>NC_084840.1:67324251-67642956 GCF_033115175.1 Lepus europaeus | reverse complement strand
AGGGGGGTCATGGTATTTCCTTGTTTCATTGAGATTTAATTAACATTCTCCAATTACCAATGACAATAAACACATTTTTAAAAAAAGTATTAACTTACTTATTTAAAAGAGTTAACAAGAGAGAGGGAGAGACAGAGAAATCTTCCATCCACTGGTTCATTCCCCAGATGGCTGCAACAGCCAGGGCTGGGCCAGGCCGAAACCAGAAGACAGGAGCTCCATTTGGGTTTCCCACATGAGTGATATGGGCCCAAACACTAGGGCCATCTTCTGTTGCTTTTCCTAGGCCATTAGTAAGGAGCTGGATTGGAAGTGGAGCACTGGGATTTGAACTGGCACCTACATGGGATGCCAGGATTGTAGATGGCAGCTTTACCTGATATGCCACAACACTGGTTTCAATAAGCACATTTTTATATCAACGTGAAGAAATCTTTTGTGATGGGCCTATTCAAATCTTGCCCTTTTTAAAAATTTTGAATTCTGGTCTTTTTTTTTTTTTAATTTGAAGGAGTTCTTTCTATATTCTGGTTATAAGTCCTTTGGAGAGAATCTGCCCCTCAAATACCTTCTCCCAATTTGTAGCTTGTGTTTTCATTCTTGACAGTCTTAATTTTAATGAAACAAAGTTTATAAATATTTTTATTTCATGTTAAGAAATTATTTTTTGTCCACATAAATTGCATTTAAACTTGAATTCGTATTGGTATTTGTCTTCTGAGACTGCTGTAACAAACTACTACAATCCTGGTGACCTAAAACAACAAATGTGTTCTTTCTATTTTTTTATTTTTATTTATTTTTTAAGTCAGCTACACAGAGAAAGGAGAGGCAGTGGGGGTGGGGAGAGAGAGGTCTTCCATCCACTGGTTCATTCCCTGATTGGCCAATCCAAAGCCAGGAGCCAGGAACTTCTTCCAGGTCTCCCACGTTGGTGCAGGGGCCCAAGGACTTGGGCCATCCTCTACTGCTTTCCCAGGCCATAGCAGAGAGCTGGATCGGAAGTAGAGCAGCCAGGTCTCGAACCAGCGTCCATATGGTATGCTGGCACTGCAGGCCAGGGCGTTAACCAGCTGTGCCACAGCACCGGCCCCAAATGTTTTCTTTCAACATCCCAGGAGTAAGATGTCAGAAATCATCACTGGGCCAAAATCAAGGCCGAGCTCCATCCACAGGCCCCATAGGAAAACTCATTCCTTACCCCTTCAGGCGTCTAGAAGCTACTGGCATTCCCTGGATTGTGGCTGCATCACTCTGATCTCAGCTTTTGTCTCCATATCAGCCTCTTCTGTGAGTGCAAGTGTTTCTCTGCCCCCCTTTTAAAAGGATTCTTGGGGTGGAATTTAGGGCCAATGTGGTTAATCTCCCCATCAAAAGAACCTTCATTGAATCATAACTGCCAGGGCAAAAATGTAGCCTAGTGGTTAAGAGGCCTGCGTCCCATACAAGAGTGCCTGGGTGCAATGCTCAGCTCCGCTTCCTGCTGCAGCTTTCTGCTGAGGTGGGCCCTGGGAGGCAGGTGGCTCCAGTAACCCATGGGAGACGGGGATGGAGTTCCTGATGCCCAGCATTGGCTCCAGCCTGGTCAGGCGTTTGGGGAGTCCACCAGTAGATGGGAGTATTCTGTCTCTCTCTCTCCCTCTCTCTCTCTCTGCCTCTCAAGTTGATAAAATAAATTTTTTTAAAGTAACAACTACTAAGACCCTTTTTTTCAAATAAGGCAACACTCTTAAGGCTTAGAATGTGGAGATTCTTAGGGGTCCATTTTCATATTCCTAACCAGATTGACTCTGGAACAACAGAAGCTCAAGGCAAGACAGTGAGATTGTAGACACAGTTCTGTCTAGGATTTAGGAGACTTGAGTACAACTCCTTGTGCAAATTTAGTACCTGTCAGTCTGAGTTCCTTTATCCTTAAGAATAGAAACAAATACTTTATCAATTCTACAAAGTTGTTTGCAAGTAAAATCTGACATGTGAAAGTACCTTGAAAGTTGAAACTTTAGGGTGGTATAGTATTCACTGTCCACTCTGCCTGTCAAAAAAAAAAAAGAAAGAAAGAAAAAGTAGGTCTCTCTCATTGTCCACTCTGCCTGTCAAAAAAAAAAAAAAAGAAAGAAAGAAAAAAAAAGTAGGTCTCTCTCATTGTCCACTCTGCCTGTCAAAAAAAAAAAAAAAAAAAGAGAGAGAGAGAGGAGATGAAATTGTGTATCACAATTCTCGTTTTTGCTATTGAATGAAAATACTGGATAAGTAAATATTTCCTGAAGCCCTAGAAGTATATAGATTGTAAGTATTTAGATTGTGAGGAATATTAACCTGAATTTTATCCTAACATTAGGGATAGAGCAGCAGAGTAGTTTGGAGTATAAATTTGGTATCTGACTTCCTGGGTTTGAAAACGAGCTTTATTGCTTTAGATATAATCTTGGGCAATTCAGTGTGAGATAAAATATAGTAACCTACCAGGACTGTGGACAGGGAAAACTTAATGTAAAGAATTATTAACTCATAGAAGGTGGTTAGCTACTAAAGGGGGTGGGGATGAAGTGTCTAAGGGATTGGGAAGTCACAGGTGCACTAAAACAACTACTGCTTCTTGGATGAGTAAGTGTGGACAGTAAGGGAACCCAGGAGCAGGAGCATGGCCCCTTCCACTACCCCCTCCCACCCCGAGGCTGGGATTTCAGCTCTCTTGACAGGAAAGTATGACTACCCCAGGAAGAAGCTGACTGCTAGTGGCAAAAGACTTGCGGGAGGGCGAAGGCCTGACCTGGTCTGCAGAAGCAGCTCCCTGTAAGGACAGGAAGTGGAACCCCTATGCAGCGCCTTTGATGCCGATATTAGATACCGTCAGCTCTAAGCATCCCACAGTCTCCCAGCCTCTCCCCTCTAGCTTAAAGTTTCCTTGCCCTGTTTTATTGATTGCAAATCAACCACTTACTAAAATTAACTCCCTTACTGAACTAAGGGCGTAGTGTAGCTGGCCCTATCTGGTCCCAAATCACCTGCCCTGCAATTTCTACTCACTAGATCCGTGAGGTCATTTATTTTCCCCATAGATACCTTGATGTTTAGTCTCATCTCAAGGAATATTTTTTTAAGATTTATTTATTTCTTTGAAAATTAGAGTTACACAGAGAGAAGGAGAGGCAGAGAGAGAGAGAGAAAGAGAGAGGTTTTCCATCTGCTGGTTCACTCCCCAGTTCGCCGCAGTGGCTGGAGCTGCACCAAATCGAAGCCAGGAGTTTCTTTCAGGTCTCCCATGTGGGTGCAGGGATCCAAACACTTGGGCCATCTTCTACTGCTTTCCCAGGCCATAGCAGAGAGCTGGATGGGAAGTGGAGTAGCCAGGACTTGAACTGGCACCCATATGGGATGCCGGCACTGCAGGTGGCAGCCTTACCCACTATGCCACAGCGCTGGCCCTCAAGGAGTTTCTTTCCCAGGCACTCTAGACTCTTGCTCTGTGCTTTGCAGTAAGCACCTGCTTTCTTCCGCCACCCCAATGTCAGTGATGTGCCTTCTGCACATCAGGTTAGCAGGCCAAGTTTTGAGGATTCTGTAAAAACCCCTCCAGCTAGTTTTGGAGGTCTTCCATGGCAGCTAGGGTGGCCTGAGCATGCAGCTAGAACTCTTCCAAGCTGGTCACTGGACCCCAGTGCCTGAATAGTCACAATCCAGGACCAGAACCTGTGCAGCAAGGGTCTTCCTGAGGCTCTGCTGCGTCCCTCTGGTGCCCTCTGTTGACAAAGTGTAACATTCAGCCAGCTCCCGGATCACAAAGCAGGGCAAAGGAGGGTGGGTTTGGAGCTGAGAGACAAGGCGCTGGCAATTTTTCTTCCTTCCTTCCTTCCTTTCTCTCTCTCTCTCTCTCTCTCTCTCTCTCTCTCTCTCTCTCTCTTTCTCTTTCTCTTTCTCTTTCTCTTTCTCTTTCTCTTTCTCTTTCTCATTTATTTATTTGGGAGGCAGAGTTAGAGATAGGTCTTCCATCTGCTGGTTCATCCCCAAATGACTGTAATGGCTGGAGCTGGGCCAATTGGGAGCCAAGCGCTTCTCCAGGTCTCCCACGTAGCTACAGGGGTCCAAGGACTTGGGTCATCTCCCACTGCTTTCCCACGCACATTAGCAGGGGGCTGGACTGGAAGTGCAGCAGCCAGGACACAAACCAGCATCCTTGGGATGCCAGCACTGCAGGTGTATGCCACAATGCTGGCCCTGGCAATTATTCTTATGCCTCACTTCCTTCATCTGGAAGTGGGATGATAGCTATATCTCCCGCATAGAGTATTGTGAAGAGTAAATGATTCAGCGCATAGAAGTGCTTAGCCCAGTGGCTAGCATATTCTGGCAGCTCTTCCTCAGGCCAGACCCTCACTATGAGCTATGAAAAGACAAGGGAGACATTGCTTGAGCCCTCGTGGGCCCTCATCTTTCCTGTCTCTAAGAAAATCATCAGGGGGCCAGCATTGTCGGGCCAGCGTTGTCGCACTCTGGGTTAAACCACTGCCGCAATGTTGGTATCCCATATAGGTACTGTTTCAAGTCCTAGCTGCTCCACTTCCAATCCAGCTCCCTGCTAATGTGCTTGGGAAAGCAGAAGATGGCCCATGTGCTTGGGTTCCTGTCGCCTAAGTGTAGGAGACCCGGATGGCATTCCAGGCTCCTGGCTTCAGCCTGGCACAGCCCCTGGCCATTGTGGCCAACTGGAGAGTGAACCAGAACATGGAAGGCATTTCCCTCTCTCACTTTGCCTTTTAGATAAATAAAGAAAATCTTTGAAGATTGTCAGATTTGAGATGCTTCCTAGTTTGTGCTTTAAGGATTAATAGAATATCAAAGTCTACCAGTAGGAAGTTAAAATAAAATATAACAATCTTTTTTGCCTAACCCTCTAATTAATAGAGAAATTGCATGTTAAATTTCTGTTTGATTCCTTAAATTGAGAAATCAGTGGCAAAGACATGAATTTGTTTCTTTAAACAGTATTTATGGACTGCCCACTGTGAGTTAGTGTTGCAAGCCCTAGGGACACAGAAGTGAACAAGACACAGGGTGAGCATCTGGCACAGCAGTTAAACACAGCTTGAAATACCTATATCCCGTATCAGAGTGCCTGGGTTCAAGTCCCAGCTCTGCTTCTAATCCCAGTTTTCTGCAGATGTGCATTCTGAGTACCAATAGATGAAGGCTGAGGTAGTCATGACCCTGCCACCCACCTGGGAGACCCAGATGGAGTTCCAAATTCCTGGCTTTGACCTGGCCCAGTCCTGGCTGTTATGAGTGAGCATTTGAGAAGTAAACCAGTAGACAGAAGATTGTTCTCTCTCTCTCTCTCTCTCTCTCTCTCTCTCTGTATGTGTGTGTCTGCCTTTCAAACAAATGAATAACTTTAAAAAAATTTAAAGTGAACAAAACAGAATAAAACAAAATTTCTATCCTTGTAGAATTTAAATTCTGGGTGGAGGGGTCTGGGGTGATGAGCAATAAATAAATAAAAAATATAGGGTCAATGATAAATACAGTGGAGGAAATAAAATTGAAACAGAGATAGCCTTTTTTCTGCATGCCCTATTTGAAAACGTGTGTGTGCGTGTGTGTGTGTGTGTGTGTTTGGGTGCCAGTTCCATGTATAATATGCGATGCAATTCTGTATCAGTTGTGGAAATTAGAAATCCTAGGATCCCAGTAAAGCCTATGCTGGGCAAGTTTTCCTTTTGCACATAAAGATTCTGGTATACTTTGAATGAAGTTCTCTTTTTAAAAAATCTGAAAGCATTGTGGCACATTTGCTTACAATGCCAGCAACTCCTGTTCAAGTCCTGGCTGCTCCAGTTCCTAGCCAGGTTACTGCTAGTGCATCTGGGAAGGCAGTGGAAGACGACTCAAGAGCTTGGACCCCTGCCACCCATGTGAGAAACCCGAACGGAGTTCCAGGCTCCTGGCTTCAGCCTGACCCAGCCCTGGCTGTTGTGGCCATTTAGGGAGTGAACCAATGGATAATGGATAGAAAATACTTCTCTCTCTCTCTCTCTCTCTTTTTTTTCCTTTCTCTCTCTCTCTCTCTCTCTCTTTCTCTCTTTGTATGTCTCCCTCCTTTTGTCACTCTGCCTTTCAAATAAATATTTTTTTAAACTTGTCCCTTCTAATTATAAATGTTTGGTGCTTCAGTTGATTCATTGTATCAATTAGCATACATACTCAGTGGGAGATAAAGGCCTGTCCCAATTGTCAGTGGTCTTTATTCTCTCCTAGTAGCCATTATATCTGAGTTACTAAAGTCAATCTTTCCCACCTCCGGGTCTGAATGCCAACATCTCTTTGAATCTGAGATGGGCCTCCATGTATGACTCTGTTTTTAAAAATGTTTCCTGTTTTAAATATTCATGGGAATGGCTGCTCTCCAACCTATGAAATAAAGGTGAAAGTTTGAAATGAATCTTTTCTATTTAATTCCCCCATTCCAAAGACTTTAGAAACAGGTCTGAAAATTATAGGAACCACAAATTTAAAAAGTGTTAGTTTGATATGTCTGAAATTAATGCTTTAATTTATTCACCACAGAATGTCTTCACACATCGCTGTTTTCTGTAATTTATACCATATACTGTCTACTCAAGTTAATGTGTGAAGCATGGTTAAATTATGCCTGAAAAGGAATACAAAAACCGTCTACAGAATGGTGACAGGAAAAGGGTCTAAGTAGGAGTAATGGGGCAAAATTGAAATGAAAGTTTTAGAAAAACTGTCAGGTGTTTAAGATGTATCTCTCTGGAAGAAGCTGCTCAGAAAAAAGGCTTTAAAACATTCAGAGGAAGCCTATCGGAAGTGGATTAGACAGAGTTCTAGAACACATTTCTGTAGGGGGATGCGTCATTGTCCAGGTGGCCCCGAAATTGGACTAGATAATCAAATAGCCCTTTATGTGTCTCATATCTTCAGTTCTCAGTCTTTGGTTAATCATGTCAAGGAAGGTTTGGGATAAAGATCAAATGAACAGTTCTATAGAAAAGAGAAACACATTTTGTCAATATGATTTCATTTAGTCCTTCTCCCTGATGTGTGTAACATGCTGACAGAACTTTCATTCATTTCCTTATGGCTGATTTAATGTAGGTGACGGGTGCCAAACTGATAACTCAGGAGACTGAAGTCTATTATAGATGTCCCTGACTTTGTCTTTCAGTCTTGTTCTAAAGAAATCTGTGTGGAAACTGTCAAGGCAAGGTGTTCTGTACATGATTTGGTTTTATTTTTGAAACTAATGATAAAATACTAATTAGTGTTTTAAATTTTTAAAAGATGTATTTGTTTTATTGAAAGGCAGTGTAACAGAAAGAGAGAGAGAGAGATCTGAGAGAAGGGGGAGAGAGAGAGAGAGAGAGATCTACCCACTGGTTCACTCCCCAAATGCTTGCGGCAGGCAAGCCTAGGCCAGGTCAAAGCCAGGAGCCAAGAACTCCATCAGGTCTTCCACATGAGTGACAAGGGTCCAAGTTCTTAGGCCATCACCCACTGTGTACCAGGTACATTAGAATGGAGCTAGCTCAGGGGCCCACACCTGCAGTGCCAGCACCCCATATGGGCGCCAGTTTGATTCCCAGCTGCTCCACTTCCCATCCAGCTCTCTGCTATGGCCTGGGAAAGTAGTAGAAGATGGCTCGGGTCCTTGGGCCCCTGCACCTGCGTGGGAGACCAGGAAGAAGCTGCTGGCTCCTGGCTTCGGATGGCACACAGCTCCGGCCGTTAGGGTCATCTGAGGAGTGAACCAGCGGATGGGAGACCTCTCTTTCTCTCTCTCTCTCTCTCTCTCTTTCTCTCTCTCTCTCTCTCTCTCCCCCTCTTTCTGTAACTCTGCCTTTCAAATAAATAAGTCTTTAAAAAAAAAAAAAGAATGGATCTGGTTCAAAAGCAGAGTCAAATTAGCACTCTGATACGGGGTGCGAGTGTCCCAAGTGGCAGTTTAACCCATTGTATCACAATGTCCATTCCCAATTTGTATTTCTTAAATGCATGCAATTTGGAAAGTGCATTCATTAATCACCAAAGTTCCTACCTATGTGCAGTGGTTTAAGGCTCTGTGGGAAATACAGATAGCTGGCAGACTGGTCCTGCCTTCAGCGAATGTACCATTCAGCACTCTGAAAACGAGAAAGAGCTGCTGTGTTTTACATGGGCCATTACTTCTAAAATACTAAAAGCCAGTGAGAATGGCACTTAGGTGAGCGGTTGGGGTGGGAGAGAGGCTAAGCAGGAGAGCTTGCAGGGTCTGGTGAGTTGGTTTCCCTGTGCAACGTTGAACACTTTTTACTCTGAAGTCACCTTTAGTCGAATAGCATTCCTTCCCAGCGGAGCTGAAGATGCAAAACCATCTGTGGCAGCTGTAAGCAGGGTGCCTTCTCACCTGCTCCTGCTGAGCCTGCACTCTGAAGGTTCGCCCTGCTCCACCTCTCGTACACATTCGTAACACCTGTCCCAGCTCCCTGGCTCTGTCCTCGGGAAGACCCCTTTCACTCACAGTGCATCTCATCACTGACCCAGACTCCCCCAGGCGGCCCCATACTACTCAGACAACAAGGAATGGTGTGGGCGTGGGAAGCCCATAGCCACTCAGCGCCCATCATGACTATGGAACTACCTCATTACCCAACAGGCCTTGGTCCAGCCTCACCTGGGTGACCAGAGTTTCTCATTTCATCTGCAGAGTTGTTTATAGTTGGATCTGTACTCGGATGGGATTGTGGAGTTGGTGTTGTGGTGCAGCAGGTTAAGCTGCCAACATTGGCATCCCATATGGGTGCCGGTTTGAGTCCCGGCTGCTCTGCTTCTGATCTAGCTCCCAGCTAATGTGCCTGGGAAAGCAGTGGAGGATGGGTCAATTACTTGGGCCCCTGCCACCCACGTGGGAGAACTGGCTTCAGCCTGGCCTGGCCTTTGGAGGAATAAACCAGTAAATGGAAGAGTTCCCTCTCTCTACCTCTGTCTCCCTTTCTGTTTCTCTACCTCTACCTCTGTCTTTCTCTGTTGCTCTGCCCTTCAAATAAATAAACAAATCTTTTTTAAAAAAAAGAACTTCGAGGAGATTGATATCTTATGGAGTAACTTAGTTTTTAAAAACAGCAAAGAAAAACAAATAAATTGGATATCTGTCATTAAACTTAGGTGATTTTTTCATGGTTTCAAAGTTTATTAGTAATCATGTATATGGGTATATACCTCCAATAATTTTTACTAGCTTCATTTCTACCATTTATGATTACCTAACAAATAAAATACATATTGTGTATTAACTTTTAAAATATATCCAGATTAGACTATATTTCTGACTTCCCGTATTCCCTTTTCAATCTGATTATTTTTTCAAGAAAAAACAATCAAGCCCTTCTGAGCATTGCTGTGGGGCCTCCTCCTATCCCTCCTTGTCCCAGTCAAGGGCTGGCGCCATGGCACAGTAGGTTAATGCTCTGCCTGCAGTGCTGGTATCCCATATGGGCGCCAGTTCTAGTCCCGGCTGCTCCACTTCCGATCCAGCTCTCTGCTATGGCCTGGGAAAGCAGTGAAGATGGCCTAAGTCCTTGGGCTCCTACAGCCACGTGGGAGACCAGGAAGAAGCTCCAGGTTCCTGGCTTCAGGTCGGTGCAGTTCCGGCCGTTGCAGCCATCTGGAGAGTGAACCAATGGACAAAAGACTTTTCTCTCTGTCTCTCCCTCTCACTGTCTGTAACTCTACCTCTCAAATAAATAAATAAATAAATAAAATAATAAATCTTTAAAAAGAATTGTCCCAGTCAGTGTAGTTGCATTTCATTGTAGTATGTGTGACCAGTGTTTTCTCAGTTTGGCAGTACAGATTTCCTTCTGATTTTAAGCATTCTTACAAGGGCTTTGCTTTGAAATTCCCAACTCCCTTTCTGGGAACAGAGAGGAGACTTTAAGCTCATCTGTACGAGTCATGCTGACAAGTAAATTTTCACATGGCTACAACCTCATGTACTCCTAAAGACAAGCTGACTTGGTCTGTCCATAGCACACCAATAAAGCATTTTCATCTACTTAAGCATCTTCATGCTCCCTGCTGCCTTTGTCTGACCTGGCTGTTTCTTTTTTTTTTTTTTTTTTTTTTTTTTTTTGGATATCCTAATGTTTTAGGTACATGTTTTGGTAGGCAACTCAAGGGGCATAAGTGAGCATAAGAATTCCCTTCTTTTATGATCGGTATTCATTCCTGGTTGATTTTCCTTTCACTGATTGTCATGAATCAGGGCTCCAGATTTAAGGGGTGCAGAAATCAGGAACACCCAGTTAGATCTGAATGTCACATAAAGGTTGAATTTTTTTAAATATGTCCCATGAAAAATTTTGGACATAGTTACACTGAGAGATTACTCATTTTTATGTGAAATTCAGATTTTACTGAAGATCCTATATTTTATTTGGCAACCCAATAATAAATGAGTGTGTCTGCTCTGTGCTTCCTAGCCTCCAATTCCCAGAACTTTTGCCAGGGCTCAGAGTCCAGCGGTGGGGTGGGGGCTGAGGGTCCGAGGAAGGATACTCAACTCTGGTGGCCAGGTCCTTGGTGATTTCTGACGTCATAAACCTCTTTGCAAGCCTAGAAAAGTAGTTCCGAGATATCAGGTATAAGGAAGGGAACACTAGGAATGAGGTTACCATAGGGATAAGATAGCTGCTCATGAGACTAACTGCCCAGCCATTTAAATCAATACCAGTTTGTCCAGACCTAGACAGGGCTGCAGCAGTATGTATCAGTGAATGTGTGGTCCCTGAGCTGTTCACCTAGGGTTTATAGCCAGGTCACAGTGTACTCTGTGATACCCTAACAGGATAGATAGATAAATGAGGTTGCCCATCCAATTGCCATTATTTAGTGAAATATAATTCTGCCTGTAAGATGTTGGGATAGATAGGTGGAGAGATAGATAGATAGGTAGATAGAGTCACAGCTTCTCCCCCTCCTGGCCTTGAAAGAATTCCACTGTCACCTGCACTGTGTTCCTGGGCCCAGGATTGTACTGGACCAAGCTGATGGAAGAGGGAGGGAATTAACGAAGCCAAGGCCAATATAGTTGATCACGGCAGCAAGATAGTCTCCCCTGGGAAAAGAACCTCTTTAGAGGATGTGACAAGTATGGCAGAAGGAAGGACATGGCGAGGTGTGTGTGTGTGTGTGTGTGTGTGGAAACAGATAGATAGAGAGGGATTGTAGAGGAACAGAAAGAGAAAGAAGGGGATTTGGAGGCTGTGTTCCTGCTGGGCTCCAAGACATTTAAGAAGAGGAAGGAAAAAGAAGCTTTTAAAAAAGTTGTGCTGGGGGTTGGAAGATTCACTCCCCTCTTGGCATTTGTTGAGAGGCTGTGGCTAATACTTATATTTATTTCAATGACATATTGGCAACCACATTGATGCTTCTTCTGAATATGAATTATGCTGAGATAACTCCTACGTACAACCCAGCTTTATGTAGTTGACGTAGAAGGAGGCAAGAAGAAATGTAGGGCAGTAAGGATCCATTAAATTCTGATCAAACAAATGCTGGGCAGTGAAACTGCAAACTAGTGCCTCATTTATTCTTTCATTATAACATTCCCTGGGAAAGGCTAAAATAGTTACTCTCAACAGGAACATTAAAAGATAAATTGGCATTATCTATTCATGCCTTTATGACATTATGGATTTTTCTCTTTACCTACTTTTCTCCCTTTCCTTTCATGTATTAAACAAATACATGACATGATGAATGGCTGTGAGATAAATGAACATATTTCTCAATGCAAAGTAGAACTTACACTCCAAATTAATGGGTTCTTTCTTCCAAAGATGTCACCATGAACACTTAAATCTTTGCATGTATGCATCATTGCATTGCAAAGTTCAAAAAACAATTGGAGCTCCTATTTTGGAATTACTTTTGGAGTTACATCAGATTTTTGAAATTATCCTCAATAATAGAAAATATTCATCCTTACAGATACATTTGATTTTTAGAAACAGCCAAGGATAATTTGGAGTATAGTTCAATAGATAAAGCATATAATCATAGTAGACAATTTTTTTATGAAAACAAGATAATGAAGCATTTTTATAGCTCATAAACGAAAAATAAGTATAAAGGTAAGAAGTGCAAAATATTTTGGGGAAATAGATTGAGTTGAATAAAAGTAGAGTTTCCTGGCACGTGTATAGTTGCACAGCATCCCACAGTGGTGTGCTTGGTTCAAGTCCAGGCTACTCCTTGTCTGAGGCAGCTCCTGCTCCTGCTCCTGCCTGGGAGGCAGCAGATGATGGTTCAAGCACTTGAGTCCAGCTGCCGACGTAGAAGACCTAGATGAAGATCCTGGCTCCCGGCTTTGGCCTGGCCCAGCCCTGGCTGTCACAGGCACCTGGGGAGGAAGATAGCAGATAGAAGATCTCTCTTCCTCTCTCTCGCTTTCTTGCTGTCACTCTGCCTTTCAAATAAATAATCTTTTTTTTTAATAAAAAGGTTTTCCCTCTAAACAACTATTTCAAAATAGTGACTTGTTTGTAACTGTGTTTATGTATTTGTTTATTCTCCCATTCACTCAACATTAATTCAACAAACATACCTTGAGGACCTCCCAAATCTTAGACATTAGTTCTGAGTGTAACAAGATAAAAAGATTTAGTTTTTGTCCTCAAAGAACTTCTAATCCCATTGAAACATAGATATATAAACACAATTATACAGGAATACAGGCCTTCCTGAAAACCTCTGATGGGTTCAGAATTCAGAATTTTCAATATCTTAGGAAATGTCATATGGCATTCTAATAACTTTGGCTTCACAACAATTACTTCCAAAAGAAAGTGGCTTAAAACAACAAAAGCCTTGAATTTTTTTCCCCCTCGTAAATCTGTATTTGCAGCAGAGCTTGGAATCAGCTTATACTTGTTCCACTCTGTCACCGGGTGTGGTGCTCACATGCCAAGGGCAAGGGGTACCTGAAGGCTCACAGTCTCACATGTCCAGTGATTGAGGGAGACCTTGACTGGAGTAGCAGGCCTCCGTGTGGCCTGGCCACAGGGCCCGGGCTTCCTCACCATGGTGGCTGGGTTCCGAGGACAAGTAGTTTGAGAGAGAAAGGGAAACAGGCAAATGCTACACAAATTCTTATGGCAGTCTTGGAAGTCAAGTACTGTCATGTCTAGCTGTAATTCATCAAGGCAGTCATAAAATCACTTCAGTTTCAAAGGCAAGAGGAAAGAGACCCAGCCTCCTTCATGAGAAGTAAAACTTTTAGAAGAATATGTAGGATGAGAAATACTGTGATAACTACTTCTGGTTCGGGGCCACAGATATATTATAATGTCATCAGTGGGGTCTGTAATGGAATCTATTAGTATTTCTGCAAAAAATGAATGAATGTTCACACAAAGTGAGATCAACTGAGATTATAAACACACACACACACACACACACAGAGGGAGTTCAATTCAGGTTTTGACAGCAAATGAATTACCCAAAATATTTTAGTTTTCAGAGATTTTCTGGGTTGCAGAATTTCCAGTGGTCATCTGACTTGCTTTATGATTTGTGCCAATGGAGCCAACGGGTATCCACAACATTTCTGGAAGAAGAAATAGCTGAATAATGATTAGCTAAGAAGGATACCCCAAACCAAACCTAACAATGTTTGCAAAGGAATCAGTGTCAAGAGAGTACAGTTCAGACTTGTCGGTCTCCACAACTACATGAGCCAATTCCTTAACATCTTCCCCACCCCCCACTCTTTCTCTACACACACACATACGCATGAGGGATCTTCAGAAGGTTCATGGAAAATAATTTTTAAAAAGATTTACTTTATTTGTAAGTCAGAATTACACACACACACACATGCATGAGGGATCTTCAGAAAGTTCATGGAAAATAATTTTTAAAAAAGATTTATTTATTTGTAAGTCAGAATTACACACATACACACAGAGCGAGAGCGAGCGAGAGAGAGAGAGATCGTCCATGTGCTGGTTCACTCCCCAAGTGGCTGCAACAGCACAGGGCTATGCCAAGCTGAAGCCAGGAGCCCAGAGCTTCTTCCAGGGTACAGGGGCCCAACCTCTTGGGCCATCCTCTGTTGCTTTCCTAGGTGCATTAGTAGGGAGCTGGATTGAAAGTGGAGCAGTTGGGACTCAAAGTGGCACCCATATGGGATGAAGACAACTATGCTTGGATTTTCATTTTTTTGGGGGAGGGGGCACAAAAATAAATTTACTGTTAATTCCATTTTTCAAGAACTTTTTGAAGTGCCCTCATCTGTACACATACCCGACATACATATTTCTCTGGAGAACCCTGAATCTAACACGATGACTCATTGACTACCACCAGCTCTGAATCTGTCTTGCCACCTTCCTGTCAAGTCAGCTTTGACGCAATTCTCAATTTATAGAGAAGTTGAACATTTACATTATGATGTTGTTTATGTGACTTTGATAGGGCTTTACATATTTTAAAAGATTTATTTATTTGTTTATTTGAAAGGCAGAGCAACAGAGGAAGAGAAAAGAGAATTCCCATTCACTTGTTCACTCCGTAAATACTGCAACAGCCGGGTCTGGGCCAGGCTGAAGCCAGGAGCCAGGAACACTATCTGGGCTTCCCACATGGGTGGCAGGAGCCCAAGTACTTGGGCATCTTCTGGTATTTTCCTAGGCGCATTAGCAGGAAGCTGGATCAGAAGTGAAGTGGCAAGGACTTGAACCAGCATTCTGATATGGGATTCTGGCATCATGAGTGTTGACTTAACCTACTCTGCTAGAACTGTGGCCCCTTTATATATCTTTTATACCGCCTCCAAGCTAAAAGAGAAAAGTGCTAAAAATGGAATTGTTTTCTAGGTTCAGGTACTCTGTATATGCATTTGATTGTACATACATAGTTGTATGTCTTTTTTTTTCTTTTTTTGAAAATTTATTTTAAAGTATATGATTTTTTCCACTGTCTTCCCAGGCACATTAGCAGGGAGCTGGATCAGAAGTGGAGCAGCCAAGATTTGAACCAGCACTCACATGGGATGCTGGCATCACAGGCAGCAGATTAACCTGCTGCACCACAGTGCCAGCCCCCTGTATGTCTTCACCTGTTTTTAATTGGAGGATCTTTCTGGGTGTCAGTCCCTGTCAGCTGCAGCTAATAGATGCCCACATCAGCAGGCTGTCTTCCCGGTCTCCCTGTTGTCAATTTTCTTAATCCTCTATAGTAGCTTAAGAACCCAGGTTCCCCAGGACCAGATCTAACCTACTGCTCTAAACCAGACTTTTAGTGGGGCAATTCCCTCAAATCCTGACTTCCTAAAAGTCTGCCTGCCGCTTCTAACCTGCTGCCTTCCCTACTGCTCACCACAAAGGCCTCATTAATACAGCTGGGCTTCCCCCAGGTCCCTCTTTCGCTGTCTAGTGATCTCGGTGTTCCAGCACCATGGCACAGACTGAGGCCTATTTAGCGGGGCTGTGATTGCATTGGCCTCTGTGCCCTGTGGTATCTGATACTGCTTGCTCCCCTTCCAAGTCTGTTTCAGCCTGGATAAACTACTCTTGGATTCTTATTCTGGGTCTGCTTCACTGAGTGTGTTACCACCACTCAGTGGGTTTTGAAGCTGTGCCCTCACGTCCTGCATGGGATCTTCTGGGTGGATCCAACTTGAAGTGCACCCAAGTTTTTTCTTGTTCCAGTGGGTACTGTGACATGCACCTTGGGACTCAACATGGTTTCTGGATCAGTGTAGCCTAAATCTATTCCACTGGATGCAGTTTATTCTTTGTTTCCTGAAGATTAGTCCTATGGGCCCAGTGCACTTCACAGTTTGGTCTGGAAAAGTTGTGATAGAGTAGTCAAATAATCCTCCTGGGAGATGCACAGATAAGCAAAGCAGATTTCTTTAATAAGAAAGTGATGTGTTGGGGGCCAGCATTGTGGCAAAGCAGGTTAAGCCACTGCCTGCCTGCCATGCTGGCATCCCATATGGCTCCAGGTTCAAGTCCCAGCTGCTCCACTTTTGATCCAGCTCCCTGCTAATGCGCCTGGGAAATCAATGGAAGATGGTCCAAGTCCTTGGATCCCTACCACCCACGTGGGAGACCTAAATGGGGTTCTCTATGTATGCGTGCATGCGCATGTGTGTGTGTGTGTTTTGTGTGTGTGTGTTGCTTTCTCTCTGTAACTCTGCCTTCCAAATAAATAAGTAAATCTTTTTTTAAAGAAAGTGACTTGATGAAAATGGCATTTTAGGATGAATAATCTAGTGTTATGCATGGTAGTGTTATGCAGGCTAGCATGTTAACCATTAGTTGAAGTATGGGGTGCTTAAGACCTAGCCTAAGGTGGTAGTGAACATAAGAAATAATGAATCTAAAATACTTTATGCAAATGAAATGCTATTTAGTTGAAGATGTTCATTGCAGAATAATTTATAATAGCAAAAACTTTTAATGACCTGAATATCCAACAGTATAGTAAATTCAATAAATTCTGGTTATAGTCCACTTAATGAAATATTATATAGATAACTATATAAACCACCATGAAGACTATTAATCAAAATGAGAAAACATATATGATATAAATTTAAGTTAAAAAAGCAGAATACTAGGGTGGGCATTGTGACACAGTGGTTACAACAATAAAAATTTTTATTTAAAAGGCAGAATGTCAGAGGGAGGGAGGGGGAGGGAGGGAGGAGGGAGAGAGAGAGAAAGAGAGATCTTCTATTTGCTGTTTCACTCCCTGGATGGCCACAACAGCTGGGGCTGGGCCAGACTGAAGTAAGGAGTCAGGAGCTTCATCCAGGTCTCCTGTATAGGTGGCAGGGGCCAAAGTACTTGGGCTATCTTCTCGTGTTTTTTCCAGGCCATTGGCAGGGAGCTGAATGAGAAGTGAAGCCGCTGGGACATGAACTGGTGCCCTTAGAGGATGCTACGGCTTTACCCACTACATCACAACACAGGCCCCCATACATAAGTAACCTTTTTAAAAGTTCATTGAAAATGTAATTAAACAGTAAGTTTATTTTTTAAAAATCAAGATACAGTGGCCAGCACTGTGGTGTAGCAGGTAAAGCTGCCACCTACAGTGCTGGCATCCCATATGGGCGCTGATTCACGTTCTGCCTATTCTGCTTCTGATCCAGCTCCCTGCTGATGTGCCTGGGAAAGCAATGGAAAATGGCCCAAGTTCTTGGGCCCTTGCACCCACATGGGAGATCTGGATGAAGCTCCTGGCTCCTGGCTTCAGCTTGGCCCAGCCCAGGCTGTTGTGGCCATTTGGGGAGTGAACCAGCAGATGGATGATCTATCTCTTCTGCCTCAATCTCTCTTTCTCTGTAACTCTGACTTTCAAATAAATCAATATTTTTTAAATAATCCATTTTTTTGGGCCAGTGCTGTGGCACAGCGGGTTGGAGTCCTGGCCTGAGGTGCTGGCAACCCATATGGGCACTGGTTCTAGTCCCGGCTGCTCCATTTTCGGTCCAGCTCTCTGCTATGGCCTGGGCTAGCAGTAGAATATGGCCCAAGTCCTTGAGCCCCTGTACTCATGTAGGAGACCCAGAGGAAGTTCCTGGCTCTTGGCTTCAGATCGGCGCAGCTCTGACCGTTGCAACCATCTGAGGAGTGAACCAGCAAATGGGAAGACCTCTCTCTCTGTCTCTACTTCTCTCTGTAACTCTGTCTTTCAAATAAATAAAATAAATCTTTATAAAAAATAATCCGTTTTTGCTTTCTATAAATATGTGCATAAAATATGCATATAAGTTCTATAAAATGGTAACCATGATTTTGTGATATAGTTAGTATTCTATGTGATTTTATTTTCTCTATTTTTCAAATATCTTTAAGTTTATATTAGCTTTATATTTTATAGTTCCAAATTCCTATTTAGACATATTTTAACTCTGATCTAAATGATCCACTTTGATAAATTTTTTTGGTGCCCTGATAAATCCTAGGTCCTGGAATGAGCCATTTTGAGAAAGTTGTCACCTAATCACCAAAAGCAAGTTTGGCCCTTGTCAAAAAAATAAAAATAAAAATGGGTGGGTGCTGTGGTGTAGAATATTAAGCCTATGCCTATAGTGCCGGCATCCCATATGGCACCAGTTTGAGTCCCAGCTGCCCTACTTCTGATCCAGCTCCCTGCTAATGCACCTGGGAAAACAGTTGAAGATGGCCCAAATACTTGGGCTGCTGTATCCACTTGGGAGACCCAGAAGAAGCTCCTGGCTTCAGCTTGACCCAACCACAGCCATTGTGGCCATTTGGAGAGTGAACCAGGAGATGGAAGATCGATCTCTCTATCTCTTTCTCTTCCCCTCCTTGCCCCCCCCCCCCGCCTTTCTCTCTGTATTTCTGCCTTTCAAATCAATCAATAAATTAAAAAAAAAATAATGGAGTGAGGGAGGGATGAAGGGAGGAAGGGAGCCAGAGTGAGGAGGGAAAGAAAGATAAGAAGAAGAAAGAAAAGCTTTCACTTCTTTAAAAAAAAAAAAAAAGTAAACAACACAATAAACGCACAAAGCCTTTTCCCAGGGATTTCAGAGGAGACCTACTTACTGAAAAAGTATGCGCTGGATTTATGTTTCTGTCCAGCATAGCTGGGTTCTAGTCCCCTTCTAGATCACTGGTACCTGTAATTTGTATTCACTTTCTCCTTCCCTGTTGGCTGATTTGAACTAATGTTGGCAGTCAATAGGCCCTAACCATTGACTGGCTGACATGGCTTTTGTGTCCCTTGGTGCTGTTCCTCACAGCTCCCTTTGAGACGATATTAACTCAGCTGATAAGATCGTGGACTTTGAGATAAGATGACCCGGGTTCAAATTCTGGGCCCTCTGCTCAAAGCTGTGTGACTGTGGGCAATTTACTTAACTATGCCATGTGTCCATTGGCCCAGGGCTGGTGTCATTTACCTTGTAGGATCTTAGGGTGGTTATAACAAGACCAGGGAGAAACTATTGATAGAGCTGTTTTGCTGTCTCTTGACCTCACCAAACTGCTGCTGAGGGAGAAGGGCAGTGGCCTCTGAGTGGATCCTGTATGCCCCATACAGGGAAGGCAAGACCCTATGTCTTACCATTCAACCTGCTCTGAAATGCTGTCTGCATTACTGGCTCTCATGGGATGGGTTGGAAGTCATTATCACCCAGCACCCACATATTCTTACAGAGCTATGGAATTTATTGAGGTAAAGGCACAACAGTTTTCAAATGAGGCTGAAAGAGTGACAATTGTTGTGTACCTTAATGATGGCAAAGATGAAGAGCTAAGTGGGTGGTCTGGAAATAACCACGGAATTTATATACGGCAGCTATCTGAACTCATCTCCCCTGACTACTCTCTTTTGTGGTGAATATGGCTTTATCACTGTCTCTCCCTGGTGGCATCCAGAAGCTTCACCAGCCCAGTTGCTGATCAGATCCCTGTAGGAGCTCAGGCCACTCAGGAACACCTGGACTCCCTGGAGCACCATGGGACAGGGCACAATATAATACAAGAGCGTTGTAAGTACCAACTGGCAAGACTTCAGATGGGAGGTCTCTCAGTTCTCCTCCCGCCATGGTTTTGCACCTGTCCTTGCCAGATAGTCTAAGATCCTTCATAACTCAAAGTTCCTTGCTCTCATTGCCTCCTGTTTTCAGTTCCTGTATGTTATTCCACCCCAAATTTCTGCACCCGGCATCTATCACAGTATGAAGACTCACCCAGAAAACTACTGTGTGGCTCCAAATAAACGATGAGCAGTCACTGTTGCCCTAAACCTCCAGCACCAGTTCCGACTCTGATCCGACTGGAGAATGCTCAGGGAATGCTCGGACACACCTTGGAGCTCTCTTTCGTCTTCCATAAAGAAAACCCAGATGGAAAACTGGACCTGTCCAGCCTGAAAGGAGACACCTACTGGGAGAAACTGCCTGATGCTGCGTCTTTAAAATAGCTAGGCTGGCCGGCGCCGTGGCTCAACAGGCTAATCCTCCGCCTTGCGGCGCTGGCACACCGGGTTCTAGTCCCGGTTGGGGCGCTGGATTCTATCCCAGTTGCCCCTCTTCCAGGCCAGCTCTCTGCTATGGCCCGGGAAGGCAGTGGAGGATGGCCCAAGTCCTTGGGCCCTGCACCCGCATGGGAGACCAGGAGAAGCACCTGGCTCCTGGCTTCGGATCAGCGCAATGCACAGGCCGCAGCAGCCATTGGAGGGTGAACCAACGGCAAAAGGAAGACCTTTCTCTCTGTCTCTCTCTCACTATCCACTCAGCCTGTCAAAAAATAAATAAATAAATAAAAATTTTAAAAATAAAAATAAAATAGCTAGGCTGCACTAGCACACGAGTCGAAGGCTCAGTGTGGATGAACTCCAGCTCTGATACTTTGCACGCAGCCTGAAATGCCATATACCTCTTTTATGATTACATTTCTGCTTCAAAGCATTTCTGGTCCTACTGACTCTTGATCCCTACTGACTCAACCTCCCCAGGCTGTGTACTCCTCCCTCGGATCTCATGCCTGATGCTTTGAGTCCTTTGGCCACGGAATTCTGGTTTCTCTTTGTAGCAGCTTGCCCCTTAGATTACCTCTGCTTGCACCCTCTCTCTGAGTCAGTACTTCTGTCTAGTCCAGACCAGTGCCAACAATACCTGGTATAACTTCCTGCTGACAGAGATCCTCACCCTGCCTTTGTTAATAGGAACCACAGAGAAGAAACTAAAATATCAGCCCACCATCTATCATAAGAACTATGGCGTCATAACAATTTTCATCTCATACCCTAGAAAGTCCCCAGCTGCTGACACTCGGGAGAAAGGTCTATAGAAAGCAGAATCAGGAAGCACTTCAGTATGAGTGCTTGAGGACAGAGAGGGTACAGATAAAAGAGGTGGGGAGTGCTGATAAAACTAGGAAGCTGTAAATGAAACAGTCATTTAACTATCTCGTTCATAGACTCTGCTCTCTGCATTTTGTTACCTGTGTTTTCTCCCGATCTGTCCCTCACTCTAACCCGTCTCTTCCTGGCTGCATCCATGAACTTGCTGGCCGTTCTTCTTGTCTTCCCTCTTCGACTTGGACAGTGAGAGAGAGACAGAGAGAAAGGTCTTCCTTTGCCGTTGGTTCACCCTCCAATGGCCGCTGCGGCCTGTGCATCGCGCTGAGCCGAAGGCAGGAGCCAGGTGCTTCTCCTGGTCTCCCATGGGGTGCAGGGCCCAAGGACTTGGGCCATCCTCCACTGCACTCCCTGGCCACAGCAGAGAGCTGGCCTGGAAGAGGGGCAACCGGGACAGGATCGGTGCCCCGACCGGGACTAGAACCCGGTGTGCCAGCGCCGCAAGGTGGAGGATTAGCCTAGTGAGCTGCGGCGCCGGCCTTTTGACCGTGGCCCATATGTCTCTCTGGCAGTCAGGTCTTCTTCCCCAACCAGCCTGGTTCTCACTTGATTACTCCAGCAACACTTGCCAGAAATCATGCTTCTCAGCACCCTGGCTTCCCACTCTGGGCGATAGAGACCTTTGAGGAGGGCTAATTCCCTCTATGGGATTTTTAGAATAAAAGCAGGTTAAGTAAAGTGATGGAAGCAGCAAAGAGGTAGGAGAAAGTGGACAGGTGTGAAAAGTCAGGGAAGAACCATGGAGGGAGAGGAAGAATGGTAAAGTCACTCAGGGAGTATTTGAGGGATGAAACGCCTGAAAGGAAAAAAAAATGAGTGGCAGATGGAGTTCTTTGAAGAACAAAATAAAGTATTCAGAGGTAAGAGCTGAAAAAGAGGACAAGAAAATGGGTGTAATATTCAGAGGAGAGGGGCCGGCACGGTGGTACAGCAGGTTAAACCGGCCGGCATCCCATATGGGTGTCAGTTTGAGTCCTGGCTGCTCCACTTCTAATACAACACCCTGCTAATGTGCCTGGGGAAGCAGCAGAAGATGGCCCAAGTGCTTGGGTTCCTGTACCCACATGAAAGACCCAGATGAAGCTCCTGGCTCCTGGCTTTGGCCTGATCCAGGCCCAGCAGTTGTGGTCATTTGGGGAGTGAAACAGTGGATGGAAGACCTCTCTCTCTGTGTCTCTCTGTCTCTGTCTCTCTCTTTCTGTGTGTGTGTGTGTGTGCGCAACTCTGCCTTTCAAATAAATAAATATATTTTTTAAAAAAATTCAGAGGAGACAGGTGCCGCAAGAACAAAGGGAAAGACAGAATACAGGGCTAGTCCAGAGGAAAATCATAAGGTAGGCAACTAAAACAGTTAGCAAACCACTGCCAATAGATAGTGCTGTGACAGTTCTTGCCTTGAGAAAGGCATATTCTAAAAGATGACCCGAATATGTACAAAAATAACTCTAAAATAAGGCGTACTATCAACCACAAGACGCAACGTACAGATAAAGGGAGTGGGGATGCACAAAAGGGACACCATGACATCCAACACCTAGAGCTATGCCTTGTATGGAGTACTCAACCGAACCACTTCGTGAGAGAAGCTGACATTAAAAAGTGTGTTGTAATGGGGCTGGCACTGTGGCATAGTGAGCTAGGCCTCTGCGGTGCTGGTATCCCATATGAGCACTGGTTTGAGTCCTCGCTGCTCTACTTCCGATCCAGCTCTCTGCTATGGCCTGGGAAAGGAATGGAAGATGGCCCAAGTGCTTGGACCCCTGCACCCACATGGGAGACTGGGAAGAAGTTCCTGGTTCCTGGCTTCGGATTGGCACAGCTCTGGCCATTGCGGCCAACTGGGGAGTGAACCATTGGATGGAAGACCTCTCTCTGCCTCTCTTTCTCTGTATAACTGTATAACTTCTCTGTATAACTCTCAGTCAAAGTAAGTAAAATATGTCTTTAAAAAAAGTGTGTTATAGTCCATTTGTGATTTTTAAATTGCATGGATGACTTTCAATTCTATGCTAGTGATTCTCAACATGGGATGCACATAGAACCACTTGGGCTACTTTTAGAACTATTGATGTCCAGTTTCCACGTTCAGAGATTCTGATGTAATTGTTTGGGCATGAGGCCTGGGCATTAGTATTTTGTAAATGCTTCCAGATGGAGATAGTAAGCAGCCAGGATGGAAAACCTCTGTTTTTTTTTTACATATGTTTTCCACCTGGCAAGTTTAAGGGGCTTAGAATCCAATGGGAGAAATGCAGGTGTGGGAAGTAGGAGCTACAGATTCTATATCTAACACTAGAGCCCATTAGTAAATTTTGGATAATTTACTCTCAGCAATGCAAGTAAAAATGACATATAAACTAAGGGTAATATATGATTTTTTTCCCTTAACTCAAGAACTCTGAGGCTGAAATTTGAGGGTTCTTCACTAGGAAGTCACTTCATAAATATATTTAATTACTAAAAATCTTTAGCAATCAAATCTTTTTTTCTATGAATAGGCTACATTCCAGTATTTTTTAAATTTATTTATTCATTTGGGAGGTAGAGTTATAGATGGAGAGACAGAGAGAAAGGTCTTCCATCCGCTGGTTCACTTCCCAGATGTCCGCAATAGCCAGTGCTGGGCTGACCCAAAGCCAGGAGCCAGGAGCTTCTTCTGGGTCTCCCACGTGGGTGCAGGGGTCCAAGCACTTGGGGCATTTTCTATTGCTTTCTCAGGCCATAAGTAGAGAGATGGATCAGAAGAAAGGCAGCTGGGACACAAACCAGCACCCATATGGCATGCCGGCGCCATAGGCAGAAGTTTAATCTACTACACCACAACATTGGCCCCTTATTTTTGATAACCAAACCTTACTATGATTTAGAGTCTATTTACAATAACACATTAGGTATTTCTGCACACTTTATTTCATTTGTTTCTCTTATAATGTCCACCAATTAAGTATTGTATTTTGCAAATCCTTGGCCTAATATCTTAATGCCTCCTTAGGCAACAAAGTCACTTTCTGCATCTCTTTTTCTGACTTGTGTGTTTTTCTAAATCACTGATGGCATGCTAGAACTAAAAACTATGGCTGTTTTCAACTAATTGCTTGACTGGCAATTAGTGATAGAACAGAAATATAATACATTGAGGAAGGTATGTACAGTCTAAGAGAATTGACACTTGGCCCTGGTCATTGCTAAAGAGATAAAAGAAGACACACAAACAATGACAAAAATGCAGCCTGGGGCCGGCGCTGTGGCGTAGTGGGTAAAGCCACCACCTGCAGTGCCGGCATCCCATATGACACCTGTTCAAATCCCAGCTGCTCCACTTGCGATCCAGCTCTCTGCTGGGGCCTGAGAAAGCAGTGGAAGATGGCCCAAGTCCTTGGGCCCCTGCACCCACATGGAAGACCTAGAAGAAACTCCTGGCTCCTGGCTTTGGATCAGTGCAGCTCTGGCTGCTGCGGCCAACTGGGGAGTGAACCAGCAGATGGAGGACCTCTCTCTCTACCTCTCCTCTCTCTGTGTAACTCTGATTTTCAAATAATAAATACATATTTTTTAAAATGCAGCAAACTTCTGTGCTCCTACACAATGTATGTTGAAAGAATGAAGAAGTGGAGGGATAAATCGTAAAACATTTATGGAGATGGCCATAGTGGCATATAAAATGGTTGTGTACTTACATTTGCCCTTTAGTCCTTTATACGTAGTTTCTTTTTAAAATCAACACACTAGGCCGGCGCCGTGGCTCACTAGGCTAATCCTCCACCTTGCGGCGCTGGCACACCGGGTTCTAGTCCCGGTCGGGGCACCGATCCTGTCCCGGTTGCCCCTCTTCCAGGCCAGCTCTCTGCTGTGGCCAGGGAGTGCAGTGGAGGATGGCCCAAGTCCTTGGGCCCTGAACCCCATGGGAGACCAGGAGAAGCACCTGGCTCCTGCCATCGGAACAGCGCGGTGCGCCGGCCGCAGCGCGCCTACCGCAGCGGCCATTGGAGGGTGAACCAACGGCAAAGGAAGACCTTTCTCTCTGTCTCTCTCTCACTATCCACTCTGCCTGTCAAAAAAAAAAAAAAAATCAACACACTAATTCTGTTACGTGGGTATTATTGCTATTATTCTCCATTTTACAGATGAAGAAATGGAAGCACAGAAAGATTCAATAACGATTGTACTGAGGTCCGGTCCCACTGAAAGCACAGTAGCAAGTTCCTAACTTCCTAATAGTGCTGTGGCGAGTTACCTAATTAGCCAGCCACACTCTTCCAGAGCCAGCCAAGCCCAAGCCCTTCTACTGTCTTCTCTGCTGGTGATGGGAACTGCTCTTGTTATCTTACCCCTCCACTATCTCTTCTAGGTGTTTCTATTTGTGACTTCCTATTCCAAAGGTTACTGGCACCACATTCCAGTGGACCTCCTCAGCTTTAACTACAGATAAGGACAGGTGGATACAGGGCTGTGAATTAATTTCTTTCTTCCTTTCTTCCTTTCTTCCTTCCTTCCCTTCTTTGTTTCTCTCTCTCTCTCCTTTCTTTCTTTCTTTCTTTCTTTCTCTTTCTCTCTCTTCCTTTCTCTTTTCTTTTCTTTTCTTTCTTCCTGCTTCCCTCCCTTCCTTCCCTTCTTCCTTCCTTCTTTTCTTTCTTTCCTAGAGTTACAGAGGTAGAGGCGGGGGGGGGGGGGGTCTTCCATCCACTGGTTCACTCCTCAGATGGCTGCAATGGCCAGAGCTGCACCAATCCAAAGCCAGGAGCCAAGAGCTTCCTCCAGGTCTCCCACGTGGGTGCAGGGGCCCAAGGACTTGGGCCATTTTCCACTGCTTTCCCAGGCCATAGCAGAGAGCTGGAACAGAAGTGCAGCAGCTGGGACTAGAACAGGTGCATATGTGACGCCAGCACTGCAGGTGCTGGCTTTACCCGCTATGCCACAGCACCGGCCCCCAGGGCTGTTAATTTCAAATATGACATGGAGATTCTGGGTCAGGGCTTGGGCTCCAGGTATCTAGAGCCTGCCTAGACTCTCATCTCTGCTGCTCTGCTCTTACAAAGCAATGCAGAATCCTGAGCAGTCTCTGTTCAGCCACTGTACAGATTACAGGCTCCAGGGAGGACATCAGTTAGGAGATTCTGAATTCATTGGTCTCCTATATAAAAAGTGCACCACAAAAAAGCTCACCAAGGGTAGACATTTGCTGTGATGGTTAAGACGCTACTTGGGACACTGATGTCCCTTGCAAACGTCTGGATTCAAGTCCCAGCTCTGATTCCCATCCCAGCTTCTTGCATGTGCACCCTGGGAGGCACAGTCAGCCATTTGGGAGTCTGTGATTGTGTTCTGGACCCCTGGCTTCAGCCTGGCTCAGACCCAGCTCTCTCTGTCCATCTCTCTGGCTTTCAAATAAATTAAATTCAATTAAAGAAAACCAAAGCCTTTTCATTTGACAGGTGAGAATTTTGGTTCCCTTGATCACCAAAAATAATTAATTAATTAAAAAATTTAATTTTAAAGTTCACCACTAAAAAAAGAAAAATAAGCATACTCAATTACAATCACATAATGTCATCAACTGAAAGATGCAGCTGTGTTTCAGAGGAGTTAAAAGGTGGGGGAATAAAGGATGAAAAATGGCATAAAAGGTTGTCTTGAGATTCCTAATGTATGGAGGCTATGCCTTCCCCTGGCCATGACTATTGCTAACTTGCAATGTTTTAAAATCTGCTTTGGGTGCCATAAATTGTAGCAGCCAACATCACAAACAGAACTGTCCTCCCCTGGGGAAGTATTTGCATTCTGGGTCTGGTGGTTAACATAGTAGGATGGCATGGAAGAGGGTGCTGAGGAGTAGATACAAAAGGAGGAGTATTGACTATCAGAGGGCATGAAGTTTAGAGGGTCTTGAAGTGTCTTTTTTGCCACTTCATGAGATAGCAATATTTTCATCTCCCTATGCTTCCCCTAAAGGTTCTTTCATGCCTGTTTGTAGCCAGTTCCCAGCCCAAGCCCAAGCTCCCTGCAATCTCAATCTCTAATCTGGTTTCTATCCCTGTAGTTCTAATGTGTTTAGAACTTCATCTCAGTGAAATCATGCAGCATATACTGCTTTGTGTCTGAAATATTTTCACCTACCATAATGTTTTGAGACATGTTGCATGTCTTGGCCATTATTCCTTTATGAATTTTATCACAACTTGTTTATTCATTCATTGGTTGATCTATATTAGTTCACCCAAACTAATGTGGGACCTTCTGTCTTTCCCCCATTACATATTACATTAGCTGTAGGGTTTTTTTTTAAGATTTATTTATTTTATTTGCAAGCCAGAGTTACAAGAGGCAGAGGGAGGGAGGGAGGGAGAGAAAGAGAGAGAGAAAGAGAGAGAGAGAGAAGAAGAGAGAGAGTGAGAGAGAGAGGTCTTCCATCCGCTGGTTTACTCCCCAAATGGCCATAATGGCTGGAGCTGAGCCGATCCAAAGCCAGGAGCCAGGAGCTTCTTCCAGATCTCCCATAAAGGTGCAAGGGCCCAAGAACTTGAGCCATCTTCTACTGCTTTCCCAGGCCATAGCAGAGAGCTGGGTTGGAAGTGGAGCAGCTGGGCCTCCAACCGGCGCCTTTATGGGTTGCTGGCATGCAGGTAGCGGCTTTACTCGCTACTCTGCAGTGCCAGCCTGTAGGTTTTTTGTTTGTTTGTTTGTTTGTTTTTAAATAAGTGTTCTTTTCTAGTTTGCTGTGAGTTTGTATCATGAATGGCGTGTTGAATTTTTGTCAAAAATGTTTTCCATAACAAGTAATATGGTCACATTTTTCTTCTTGAGCCTGTTGATAATAGTGGATTACATTGATGGATTATTAAGGATGAAGCACTCTTGCACATCTGGAATAATCCCACCTTATCATAGTGTGTAATTCTTTTTATATACTGTTTAATTCAATTTGCTAATATTTTGTAGAGTAATTTTGTGTCTAAGTTAATAAGGGATAACTGGTCCTTATTTGTCTTTTTCTGTACTCTGTTCAGTTTTAGTGACAGGGGTATATTGGCTTCATAAAGTGAGTTAGGAAATGTCCTTCTGTTTTTTAGAAGAAAATGCAAAAATTCTTTCTTTTGAAAACGATTTTTATTTATTTATATCAGAGGCAGAGCTACAGAGAGACAGACAGACAGACAGACCCTCTTCCATCCATTGGTTCACTCCCCAAATGGCTGCAAAAGCCAGAGCTGGTCCAATCCGAAGCCAGGAGCCAGGAGCTTCTTCCAGATCTCCAAGATGGGTATAGGAGCCCGAGCACTTGGGCCATCTTCCACTGCCTTCTCAGGCCATTAGCAGAGAGCTGGATTGGAAGAGGAGCAGCTGGGACACGAACCAGCGCCCATATGTGATGCTGGTGCGGTAGGCGAAGGCTTAACCTACTAGGCCACAGCACCACCAACCCCCAAAATTGGTTTTTAATACTTCTCTAAATATTCAGTAAATTCAGCAGTGAAACTCTCAGGACCTGGAGATTTTAGTTTTCATCACACAAATTAGCATATGTTGTGCTTTCATGCCATTTTCATTGAATTCAAAATGCTTTTTAATTTCCCTTGCTATTTCTTTTTTTGATCCTATGGATTATTTAGAATTCTATGGTTTAATTTCCAACATTTGAGGATTTTCTAGGTATTTTTCTACCGTTGACCTCTAGTTTAATTCCATGGTTGTCAGAAAATATACATTGCAGGATTTTAAATCCTTTAAATTTACTGAGACTTGTTTAATGTCACAGCATAGGCTCTGTCTTGGTATATATTCCCAATGGACTTTAAAACAGTATATATTCTGAGGCTGGTGCTGTGGCATAGTAGGTAAAGCTGCTGCCTGCAGTGCCGGTATCCCATATGGGTGCTGGTTATTTGTCCTGGCTGCTCCACTTCTGATCCAGCTCTCTGCTATGGCCTGGGAAAGCAGTGGAAGATGGTTCAAGTTCTTGGGCCCCTCCACCAACATGGGAGATCCAGAAGAAACTCCAGGCTCTGGCTTCCGGCTTCGGATCGGCCCAGTTCCTGCTGTTGTGGCTATTTGGGCTGTGAACCAGTGCATGGAAGACCTCTCTCTTTCTCTGCCTCTCAAATAAATAAATAAACATTTAAAAAAAAAACCCAGTATGTATTCTGATGTTTTGGGTACAATGTTCCATAAATTTCAATTGGGGTCATGTTAGTACACAGCATAACCTTATATAACTTATTTACACTTACTTACATAACATGACTGGTTTTCTGTCTACTTAATGTTTCAGTCCCTGAAAGTGATGTGTAGAAATCATCTATAATGGCAGACTTGTTTACTTCTTTGAGTTGTAACAATATTTGCAGTAGGTATTTTGATTCTTTGTTTTTAGGTGTATACACATTTAGGATCATTACTTCTTGGGGTATTGACATCCTTATCATTATGAAATGTCTCTCCTTCTCCTTAATAATGCTCTAATGTTTACTTCTTCTGAAAGTCATATGGCCACTCCCAATTTCCTTTTATCAATTTCCACAAGGATGTGTCCTTTCCCATCTCTTAATTTTTAACTTATCTGTTTATGTTTAAGGTAGCATTCTGTTTTTTTTTAAAGGATTTATTTATTTGGAAGAGTTTCAGAGAAGGAGAGGCAGAGGTGCAGGGAGATGGGCAGGGCTCTTTTGTACATTGGTTCAGTCTCCAAATGGTTGCAATGGTCAGGACGGGGCTAGGCTGATGCCAGGAGCCAGGAGCTTCATCAGGCTCTCCGACATGGGTTCAGGGGCCCAACGACTTAGGCCATCTTCCAGTGCTTTTTCAGGCCCATTAGCAAGGATTTGGATTGGAAGTGGAGCAGCCAGGACTTGAGGTGGCACCCATATGGGATACCAGTGCTGCTTTACCCCTAGGCCACAGCACTGGCCCCTAAAATAGGATTCTTGTAGACAGCTCATGGTTGGGTTTGGTTTTAAAATGCAGTCTTTTTTTTTTAATTTTATTTTTTATTTGACAGGTAGAGTTATAGACAGTGAGAGAGAGAGAGAGAGAGAGAGAGAGAGAGAGAGAGAAAGGTCTTCCTTCCGTTGGTTCACCCCTCCACTGGCCGCTATGGCCAGCACTGTGCCAATCCGAAGCCAGGAGCCAGGTGCTTCCTCCTGGTCTCCCGTGCGGGTGCAGGGCCCAAGCACTTGGGCCATCCTCCACTGCCTTCCCGGGTCACAGCAGAGAGCTGGACTGGAAGAGGAGCAACTGGGACTAGAACCTGGTGCTCATATGGGATGCCAGTGCCACAGGCAGAGGATTAAACAAGTGAGCCATGGCGCCGGCCCCTAAAATGCAGTCTTACAATCTCTACCTTGCAGTTTTACTGTTTGGCCAACTTATATTTAAGGCAGTTATTACTTCAGTCTATTACCTGACTTTTAAACAGACTAAACTATTTGAAAGAGTCACTTATATTTATATATTTATATTTATCCATGCGTTTATGAGTTTGACACTCTTCATTCTTTTTCATTTTACATAATTCTTCTGTCTGAAGAACTAAATTACTTTTAAAAGATTTACTTATTTATTTGAAAGGCAAAATTACAGAGACAGATCTTCCATTCACTGGTTCACTCTCCAAATGACAGCAAAAGCCACAGCTGAGCCAGGCCAAAGCCAGGGGCCTGGAACTCCAGCCAGGTATCCCATGTGGGTGGCAGGGGCCCAAGTACTTGAGCCATCATCTGCTGCCTCCCAGGGTGTGTGTTTGGAGAAGCTGGAATCTGAAGCAGACCTGGGACTTGAATTCGAACATTCTGATATGGAATGCAAGTGTCTTGACTGCTGTGCCAAATACCTGCCTCCAGATTTTGTAGTTAAATGAAATATTCTGCTACTTCCAACTCCACCTCATGATCATAGATGCAGAAAAAACATTCATTTTATACACGAGTACATATTGAGGGTACCTCAAAAAATTCATGGGAAATGGATTCAAAAGTTTATTTTGGTGAAAAAAATTTTGAAATCCACCCCTAATTTTTTCATAAGAAACATTTTTTTCCCCATGAACTTTTGGAATATTCCTCATACTCATGGATTTTAAAACTTTTTTTGCACCAAAATAAACTTATCCTTTCATTGCATTTTCAACAAACTTTTGAAGTCCCCTCAAAGTTATGTCATCACATTTACTTAATTCTAAATGTAAAAAATCAATGGTGGGGGGCCAGCACGGTGGTGCAGTGGGTTAAGCCAGGCCTGCAGCACTGGCATCCCATATGGGTGCCGGTTCCAGTTCTTGTGGCTCCACTTCTGATCCAGCTCCCTGCTAAGGTACCTGGGAAAGAAGTGGAGGATGGCACAAGTCCTTGGGTCCTGCACCCATGTGGGAGACCTGGAAGAAGCTCCAGACTCTGGCTTCAGATGGGCCAAGTCCTGGTTATTGCCACTATTTGGAGAGTAAACCAATGGATGGAAGATTCTCTGTCTCCTCTCTCTCTCTCTGTAACTCTGCCTTTCAAATAAATAAATAAATCTGTAACAACATTAAAAACAACAGTCAAAATCAATGGCAGGGCTAGCGTTGTGGCATAACTGATAAACCCACCTCCTGTAATGCTGGCATCCCATATTGGCCTTGGTTTGTATCCCTGCTGCTCCACGTCTGATCCAGCTCCCTGCTAATGTGCCAGGGAAAGTAGTGGAAGATGGCCCAAGCACTTGGGCCCCTGCACCATATGAGAGACCCAGAGGAAGCTCCTGGCTCCTGACTTCGGATTGGCCCAGCTCCAGCTGTTACAGCCATTTGGAGAGTGAACCAGCAGATGAAAAATCTCTCTCTGCCTCTCTCCTACTCTATAACTCTTTCAGATTTATTTATAGCTATTTAAAGATTTTTTTTATTTGAAAGACAGAGTTACAGAGAGAGGTAGAGCCAGAGAGAGGTCTTCCATCCTCTGGCTCCCTCCCCAAATGGCCACAACGGCCAGAGCTGAGCCGATCCCGAAGCCAGGAGCCAGGAGCCTCCTCCGGGTCTCTCATGCAGGTGCAGGGGCCCAAGAACTTGGGCCATCTTCTACTGCTTTCCCAGGCCATAGCAGAAAGCTGGATTGGAAGTGGAACAGCTGGGATTTGAACCGGCACCCGTATGAGATGCCAGCACTGCAGGCTGTGGCTTTACCTGCTATGCCACAGTGCTGGCTCCCATAAATAAATCTTAAAAAACAATCAGTGGCTGTAGGATTTTATGGAAAATGATCTAACTATCAACTTAATGTAATAATTTTATATCTGCTTTTCCAATATTGATATTTACATTTTTCTTATTTATTTCATATACTATCCAAAAGAAAGTTGAATTATTATGGACACAGTTACAATCTCTACTTAACTTTTAGTATTTCACTGTTTGGAATGAGATCCAAGGTTGAATATTGATAATTTATCTTTCTCATATTAAAATAATTTCCCTCTATTTAGCTGACAGTTTCCATTAATGACCACCAAATTGTATTAAATGATTTCTAGAACTTAAAAATATATAATCAATTTTTCTTTTTTATTTATTTTTAAAGATTTATTTTAGGCCGGCACCATGGCTCACTAGGCTAATCCTCCGCCTGTAGCGCCGGCACCCCGGATTCTATTCCCAGTTGCTCATCTCCCATTCAAGCTTTCTGCTGTGGCCTGGGAGGACAGTGGAGGATGGCCCAAGTGCTTGGGCCCTGCACCCACATGGGAGACCAGGAGGAAGTACCCGGCTCCTGGCTTCGGATCAGCGCAGCGCCGGCCTTAGGGGCCATTAGGGGAGTGAACCAATGGAAGGAAGACCATTCTCTCTGTCTCTCTCTATCTATAACTCTCTTTCTGTCTCTCTCTCTCACTGTCTAACTCTGCCTGGCAAAATAAATAAATAAATAAATAAATAAATAAGATTTATTTTATTTATTTGAAAGACAGAGGGACAGAGAGAATGAGATCTTCTGTCAGGTGGCTCACTCCCCCAATGACCACAACAGCTGGGGCTGGACCAGGCCAAAGCCAGGAGCCAGGAATTCCATCTGGGTCTACTTGGGCCATCTGCTGCTTTCCCAGACACATTTAGCAGAGAGCTGGATCAGAAATAGAGCAGCCAGGACTAGCACTGGTGCTCATATGGGATGCTGGTGCCACAGGCAGCAACTTAACCTGTTATATGACAATACCAGCCCCTATTTTTCTCTTTTAATTTTTTGATATAATCCATTGTTTGGGTAGATTTCCTTGGAATAGACCCTGCTCAGTCTTAGTGTTTTGTTTTTTTACACACTGCTAAATCCTGTTTGCTAAGACTTTAGGTATAGCTTTTAAATTTAAATCTATATTCATAAATGCCATCAGAATATATAATTTTTTCTTGGCCCTATATCAGGTTTCAGTGTCAAGTTCACATTGGTTTGACAAAAATGCATCAGAAAGGTTTTCACAATTTTTTGTAGTCTAGAATAGTTTTTAGATCAGTAGCTGTAAAAGCGTGATCCCTTTAGAGATTAGTTAAGTCAAAGTTATTTTTTACAGTAGCACTCGGCCATTACTTGCCCTGTTCACTGTATCGACATTTGCACGGATGGCACAAAGGCAATAGTAAGTTTGCTGATGCATTAGCACGAACCTAACCACTGGCACCAAGCTGCACCATTCTTCACTTCTATGTGCTCACTAGGAAAAACACGCCAGTTTCATTTTAAAGTATTTTAAATAAAGCAGTAAAAATTATTAATTATATTAAATATTGTGGGTTTTTTTAAAAAAATATTTATTTCTTTATTTGAAAGAGTTAGAGCACGCGAGAGAGACAGAGAGAGATCTTTCATCTGTTCATTCACTCCCCAGATGGCTGCAATGGCCAGGGCTGAGCCAGGCAGATGCCAGGAATCAGGAGCTTCATCCGGGTCTCCCACATGGGTGGCAGGGGCCCAAACACTTGGGCCATCCTCCACTGCCTTTCCCAGGCCATCAACAGGGAGCTGGATGGGAAGTGGAGCAGCTGGAACGTGAACCGGCACCCGTATGGGATGCTGGCATCCCAGGCAGCAGTCTAACCTGCTACGCTACGATGCCGGCCCCAAGTTGTATTAAATCTTAGCACTCAAATAGGCATCTTCTGAATATTCTCTGATGAAGCGCTCCTGCTGCAAACCAAAGTGCAATGGTTGGCTCAGGACCAGGGTTGAGGCTGTTTGCAGTAAGCTGAGCTCTGGCACCATTTTCATGGACTGCTACTCTCACTTGAAAGAAGAGCCCACGGACAGCCATGGTTATTCAGACTGGTGCATTTCCCAGACGTTTTCCTACAAATAAACAAAGTGAGCTTGTCACCTCAGGCGATTCTTGTTGCTAGATAAAATGTGAGCTTTCAGTAAAAAATAACACTCTGGAAAACTGTATCTCCCACTGTGAGGGTGGTGTTTTCTCAGTCGTGGAAAGGCTTTTCTGATGAGATGGAGGATGTGCTATTAATACATGTGATCTGTAAAATACTGTGTCATAAAATGTCCATATTTGGAAAATCTGCACAGATCAGTGAACTAAGATTTTCCCAATGATTAATGTGTGATAAAAAGTCCACTCAACATTCAGGACAGACCAATGGATTTCTTTAAAATTACTTATGTATGTATTTGACTTTATTTGAAAGACAGAGTGCACACACTGTCTCGGCCACTAGTTCAGTCCCAGATTCCTGCAACAGCTGGGGCTGGGCGGGACCGAAGCCAGGGGCTGGGAACTCAAGAAAGGCCTTGCATGTGAGGGCAGGGACCCCACTTGAGCCTTCACCTGCAGGTTCACTCCATGAGGGGAGTGAACTGGCAGATGGAAGATCTCTCTCTCTGTAACTCTGCCTTTCAAATAAATAAATCTAAAACACAATATAAGGCATATAAACAAAATGGAATATTATTCAGTGAAATCTTGTCATTTGTAGCAATATGGATGGAATAGAGGACATTGTATTGAGTTAAATTCAAGGAGGTTGAGGGGAAATGGAAGGAAAATATCATCCACATTTTCTGTGAAGTTTTTGTAAGCCAAGCACAAACAACAAACATCTTTTACAAGATGACAGATTTTTAATTTCTGTGAATACTTTATTATAGCCCCATATACACTATTAAATCACAGATATATAACAAAATTTAACTCTTTTAGGGTTTTTTTAAATGAGATTTATTTATTTATTTATTTATTTTCAAAGACAGAGTTACAGAGAGAGGTAGAGACAGAGATAGAAGTCTTCCATCCACTGGTTCACTCCCCAAATGGCTTCAACGGCCGGAGCTGCGCCGATTTGAAGCCAGGAGCCAGGAGCTTCTTCCTGGTCTCCCACGCGGGTGCAGGGGCCCAAGTACCTGGGCCATCTTCTACTGCTTTCCCAGGCCATAGCAGAGAGCTGGATCAGAAGAGGAGCAGCCAGGACTAGCACCAGCGCCCAGATGGGATGCTGGCACCGCAGGGGGAAGATTAACTTACCATGCCACAGCAACGACCCCTAGCTGAACTCTTACCACTGCCTTCCAGGATCCGCACTAGCAGGAAGTTGGAGTCTGGAGACTAAGCCCCATGTGGAACTCAGGGACTTCTATGTGGAACACAGGTTTAATGCCCGTCCTGATACATGGGTACCCCTGATGCATGTACCTGATACATGTACCCCTGATACATGGGTCCCACATTATTCCAAATCCTGCTGGTCATCCTCTTTCTCACATTGCAAAGGCTCCTCAAGTATTTGCTTGTTCAGTTATTCATCTCTGCGACTCTTTGATCTTGGGCCTTCATCAGCATTTAGCAGACACAGTTACCTAAACCTCAGAATCCGCGGATGTCTGCCATTTAAGAGGAGCTGGCACAGTCTCCCATCATCGCACCTGTGTCCTCCGTAAACTTCTATTACTGTTCCTGTCATCTGGCTTCTGTTTTATAATTTCTAATCTCTGTATCAGGAGAATGCTAATAAAGTTCTTAGCTTATTGAATTATAAACGATCTAGGAAACAGATATCCATACAAGAATATTACCATGTTTAGGCCAAGGCACCCCCTCACCCTCCACCCACTGTTTTTGTGAAGTATCTTATACTCTCAAAAGCTATAAAGTCAGCAAAACATATCAGGTAAGACAGTGAACTCACTTGGCTTAAGTCAGATATCTTTTAGATGAAATTTAACCCACACACATGCTGCAAAACTTCCTGAAGCCAAATAAACAATTCTCTCTCTCTCTCTCTCTTTTTTTTTTTTTAATAAATCAGTTTACTCCATTACCATCTGACTAAAGGGAATGAAATTTCTTTCCTCATTGAGTGAAAGAAAAAAAAAATCCTAACATTTCACATACAGCTCAAGAATGACTTAATAAAAATTTTATAAAAAAGTGATTTCATGGCATGGAGCAAAAAATAAGCAATCTTTAGGGATTAAAAAAAAATCTGACATAATTCTTCTCCAGAGTAACATTTTACTTCTTGGGTTAGACAAGAAAATAAATACATATGTAAATTTCTGGTTCAATCTCCAATCACGTCATTGACAATCTTGACTGCTGAACACATAATCAAAAGGTTGATCTCAGTTAGCCTGAGGTAGATGTTTAATTATCTCCAGCCTAGTATAAGCAATGTGTAAGTAAGGGAGGAGAGAATGACTCCGGAAATGCCTCGATGGATGCAGTTGCTTAAGTCTAGGGGAAGTTTAACAGGCTAGAAATGAACAGCGCCCTTTTCCTCTACACCTGGGAGCCAACGTTATTCAGGTTTTTCTCACCGTTCAAGACCTTAACAACTCCAGGAACTCGGAGGAAAGCTTCTAGTACAGGAGTAGGATCCTGCCTTACTGAATATAATATAGACGTTCTACGAGGAGGCTTTTGGACCTACATCAGCAGGGACAATAAGGATTAAAAATGCCGCACAAGGACCTCAACAGGATTCGTGGGTTTGCGTTCCCATTCATTTCTACCTCTTTTGCAGGCGATACTACAGGCGCGCTTCTGGAGGGCGCGGCCAGGGGGCGCGCATCAGCAGCCGCTTCGCTAATAGGCGCCCCGACCGCCCTCTTTTCCCCGCCTCTTGTTGACCTCAGCTTCCGCCGGAAGTGACCCACGTCAGTTGTTGTCTTCCCGTGTTTCGGCTCGGTGTTGGTGTCTGCGTTGGGTTCTCCGCGGCTGGTCGAGTGAAGCGAGGTCCGGAACGGGAGAGGGTAGCTCGGACTTCAGCCCAGGCATCGAGATGGACGTTCTGAAATCAGAGATTCTTCGGAAGCGGCAGCTGGTGGAGGACAGGAACCTGTTGGTGGTGAGGATCCGTGGGGTCGCGGGGGTTGCGGAGCGAAGAGGGGTGTGGGTGTGCGCCCGTGTGTGAGTGAGAGCGAGAGAGGGGGGCGAGGGGCGAGGAGGACGACTCTGAAAGGATTCGGGGTAAGGGTGGGGTTTAGCGAGAGCCCTGCCACTATCGGGGGCCGGGGAGCTCTGTGGGCGCTCCGCTGGTACGTCCCTCGGGAGCCTCGGGCGTGAGAGCGTGGGGATTACAGGCAAACCCGTGTTTCTGGCATTTCCCTCTCCTCCGACTACCCTGTTCCCCTCGCCGTTCACCTCACCGCCCCGGTACTCGCTGCCAGCTGTCTGTGTTCTTTCTGTAGTTCACGGAGTCGTCTGACTCAGGACTTGGGTCCAGCCAGAACACAGAGGAAGGTTAGATAGGATTTTCAAGTTTCTTACCTTTTAGTCAAACCCCATCATTTCATTCTAGTCGGCTTCCTCCCCTCTTGCCCAACACACACAGCTTCTACAGGTCAGCTCCTAAGGAACGGAAAGGCTAAGGCTCTTGGAAAGAGGTACTGAAAAAGAGGAAAAAGAATTGCATGATCTAGGAACTTTGAAAAGTTGGTTTCCTTTATATTAGACCATTGATTGGCATAGCTCTTCGTCTCAATACTCCTTTACAATCTAAAGAAGTTACTAAGGTTACCAAAGATGTTGTTGCTTGTTAGATGTGATGATATTTACAGTATTAAAAGTTAAAGCTGAGAAGCTTTAAAAATATGTATACATTCACTGATGGCTTGGCTCTCTGAGATGTGCAGACATATGAGTTGTCATTTTTCCTTAGATATTATCAAAAAGGTCACATTTTTATATTCATCGATCTCGTGAGAAATGTCTTTAAGTCCCGGGACACCATCAAACTGAGGATGGTTGGCCCAAGTTCTCTGCATTTTAAAAATGAGTTTTTATTTGTTTGAGAGGCATGCATATCCCATCCACTGGATGACGCCTCAAACGCCTGGGCCATTTTGAAGCCAAGAGCCAGGAACTCCAATCAGGGCCTCCCCAGGTGCGGCAGGAGCCCAGCTGAGGTTCAGCACTGCTGGGAGTCTGGCTGCAGCTGGAGCTGAACCCCAGCCGTTGCAATTTGGGACATGGGGCATCTTAGCTACTAGGTTAAGTGCCTGCTCTCTATGTTCTCCCACATTTTTAAGGTTGACTTGAAGCTGGAATTTTATCACAGACAACTAATGCTGTCAGTTGTTTTTCTGAAGTAATAGGCTCACTTGGTTCAGTTTGGTGAAGTTTTTCTTGATTACCCAAGTTAGTTTGTGGAGTATTTTTTCACGTAAAAGTGATGCGTCCTGAAAAAAGCAGCCAATTTGTGTTACAACTCAATTGCACAACTGCTGCTTCTCCAGAAAACCGTGGTACTTGGTAAAAATGAGGAGTGCTTTATGCGCAATTCCTGTTTCTTTACACAGGGTATTAAAACGATGTGGTCAAAATACTTTTACTACTTCAAGAAAATTGTTAAGTGAAACTGGCAGTGTCTTGTCACTGTCTTTGTTGCTAAGACTCAGCAGACGTACTGTTGCTTTCTCCCACAGTGCAGGTGTCAGCAGAGTGAACAGGCCAATTATGTCTTCATATTTGAAATAGTTCTGAGGGCAGGGGTCTGGCACAGTGGTTAAGATGCTGCTTGAGCCTGCCCAACCCCCCACCCCCACCCCCCGCCATGTTGGAGTGTCTGGATTTGAGTCCTGGCTCCGCTCCCGATTCCGGCTTCTCATTGATGGCACATCCTGCGAAGAAGGGGTGATGGTTCAGTCCCTGCCACCACAACATAAATCAAAAATTTTGGCTTCACGACTCCTCTGTGCAGGTCTTCAGGATCCATACAGATCTGCAAACCGCAGTTTGAGAACGTGACTTAGAAGTTTGGGAGCAGTGTATGGTTGATATATATGATATAGTGTAAGTAGCTATTACAGTTACCAGTAGCTTGGTAGGATGGCAGATTCCTAATCATTGAAACTTTAAAAACAATTAGAAAGGAGGAGCTAATGAAATAGAGTGATATTTAGCAGGTGAAGAGGGAGAAGCTTGTCCATATTTATAGCTTCATGGTTTCCTATCCACTACAGGAACCTTTTCTTTTGATGAGTGGTTTGGGAGTATTTTAAAAACTAATTAAGGTGTTGGAATGCTAACTTGATGTTAGGAAGGGCCAGAATGTTGAAATCTAAGTGCTTGAAAAAGGAAAAAGTTGAATCACCACTTACATGCTTCTGGAGTTTACAAGTACATATTTGTGTAATCAGCTTCTTTGTCATGGAAATGGAACAGTCTGTAAAAATGATCAATTTTTAAAAGCTTTGATATTTTGTGATTATTTTTATTTTCTTATTTTTATTTTTTTTGACAGAGTGGACAATGAGAGAGACAGAGAGAAAGGTCTTCCTTTGCCGTTGGTTCACTCTCCAATGGCTGCCGCGGCCGGCGCGCTGCGGCCGGTGCACCGCGCTGATCCGAAGCCAGGAGCCAGGTGCTTCTCCTGGTCTCCCATGGGGTGCAGGGCCCAAGCACTTGGGCCATCCTCCACTGCACTCCCGGGCCGCAGCAGAGAGCTGGCCTGGAAGAGGGGCAACCGGGACAGGATCGGTGCCCCGACCGGGACTAGAACCCGGTGTGCCAGCGCCGCAAGGCGGAGGATTAGCCTATTGAGCCGCGGCTCTGGCCTATTTTCTTATTTGAAAGGCAGAGAGAAAGAGATTTTTCATCCACTGTTTCACCTCCCAATGTCCACAACAGGCAAGGCTGGGCCAGCTTGAAACCAGAACTCAGTCTGGGTCTCACTTGGGTGCCAGGGGCTCAAGTGCATGAGCCGTCACCTCTGCCTCGCAGGGAACACGTTACCTGGAAGCTGAATAGCCGGGGCTTGAACCAGGCACTTTGATGCGGGATGCAGGCTTTCCGAATAGCAACTGAACCACTGTGCCAGATGCCCGTTCCACAGAGTTATTTTCAGTTTGTTACCATATATAAACGCTTCCTGGAATGCCTTTTATTTTTAAAATCTGGTAATTGATTTAGTTACTTAGATAATCTTGGCCAGAAGAGTGATTTGCCTAGTTACAGAGCAGATCAGAACAACAAACGGCATACTTGAAATAGAAATTAAAATACAGAAATTCATAGTTCCTGTTAGTAATCAAGGCATTATGCAGTGTGCTTTATATGTGATATCTCTTAATTTGTCTAGCAGTCCCTTCATGGTACTTTTATTTCCATCTATAGATGAGGAGATTAAAGTGAAGAGATTTTACGTGGTTTGTAAGATCACACAGCTAACAAGTGATAGAGACCAGTTTTTTTTTTTTTTTTTTTTTTTACATATTTATTTGAAAGGCAGAATTGTTGGGGGAGAGGGGGTGACACTGTAGTACAGCGTGTTTAAACCTGGCCTGCAGTGCTGGCATCCCATATACTAGTCCTGGCTGCTCTTCTTCTGATCTAGCTCTCTGCTCTGGTCTGGGAAAGCAGTATAAGGTGGCCCAAGTCCTTGGGTCCCTATACCCGCGTGGAAGACCTGGAAGAAGCTCCTGGCTCCTGGCTTTGGATTGGCTCAGCTCCGGCTGTTGCGGCCATCTGGGGAGTGAACCAGCAGATGGAAGACTTCTCTCTGCAGCTTTGCCTTTCAAACAAATAAATAAATCTTTAAAAAAAAAAAAAATGAGATGGAGAGGTAGAGAATGATCTACTGTTCACTGGTTTTCTCCCCAAATGACTGCAGTGGCCAGGGCTGAGCCAGACTGAAGCCGGGTGACTGAAAGTCCATCTGGGTCTCCCTTGTGGATGGCTGGAGCCTAAGTCCTGGACCATCTTCTGCTTCTTTCCCAGGTGCATTAGCAGGGAGCTGGACAGAAGGAAAGTAGCAAGGTCTCAAACCAGTGGTCCTATAGCATGCCAGCATTACAGGCAGCGGCTTGACCTGCTGTGCCAACATCCAGATTTGGATGTTGGTCTATTCCGCTTCGAAGCCTACTATGTTAAACACTAAGAATGTTTACATTCACCTTAGGAACACAGAACTAATATTCATAGAACTGATGTAAGAAAGCACTTTGAACATTATATTGATATATGTGGTTTATATTTCTCAAAGCAATATATTCAATCTCATTTGAGCCTCACTTCTCTAATTAGTAGAGAAAGCAAAAAGTATTATGCTATTTTCATGAATAATGAAATTGAGGCTTACAGGATTGCATGATTTTTCTAGTACTCCTGTGGCCAGACAAGACAGATCTCAAGTCTCAGATCCAATTATGGGTGAGTGGTCTTACATAATATAAGAGAAGGGATTATAATTAGACATCTCTTCATATTGTATGCATGGGAAGACAGTCTTTGATTTGCAGCTGTGTAATTTTGTATACCATCAGCTGCTTTATAGTTTATTTGCTTCAGCTATGATGCAGTAACTTGTAAACTTTTTTCATTGCCTCATTCATAATAAGAAATACATTTTTATATTTTGATCATATATATACATATGAATGAAGTTTCATGAACTAATTTTTTTAAGGAATTGAGTTTAAGATTTATTTTATTTATTTGAAAGAGTTATAAAGAAAGGTAGAGACAGAGAGACAGGAGTCTTCCATCTGTTGATTTACTCCCTGAACGACCGAAACAGCCGGAGCTGAGCCAATCCAAAGCCAGGAGCTTCTTCCAGGTCTCCTAGATGAATATAGAGGACCAGGAACTTGGGCCATCTTTTGCTGCTTTCCCAGGCCATTAGCAGGGAGCTGAATTGGAAGTGGAGCAGTTGGGACTCGAACCAGCGCCCACATGGGATGCTGGTGCCACAGACCAGGGCTTTACCCTACTGCCCCACAGTGCTGGTCCCTCATTACCATAACTGTGATTTTGTCATGTTTTATTGTTTAGGTCTATTTTGTTTCATTTTTTGGGCTCAAATTGTTTTCATCACCTTGTCTGTAGCTAGGATCTTCCAGAAGATCAACTCACCCTTGGTCATTTCAGCTGATGTCCTAGCTGTTTAATGCTAATTAGTGGTAGCTAAATAGTGACTGCATAGCTTGTGAGTACCCCTTTGTCACACTGGAGAAGTTGTGAAAATAACCTCCTGTTACCTGTCCTAATCTGAAGTTAATGTAACATCTGCATGCTGGGATACCAGCGCTTTGGAGATCCAGAGCTGGGGGTCTTTTTTAATGTAAAGCCTCACTTATGTGGAAAACTGGGCTGCTCCAGGCACTCACTGGGAGAACTAATAGTTTTCCCAGTTACAGCTATGAAGATGATCTTTGTATGTTTGTATGAAATTTGACCTCTACTCCCACCCAGTATATATTGAATATTTCTCATATGCAAGATACTACACTGCGTCACAGTGGATTAAAATAAAGAGTAATACTTGATCCTTTTTTAAAGAAACATGTTAAGGAATTTTACGGAGAAAATAGGAGCCAATAGACAGGAAATTCTTCAACTTTTCCTGGTAAAATGGTTGCAAGTAGTGGTTTTATTTTGGGTCAAACCTTCTACCTACATGTTGGATGTCAAATTTATCTACTTTATTTTTTAACATCATTAAGAACCCTAATATCAGTTATTCGTTTCTTCCTGTGACTTCAGTCTGTCTGCTGGCTTATCCCTATCAGCACTGTAACATAGAAATATCACCCCCATGTATGTATGTATGTATATATATTTTCCTTATAGACAGCTTCTTAAGATAAATTCTAATCCCTATTCACTTTTTTACCTGTTACCTTCTGACTTCTGCCTCTGTCATTCTGTTGACTGTGCTCTGACCAGGTATACACTAGAGACTTCTTTGATTACTCATCTCACAGTATTTGGCACTGAGAGAGTCTCCTTTTTTACTATGCCCTTGGCATTTTTTTAAATATGTTTTTTTTTAAAAAAAGATTTATTTATTTATTTGAAAGGTGGTTGTAGGGGGGAAGGTGGGGAGAGAGAGAGAGAGAGAGAGAGAGATAGATAGATAGATAGATATTCCATCTGGTGGTTCACTCCCCAAATGGCCACAACGGCCAGGACTGGGCCAGGCTGAAGCCAGGAGCTTCTTCCAGGTTTCCCACATGGGTGCAGTGGCCCAAAGACTTCAGTCAGGATTCAATCCAGTGCACATATGGGATGCCAGTGCCGCACAAGGCTTTACTTGCTATGCCACAGCACTGGCCTCCTCCCTGGGCATCTTTTACGTCACTGCTTCCTAGTTTTCCTTTTTTTTTTTCTCAGGCTGCTTATTCTTGATCTTCTTTACATGATGCTGCTTCCTTTTTTTTTTTTTTATCTTTAAGATGGTGGCTTTTTAGGGCCGGTGCTATGGGGTAGTAGACTAAGCCTCTGCCTGCAGCGCCAGCATCTCATATGGGCGCCAGTTGTGTCCTGGCTGCTCCTCTTCTGATCCAGCTCTTCTATGGCCTGGAAAACAGTGGAAGATGGTCCAAGTGCTTGGGCACCTGTACCCATGTGGGAGACCTGGAAGAATCTCCTGGCTTCAGGTTGGCCCAGCTCTGGCTGTTTTTGGCCTTTTGAGGAGTGAAGCAGTGGGTGGAAGACCTCTTTCTTTGTCTCTCTCTGTCTCTGTCTCTAACTCTGCCTCTCAAATACATAAATAAAAATCTTAATAAAAAAAGTTGTTGGCTTTTCTTAAAAGTTTAGGCTTAGCTGTTTTCCCTTCACACTGAATATTCTTCTCTTTAACCTTATATTCAGCTTTGTCATTTCTATTACTGTTTGTATTGGCTATTTAAATGAAGTGTTTGGGTAGACTTCAGGGAATCCATCAGCTCCTTGAAATTATATATAAAATTTAGCACATATGTGTGTATGATCCCCCCCCCATTATGTTATTATAGTAATCTTTGACTCAAAACAGGTTAAGAACTAGTCAGTTCTGCGTAGGTGAATGCCAGATCTCTGTGCCATTACCCTCTTGTGCTGTGTTCCAGCTCTAGAGAACCTCTTTACACAGAACATCCATATGCCACCTAGCCTCTGCAGTGATCATTTTGCAGTATTTGTTTCATCACATAACTTTCCATTATTCACCATTCCCTCCATTCCTCAATCCAGCTAGCAGTGCAGACAGTACATTTCCATCAGAATAGTTGTCCCAGGCAGAATATTTTAGGGTAGGTTATCACTACTTTTCCACAATTTTTTAGGAGACATTTAAAAGCTAAGTGTTAACTACAATACTTCAGCTATCAGACTTTCCACAGAAAGCTGGTATACCACTCGAAATGAGGCAGCAGAATCACCTAAACCCGTGTTTATCAGATGCAGGTAGGTTAATGAAGACGATTTACTGATCTGTGTGTATTTCACATCAAGTTGCAGGTTCCAGTATGCTTTACCCCTAAACAGTTTGACATGCATATTGTTAACCAGAGCTTACTGTTTGTAGTACTTTTTGTCTATTCGCAAACATTTACATAAAAAGAATGCACACATCTTTTTACAAATAGATTTATTTATTTGTATGGAAAGCAGAGTGATGGAGAGAGAGGGAGTGAGATAGTTAGAGATCTTTCATCTGCTAGTTTACTCCACAAATGGCTGCAATGTCCAGGGACAAAACCAGGAGCCAGGAACTCCATCCTGGTCTCCCACAAGAGTAGCAGGGGCCCAGGCAGTTGGGTCATCTGCTGCTGCTTTCCCAGGTGCATTGGCAGGGAGTTGGGTTGGAAGCAGAGCAGCAGTATTGTAACCGGTGCTCCGATATAGGATGCCAGTGGCTCAAGTGGTGGCCATAATATAGACCCCAGAATGTACAAATCTTAAGCATACCATGCGGTGAATTTTGACAGCTGCATCCTCTGTGTGTGACCTAGTCTGTGTGAAGAGTACATTGACCTGACCTTGAAGTCAGTCCCTGCAGCCAGTGTTGATTTCTTTCCACCCTCATTTTGCCTGCTCTAGAACTTCACATAAATAGGATCATGTGTGTACTCTTTATCTCTAACTTCGTTTGATCAAAATAACATTTGAGTTTTACTCATTTTGCACATGTCATGTGTTTTGTCCTTTAATTGCTCAGCTGTGTGAGTATACTTGCTTAATTAGTTCTCTTAGTGCTGAGTACCTGGGCTGTTTCCAGGATTTGGCTATTATGAATGATGCTGCTGTGAGCCTTCCATGACGAGTGTTTTCATTTTTCTCAGGAAAAGGACTATGAGTGGAATTGCTAGGTCACAGAATACGTGTATGTTTAGTTTTGTAAAATGCCACCAAACCTGTTTCTGAAGTGGCTTTATTCTGTTACAGACCCACCAGCAATGTAAGAGAAGTGGATTGCTCTGTGTCCTTGCCAGTGATTTGTGTTGTCAATCTTTTGAGTTTCAGCAGTTCTGGTGGATTTGTAGTGGTATCTCATTGTGATTTTAATTTGCATCTTCCTGATAATCATTTAAAGTAATCTTCATTTTTTTTGCCATTGGTATATCTTTTTTGAAGTATTAAAATTGCTTGCATGCTTTTAAATTGGGTTTGTAGTTTTTTTTTTCCTGTTAAGCTGAAGTAGTTCTTTATATAGTCTTTTATCAATCTCTTGTTAGATAGATGTTTTGTGATTATTTTCTCCCAGACTTTCAGTTGTCTGATTATTTTCTTGATAGTATTTTCTCATTAACACAGCTTTTAATTTTGATAAAGCTCAATTTGAGTTTTTAAATGGTTATTATGGTATTTAAAACATTTTAGAATATTTTGATTTTATTTAAAAGGTAGAAAGAGACAACAGAGACCTTCAGTCTGCTGGTTCTTTCCCCAAAAGCCCACAGTTATTAGGTCTTAGCCAAGCCAAAGCCTAGAGCCCAGAACTCTCTCTGGGTCTCCTCTGTGGGTAACGAGGATCCAAGTACTGGAGACATCACCTGCTGCTTCCCAGAGTTCACATTAGCAGGAGGCTGGCTCAGAGGCGGAGGCAATAGGGCCTGGTGGCCCTCGGAGATGGGCTGTGGACATCTCAATCAGCGTCTTAACCACTGCACCAAACACCTGCCCTGCTTATTATTTTTCTGTATCTTGTCTGGGAATATGAAATTGTAAAATGATTTGGAAAATGCTTTGGTAGTCTCTTAAAACTTAAACATATAACTACCATATGATCCATCTACTTTCTAGAGAATAAATTGCAAAGATAGTCTCTTATGTAGTCTTCAAAAAGCTTTATGGTTTTATCTTTTGTAAAAAACTGAATTTTAAAAAATTATTGGGTCAGGTTTTTTTATGATGTGAGGTAGGGTTGTGCATTTCTATATGGATATCCAGTTATTCAACACCATGTGTTGAAAATATTTGTCCTTTACCTGTGGATAATTTTGGCAACCTTGTTTAAAAAAAAATTAATGGTTTTAGCGTGAATCCATTCTGGGAATTCTGTTCAGTTTCAGTGATGTATTTGTTGGTACTTATGCCAGTGTCACATTGTCTTGGTTATTGTAGCATTATTGATCCTAAGGTAATGTAAATGATATTACCCTCACTATTACTTCTGTTGTAGAATACCCCCAAAACTGAGTCTGTTCAGCTGACATGCAGGAAGCCAATTTCTGACACCAGGGTGATGGAAGAAAGAGTTGATTTGAATTGCCCCAAATGAAAAGCCAGGCAGCCGTTACTTAATTCCCGGACTCCTTTAGGGACTTGGGGGAGAGGGTGATGACTCGGGGGAAAAGGAGGATGAATCTTAGGGATTAGAGTGGGGGTTGAACAAGGCATGATGAGCTTTTGCCTGGATCCCTGATGTGTCTGCCATGCTCATGGCCTTGCTGAGCCTGATCAGCAAGGAGGCCAGTGTGTTCTGGGAATGTTGTGATGCCAGAGTGGCCCCTGTCTGAGGTCTGTGGGTAGATTGGTTATTACATTGTTTTATCAGGGCTCGAAGTTCCTGTAAAATGTCTTAAAATAGAGTCTGGTGGTAGGATGTTCACCACAGAGGTGATAATTGAATTTGGGGTCTTGTAATCCCGAGTCCTGCAGGGTCAGCCTGACCCTTACACCCTTCCCTTCACTTAGTCAGTCTTGAGTGTGCAGTGGACTTGTGATTGCTATGGGGAAGCTGACAGAGAGGTACAGCTTGTATCAGAGGCTCCATTTCACTGCTGCTTTTTATGATTTCTTCTCCGCCTCTTTCTCTTCCTCTCCTCCTCAGTCATCTTGTCCCACCATTTTTCAAATTATTCTTTCCTAAGGAATTTTATTTCTTTGAAAAAGGTTTACATACAGTAAACTGCACATATTTAAAGTGTACACTTTGGTTACCAATGTATGCAGTTGTCCAACTTACAGTGCAGTTAGAATAAAGAAACCCATCTTGTCCAGAGGTTTCCTTCTTTTTATTTATTATTTATTTTTTTGAAAGACAGAGTTACAGAAAGAGAAGGGGTAAACAGAGATCTTTCATCTGCTGCTTCATTCCCCAAATGGCGGCAACAGCTGGGACTGAAGCTAGGAGCTTGGCACTCCATCTGGGTCACCCATGTGGGTGGCAAAGGCTTACAAAGCACCTAGGCTGTCTTCCGCTGCTTTCCCAGGTGCATTAGCAGGGAGCTGGATCTAAAATGGAGCTGGGACTCAAATCTGCTGTCTGATACCAGATGTTGATGTCATAAGAGGGGGCTTAACCCGCTAGGCCACCACACCAGCACCCCCTTCTGGCTCTTTGTAATCCCTCCTTTTTACCATGCCCTGCATCCCACTCCCACCCTGTCCGCAGCCACTGCTTTCGCTTTTGGTTACCTTAGGTTAGGTTTCATTTTTTAGGATTTTATATAAATGAAATGATTCAGACTATTTCCTGTCTGGTCTGCTTTGTATTTACCTAATTTTTTAAAGGTTCACCGACATAACAAAAATATGAGGCTAACAGGATTCATTGACATTTTATGATTATTATATTGGTGTTGTCTGTTTAAATTTGTATGTTTGTGTGCCTTTCATCTGGTCTGTGATGTCAAACTCTTAAAGACTGATTTTCATTCTTTTTTTTTTTTTTAAGATTTTTTAAATTTATTTCTTTGAAAGTCAGGGTTACACAGAGAGAGGAGAGGCAGAGAGAAAGGTCTTCCATCCGATGGTTCACTCCCCAGTTGGCTGCAATGGCCGGAGCTGTGCAGATCTGAAGCCAGGAGCCAGGAGCTGCTTCCAGGTCTCCCACGCAGGTGCAAGGGCCCAAGGACTTGGGCCATCTTGTTCTGCTTTCCCAGGCCATAGCAGAGAGCAGGATCAGAAGTGGAGCAGCTGGGTCTTGAACTGGCGCCCATATAGGATGCCAGCACTTCAAGCCAGGGCATTAACCTGCTGCGCCACAGCGCCGGCCCCTTGATTTTCATTCTTGAGCAAGATATTGACCCTCCCCACAGCTTGCAGTTTCACACATGCTGTTTGGCTTGGCCTGTCCAGTCTCTGTACTTGTTAGCTCTCAGTGTCTTTTTTTTTTTTTTTTTTGGCAGAGCTCTTGATGTGTGTATTCCATTTACATAAACACTAAAAACCTTAACATGATTGAAAGAATAATGATTCTAATTAAATGTTAGTGTTGGCATTGTGGCACAATGAGCTAAACTGCCACTTGCAATACCAACATACCCTATCAGAGTGCTGGTTCAAGTCCCCAATGCTCCAGTTCTGATCCAGCTCTCTGTTATTGCCTGGGAAAGCAGTACAAAATGGCCCAAGTCCTTGGGCCCTTGGGCCCCTGCGCCCGCGAGGGAGACCTGGAGGAAGTTCCTTGGTCCTGGCTTCGGATTGGCGCAGCTCTAGCATTGCGGCCATCTGGGGAGGGAACCAACGGATGGAAGCTCTCTGTCTATCTCTCTCTGCCTCTGCCTCTCTGTAACTCTGGCTTTCAAATAAATAAATAAATAAATAAATCTTTAAAAAAATGGAAATGGTAGCATCACAGATTCAGTTTTAAAAATTCTCCTTTGATAGAAATGCATAAGATTTTGAAATGGAAACATTAAAGAAAGTAATGATTGTAACTGATATGGAATACATTGGAAGAAATGATTAGGGAAGACAATGCATTATTTTCTAATTTGAGAAATTTATGTGAAATAAATGGTTAAAAAGTACAAGAGCTAGAAAATCTAACAAACCAAAGTCAAAATACAAAATTAGAGCAGATTTAGTTTTAGATCTAATTGGTTTTTGTTTGCATGGTGCAGCCTCCATTCTTAAAAAAAAAAATAGAATGAGATTTCTTACTGGGCAGTAGCAGGACACGGTGGTTTTTGTAAGGTGGGAACAAGGACACAACAGTTTATAAAAAGCTATTGGTTAACTTCAGGTTGCTTTTTGTAAAGATTCAAGCAGGAGAAACTTCCCTACCATGCCAGCTGGAACTTATCTGTTCAGGGATTTGGCCTTCTCTCTCTCTCTCTCTCTGTTTCTTGGAAGGTCAGATAAACAACTTAGTCTTACCTTTTTGAATTGGAACTTAAGCTTGAGTGACTTTGTTTTTATTTGGTCTGTTAGGCCTAAGGCAGGAGCTTAGTCTAGACCAGTGACCTCCTGTAAGTTTTGCTTAAGGGTAAGTAAGAAACAAAACTTGTTTGACAATCAGAAGAAAGTGTTTGGAGAAAGAGCAAATTAGCGGTTAAATTGAAAAGTGAGATCAGGCTGAGACGTTCCTTTGGATTTGCACCTTGGGCATTATTTCTGACTAAAGAGAATTCCTCAGTGAACAGTGAGAATGGATGCCCAGTTGCCAAGGGCTGCAAACAGAGGTCAGGAATTGGAGATGAGGTAGGGAAACCATTTTAGTGTAATTCTGCTGTAAATGATACCCAGAGCAGGACACAGAAGTTTTCTTCAAGGTTGGTGAGTCTTCAGCAGATGTAAGCAGTGTTCTTGAAGACCAGGGAACAGGTAAAGATGCAGAAGAAAAAACAGAATTGATGAGGAGAAGTCTGTCAGAAAGGCAGGAGGAAGTGAGGTCTGGAATGCAGTTGGAGGAACCTGCCTTACACAGGTGTTAACGTTCCTGTTCCCTTGCCAGGTGGAGAAAGGATTGGGTGCATATCCAGGTCAGGATCTATGTTGGGGGAATTTGGAAGAGGTTGCATCTGATTTCTTCCTCTTTAAAGTAGGGGGAGTGTAGTCATTTGTTGAAAATAAGCTATATGAAAGGGGTAAAAGATTTGAGGAAGTGGGAATGTGAGAGGCTAGCATTGTGGCGCCATGGGCTAAGTCATTAGTTAGGATGCCGACATCCCTCATGAGCGCCCATTTGAGTTCCACATGCTCCACTTCCAGTCCAGCTCCCTGCTAATGTGCTTGGGAAAGTAGTGGAAGGTGGCCCAAGTCCTTGGGCCCCTGCACCCATGTGGGAGAGTGGGAAGAAGCTCCTGACTCTTGGCTTCAGCTTGGCCCAGCCCTGGCTGTTACAGTCATTTACGAAGTAAACCATCAGGTGGAAGATCCCTCTGTGTCTCTCCCTTTCTCTCTGCTTTTCAAATAGGTAAGTAAATCTTTGAAAAAAGAAAATGGAGAATGTGTAATAGTCAGTGTAGACAACTGGAGAGAAAATAGAATGAGTAACTATGCCAGAATTAATGGGCTGCATTGAGGCCCAACTGGTTTTCTCTAGTGTTTCTCAAGTATTAGCATATGCTGTAAGCATGGAGAAAAAGCCAGTGAGCTGATTCTTAAGCATCAGTGATTCTCAGACTTGGAGTTCTCAAGACCCTTTTACATTCTTAAATTTTTGTTTGTTTATTTGTTTTCATGTTGAAGACAGAGAGTAGAGACCAATCTTCCATCCATTGGTTCACTCCCCAAATATGTGCAACAGCCAGGGTTTGTCAGGCCAAAGCCAGGAGCCTGGAACTCCATGTGGGTCTCCCATGTGGGTGACAGGGAGCCAAGTACTTGGATCATCATCTGCTGCATTGCTGGGTGCATTAGCAGGGAGCTGGGTCTGAAGCAGAGGAACTCCAACCAGCGCTCTCATGTGGGATGTGGTTGTCTGAAGTGGTGACTTAACCTGCATCACAATACCTGTTCCTACATTCTTAAATAGTGATAGCCCCAAAGAACTTTATTTGTGTGTACTATCTATCTATTATTACCATATTAGAAATTAAAAATGGGAAAATGTTGATATTCCATGTGGTAACATAATAATAAACCTATTAGACGTTAACAGATATTTTCATAAAAATATTTGTTTTTCAAAACAAAATAAATTTAGTGAGAAAAACACTGCTTTAAATTTTTATAAATTTCTTTAGTCTCTGGCAAATTAGAAAATAATTGAATTCTTCTCTTTCTCCATTTAATCTGTTGATGTGTGTTCTTTAAGTATATGAAGAAAATATATCCTCACACAGATAAGTAGTGGAAAAGAAATGTTCTTAATAAACTTTTTGGATAATTGTGAATATTATTCTTTGCCACTGCACCAAAACTAGACATGTGGTAAGTTAGAGTTTGGTTTTGGTCCATCTCAAAGCATTGCTCATACCCTATACCCAATTGATCTGTTTTGCTCTTTGAGTAGATCTTTTTACCTATGTATGATTTTGTGACATCTTGACTTTGTAATATAATGGTTTGCTGACTCATACAGATCTTCTAAATGTTAACATTTTTCATTAGATATTATCAGAAGTTCACAAGTGTTATTTTAATATCATCACTGATTTCATCTGAATAGACATGAAATATTGGGAGGAGGTTTAAGCTCAGAGTATTAGAGAAAAGTTTTCTTACCATTTCAACTTTTACTTGAAAGTTGTAATTTTATCATACTGTTTTCCTATAAGAAACGGGATCACTTTATTCAGTTTGGAAAAAATGTCTGCCAGCTGCTGAAGTCTGACTAATCAAGCAACAAGCAACTGCACAGTGCTTCTCTTTGAGAAAACAGTCGTACTTTAGTATGTAGCAGAAGTGCTTTACACATTTTCATTTTTGTTTGATCCTACTGAATATTAAAAGGCGTGTACTCACGGGATTAAGATGTAGAACTGTTTCCTTTGTCAGGGACATCATGGAGCCTTTTTACTTTCCTGAAAGTGCATGGTGGTGAAGAATGTGGTGAATGCTGGTACAGTTTGATGCCATTGTCTTTTTTTTTTTTTTTTTTTTTTTTTTTTTACAGAGTTAGACAGTGAGACAGAGAGAAAGGTCTTCTTTTTTCCATTGGTTCACCCCCCCAAGTGGCTCCGATCTGAAACCAGGAGCCAGGTGCTTCCTCCTGGTCTCCCATGCAGGTGCAGGGCCAAGGACCTGGGCCATCCTCCAGTGCACTCCCGGGCCACAGCAGAGAGCTGGACTGGAAGAGGAGCAACTGGACAGAACCGGAGCCCCAACCGGGACTAGAACCCCGGGGTGCTGGCGCTGCAGGTGGAGGATTAGCCTAGTGAGCTGCGGCGCTGGCCAATGCCATTGTCTTTATGTGCAGATTTTAGTTTTTCTCACCATTGCTTTTGTGCTATCAGTGCAAATATGGGCACAATGAAAAAAGATTGTATAACATTATTATTACTAAAATAAATTTGACCTTATAGAACCTCTGAAAGCACCTTAGGACATTCATCAGTGTGTGCAAGTGTTGACAGCCTTATCTTTGCATTTCCACCATCAAACCCTTCTCTTAAAGGTTTTAGCATTTATTGACAATGATTGTCTGAGGAATGAGCTTTGAAACCCTGATGTGCTAAATATATATGTGGAGATATTGAAGTTCTGTTATAATTACTATTAGTAAAGTAGAGCAGTATTTGAGCAGAGTCATCCATGGAATAATATACAGGAGATGGAGATGCAGATAGTAACAACTTCTAAATTAGGCTGCAGATTTCACAGTGAGGATAATTGTTTATGTCTTGTAGAAAGAACTAACATCTTTTTAACCATAGTAGGTTTAGAGCTTGTCTCTTAACTTCAAATCACAAATATCTTTAAGCCATCTTTTAAATTAAAAAATTTATTTTGTGTCTACCTTATTTTAAGAATTGTTTGATATATTAAGATTTCAAATGACAAAAAATAATTTGATACACTCTTGGAAGTCTCTTGATGGATTTCAGGTGTTGGCTCTGTGTGCTATAGTTTTTGTTTGATTAATTCTGTTAGGAGAAAATAAAGTATTGTTTTCTGTGGTTGATAATGAATCCACTTGTAGGAATTATCTTTGAATTCAAATGTCAGAAAATTAAAACGCCACCAATATTTGAAAGATACTCTAGGTTTCTTTGCCTTTGGACAAGTCTATTAAAATGATACCATAGGAAAAATATTTTAGTATTTCTCCCACATTAGCACCAGATGCACAGTGCAGGGGAGTGGTGTGTTTGGAGAATCAATGTAATCCTCTAGAACAACAACAAAAATTATCAAATTCTTAAAATCATTTTAAGTTTTCAAAAGGTTTCTTAAGGTACTTGTTGACTGTTGGGCATGAACTTTTGATAAAGGACATATTATTAACTTAAATTTTTTCTTTAATAGGAAAATAAAAAATATTTCAAGCGTAGTGAACTTGCCAAAAAAGAGGAGGAAGCATATTTTGAAAGATGTGGCTACAAGGTATGAAGACTTGCTTTTGTGTTATGTTGTGTATTTCTGAGTTTAAATTTATATAGCTATTGTGAATTGACAAAATTATTGATCTCTGTTCAATTTATCAATGTTATACATTAGCCTGTAAATGAGAAGCCATCTGGAGAGGTATGAGTTTTGTTTTTGCTTTTTATTTTTTAACCTTGAATTCAGGAAAAATACATGCATGACTTTTGGCTTGGAATGGTTTGGCTTTTTGTGGACAGCATGAAATGGCTTGAGATGAAAGCTTGAATTTTTTTAAAATTAAGTCCTAGATCCAATATATTGTCTTATTTTCATTACCACTCCCACTTCCTCCCCTCCCAATAAAAGTCTATTTTGGAAGAGTTCAAAGCATCTTATTTATTCAGTGACAGTTATTAGCAGTGGTATTTCCTCTGCTTTTCCCTGAATATTTAAGCCATTAAGTTTTATGTTTGCATTGTTGATAATTCTTTATGGGGCCTAAGTACTTCTGCCTGAAACATATGGCCATATATAGTTTAGGTACTTTTGTTGTAAAAAGGTATCATATTTTAAACACTCTTTTGAATCTAGTGATAGAAATTAAATTTTGAAATATTTTTTAGAAAAAATGAGTGTCTTTTGGAAGCAGGACTGAAAATATCTTTGAAATTACATAGTTGATAACAATAGGTTTTTTTTATTGGGAGGGGTTAAAGGTTATGAAGTGAAGTTATTTAAATGATTTTAAAAGAATAATTTTTAACTCAAAGTTGAGAAGTTCTTTTGAAATACTTTCGTCAAATCATAAATTTGAAATCAACCTTTCACTTGTGAAACATCAAAGCAGAGTAATACTCTTGTGCATGTAATGGGGGAAAGTTCTGGAAATTAATTTATGTGATATAGCATTTCTAGAAGGAAGCATGAGGAATGCAACTGGTATGTATATGCATTCGGTTTTATTTTTTAGTGTTGGGGGAGGGTGAGTATTAAAGAAAAACGTTAAATTCTGGGTAGGTTTTTAAAAGGAGAAAATCTGTTTGAATTTTGATAATTTTCTGTTAAGATACTGATTTCTTATACTCTGGTTTAGGAAATTAGCATGTTTTATGTAAATAACCATATTCATAAGGAAGGGTTATCTTTTTTGTTGTTGTTTTTTGTTTTTTGCTTGCCCAGCATTGTTTAATTCAGTTTTGATATGGAATAATAATCACTTTACCATAGGTTTAGTCTACTAACATTGCATTCCTAGATCCTTTTAAACTTTTTGATAAGGTGGGAAAATAGTTCAGTCTGGTGGCAGTTTTGCATTGTGTAGTGTTTCAGTGATAACAGAAGTGCTGTTTTGCTTATGTAGAGGAAGGCACTGAAGCAGAAAAGATATTGCTTGTAACTCTTGAGTCCAGCTGACAGCAGCTTAGATCTTTTCTACAGAGCCACTCTAACCGCTGTTAGGACGAAGTTTTTGTGGACATAACTGTCTCTGCTTAAAAAGGAAGCACAGGTTTTCCTTCCTCCCCTTCCCTCCCCTTCCTCCTTTCCTCCCTCTCTCCCTCCCTCCCTCCCTTTCCCCCTTCCTCCCCTCCCTTTCCTTTTGCCCGTCCATCCATCCATCCATCCGTCCTTTTAAAAATTTATTTGAAAGGCAGAGTGATATATAGAGAGAAAATTGATCCTCACCCACTGGTTCATTCCCCAAATGACCACAGTAGTCTAAGCTGGGTCAGGCTGCAACCAGGAGCCATGAAGTCCTTCTAGCTCTCCCACATGGGTGACAGAGGAATTCTGGCCAACTTTTGCTGCTTTCCCAGGCACATTAGCTGGGAGCTGGATCAGAAGTGGAGCAGCCAGAACTCAAACTAGCACCCATATGGGATGGTGGCTTTACCCTCTATACCATAATGCTGGCCACAGGTTTTACCTTACATATGTGTTTTAATATTTCCTTCTTATTTTTTTAAATTAATTAATTATTTATTTTTTTATTTGGCAGAGTTAGACAGTGAGAGAAGGAGATAGAGAGAAAAGTCTTCCTTTTGTTGGTTCACCCCCTAAATGGCCGCTACGGCCAGAGCTACGCTGATCTGAAGCCAGGAGCCAGGTGCTTCTTCCTGGCCTCCCATGCGAGTGCATGGGCCCAAGCACTTGGGCCATCCTCCACTGCCCTCCCCGGCCACAGCAGAGAGCTAGACTGGAAGAGGAGCAACCTGGACTAGAACCCGGCACCCATATGGGATGCCTGTGCCGCAGGTGGAGGATTAACCTAGTGAGCCACGGCACTGGCCCCTAATATTTCCTTCTCAGTAGTAATGACACTGTAGTGTACATTACCCCTTTATAGAAATTAGGTACCATTTTTAAGGTTTGATGCTGATTTGCCCTGTGATAATATAATAAAAAGTTTAGTTTATTTTCAATATCCTTTAGTTATGATAAATATAATCTTTAGCCATAAACTATAGATCAGTACTTATATAATTTTCACCATATAATTGTTCTTAATTGGATGTGAGTTTCTTAATGTTGTTTTTTTTTTTAATGTTCTTTTGATTTTATTCCTACTTTTGGCTTTAGGTTTGTCTTGTGTTGAGATGAGAAAACTGCTTTTTTTTTTAAAGATTTATTTATTTATTTGAAAGGCAGAGTTAAAAAGAGAGGGAGAGACAGAGAGATGTTCCATCTGCTGGTTCACTCCTCAAATGGGGTTGGGCCAGGCCAGTGCCAGGAGTTAGGAGCTTCTTCCAGGTCTTCCACATGGGTTAGAGACCCAGATACTTGGGCCATCTACAGCTGCCTCCCCAGTTACATTAGTGGGGTGTTGGATCAGAAGTGTAGCAGCTAGGACTCAAACCAGTGCCCATATGGGATGCTGGCACTGTAGGTGATGGCCTAACCTGCTGTACCACAGCACCAGCCCCTGTTTGTTTCTTTACAGACCACAAAATGGGACTTACAAATCACTAAAGTCAGTTTGGCTGAACTGTGACATAGGTAGCAGATTTGAGAAAATACATGAAGAGATTTTTTTCCCTGCATATTCATAGGAGTATGAGTGTCCATTTTTCCTTGTATGGCATGTATGGAGAGGTTTTGTTTTTCATTTTCTTCTCTTTTTTTAGAATTTATTTGAGAGGTAGAGGTTGAGAGAGAGAGAAAGGTCTTCATTGCACTAGTTCGCTACCCAAATGACAATAATGCTGGGAGTTGAGCCTATCCAAAGCCAGGAGCCAGGAGCTGCTTCTGAGTCTCCCACTTGGGTGCCAGGGACTAAGCACTTGGGCCATCTTCCACTGCTTCCCCAGACCACAGTAGTGGTCTAGCAGAGAGCTAGATCAGAAGAGGAGCAGCCAGGACACGAACTGGAGCCCAAGTGGGATGCTGGCACCGCAGGGGGAGGTTTAGCCTACTATACCACAGCACTGGCCCCATTATTATAATTTTTTTTTCCAAAATTCAACTCAGTTTGTGGGTCAGTTGTGTAGAGCATTGAGAATTTTCTGTGCGTCCAACAGTGACTTCTGTGTGTTTGGAATAATACCTTTCAAAAAGCAGCATAAGAAGCTATGCTTGAAGCTTCACAGATTTCTACTACAAAGAAGAAAGCTGTTCTTTAGAAGTCTTCCTTTTAAAGCCATCCAGTAATCAAATAACCTTTTAAGAGGAGAAACAAATTGATTTTTATTTGTTTTTAAAGATGTATTTATTGATTTATATGGAAAGCAGAATGACAGAGACAGAGAGATATCTTCCATCTGCTGAATCACTCTCCAAATGGCCCCAACAGCACTGGCTGGCTGAGGCCAAAGTCATGAGCCAGCAACTCCATCTGGTTTCCTCCATGTGAGTGGCAGAAGCTCAAGTACTTAAACCATCATTTGCCCTCTCTCGGGCACAAGAGCAGGAAGCTGGATCAGAATCGAGGATTGAAACTGGCACTCTTGACATCTCATTAAACCACAACTCCTGCCCCAACTTGATTGTTTTTAAGAAAAAAGTATAATTCTTTAGAATCTGGGGAGAAAGTGAATGCAAATGATAGTGCTAATAAGTTTTGATTTTGTATTCTGTTACAGTCACTCTTTTATAGTGAGAATGCTGTGTCCTTTGTGCATGCTTTCTACCTGTGATGTCCCTGAAATGGATGTGCCATCAGCATGTAAACTTACTATGCGCTCTGTACTCAGAGGAACGTTAGATAATAGACAATAGATATAAGATAATAGAATGACAGATATCAACTGTATTATAATAGCTGAATTTCATTTCTTTTGGCTACTAATACAGATACAGCCGAAGGAGGAGGACCAGAAACCATTAACTTCGTCAAATCCAGTATTAGAACTTGAGCTGGCAGAAGAAAAATTACCAATGACTCTTTCTAGGCAAGAGGTAAGTTTAAATACAGATGTTTCAGGAAAAAAAGAAATCTCCACGGTGCTTGTGTTTATTTCCATTTCTTTCCAGTAAGTTAGATGCTGTTATGTCTGGTTTCGGGTGACTTCCTGCCCTAACAAAGACTTTGCAGTTAGCTAGTTTTCTTTATGAGGTTCTAAATTAATCTCTGCTTCTTTTCTTGGTAGCATTGTGTTGCTTTTTTAGAGGATATCCTCCTAAACTTTCTTTTAAAAAATGTAGATTCTCAAAATGAAATGCAGAAACTAGTAGAACATGAAATTGTGATCGTGAAAAGAAATCAAAATGAAATGAAGAATTCAGTAGATCAAATGACAAACACATTAGAGAGCCTTAAAAACAGAGTCAGTGAAGCAGAAAAGAGAATATCAGACTTAGAAGACAGAGCACAGGAAAGTATACAGTCAAACCAAAGAAAAGAAGAAGAAATTAGAAATCTAAAAAATATTGTTGGGAATCTACAGGATACTATTAAAAAATCCAAATTCAAGTTCCAGGAGTTCCTGAAGGCATGGAGAGACAGAAAGGATTAGAAGGCCTTTTTAGTGAGATACTAGCAGAGAACTTCCCAGGTCTGGAGAAGGACAGAGACATCCTAGTACTAGTATGGGAAGCTCATAGAACCCCTAGTAAACATGACCAAAAGAGATCGTTACCACAACATGTTGTAATCAAACTCACCACAGTGAAACATAAAGAAAAGATTCTAAAATGTGCAAGAGAGAAACATCAGATTACTCTCAGAGGATCTCCAATTAGACTCACAGCAGACTTCTCATCAGAAACCCTACAGGCTAGGAGGGAATGGCAAGATATAGCCCAAGTACTAAGAGAGAAAAACTGCCAGCCCAGAATATTATATCCTGCAAAGCTCTCATTTGTGAATGAAGGTGAAATAAAGACCTTTCATAGCAAACAGAAATTGAAATAATTTGTTGCCACTCATCTAGCCCTGCAAAAAATGCTGTGCTGATCTGAAGCCAGGAGCCAGGAACTTCTTCCGGATCTCCTACATGGGTGCAGGGGCCATCTTCCACTACTTTCCCAGGCCATAGCAGAGAGTTGGATCAGAAGTGGAGTAACCAGGTCTCAAACAGGCGCCCTTATGAGATGCTGGCACTTCAGGCCAGGGCATTAACCGGCTGCGCCACAGCACCAGCCCATGTCTTCTGTTATTTTATGAGAAGCAAAAGTGTATTCCTTTCCTTAGATTCTTACCAAACAAAAAAAAAAAAGAGAGAGAGAGAGAGAGTGTGTGTGTGTGTGTGCACGCGCGCGTGTCTTAAAAAGGATGATTTGTATAGGGCTTGCTTTAGATTTGAATTGTAGATTTACAGATCCAACCACTTTCTGGAAGCTATTTGTTAATAAAATTTATAGCAGTGACATTTGAGTTGAAATAGAATTTTAACCAAAGGACTGGATTATTCTCTTTTATTCACAGATATCTTTCTTTAGTATAATTTAATTGATTAAAATATTGGAGAGGTTATATATTTCACTCAGAAACATGTGTTTGGATAATTAAATTATCTTTATTAAGTCCAGATTTTATTTTAAGGTGAAATATTCAGATTGTTATGAAATGTTTAGTTTTTTCATCATCCAAAAGCTAAATAATTTACTTGGCATTTGTTTCTCTTTATAGGTTATCAGAAGATTGCGAGAAAGAGGAGAACCAATTAGACTTTTTGGAGAAACTGATTATGATGCTTTTCAGCGTTTAAGGAAAATAGAGATCCTCACACCTGAAGTTAACAAGGTAAAATTCAGATCAAGCTAGAAAAACTCCACTGTACCACACAAACTAGAATAGTATGGAGCTTGCCTAATTATTACAAACAAAAATGGAAATATACAGTTGGCCTATTACTGCTGCTGAAGGCATATTTTCTTTGGTCTTAGAAAGTTATATTTTAAGCATACATTTTGACAAATATGTACAAACATACAACCACCACCCATTAGACACAGAACATTTTCATTGCCCCTTCTCAGCCACTTCCCACATGCTTCCCCCTCCACTCCTGGACAACCAGCTTTTTGGACTATCCGCAGAGGTTAATTTTGTTTGTTCCAGTATTTCATGTGCGTAGACTCAGAATGCATATCTGGCTTCTGTGGCTCAACATAACATTTTTTAGATTCAAGCATGCTGTAGATATCACTGGTTTGCTTGTCATTGCCTAGTGATACTCAATTGTGAACTTTTTTTTTTTTTTTTCAGCTTTGGTCTACTATGAATAAAATTGCTATGAACGTAGTTACTGAAATCTTTTTTCATCAACCAATGTTACTTTTTTTGGGTAAATACTTAGAGATGGCATTGCTGAAAAACAAATGTAGACATATACTTTACATTAGAAGAAGTGACAAATATTTCTAAGTATCATTCTTTTTTCTTTCTTTTTTTTTAATGTATGACAATTTATTTTTTTTCATAAATACAATTTTAGGAATATAGTGATTCTTCCCATCTTACCTGCCTTCCCACGCATACTCCCACAACTCTTCCTCCTCCCTCTCCTATTCCCATTCTTATTTTTTGCTAAGATCTGTTGTCAATTAACTTCATACACATACGATTGACTTTGTACTAAGTAAACAGTTCCACAAATTATATGAAACAAAAAACAACCTGTTCCTCAACAGTTGAGACAAGGGCTTTTCTAAGTCATTGATTCTCAAAGTGTTAATTTGACTTCTGTAGATTACCTTTTAGATGCTCTGTTACCACAGATTAGGGAGAATATACTGTGTTTGTCCTTTTGTGACTGGATTATTTCACTAAGTGTGATGTTTTCCAGTTTCGTCCATTTTTTTGCAAATGATAGGATTTCATTTTTTTGTTTTACATCTATGTAGTATTCTATGGTGTACATATCCCATAATTTCTTTATCTAGTCTTCAGTTGATGGGCATTTGGGTTGATTCCATATCTTAAATATTATGAATTGAGCTGCAATAAACATGAGAGTACAGCTAACTTTTTCATATGCTGATTTCATTTCCAAAAAACAGGTTTTCATTATGCTGGTCTTTTTTGTATTGTTATTTTGGTTTCAATGTTGTTTATTCTCTAATTTTAATTATTTCTTTTCTCTTACTAGTTTTGGGTTTGGTTTGCTGTTGTTTTTCTAGGTCCTTGAGATGCAGTGTTAGCTCATTTATTTCTTGCCTTTCCAATTTGTTGATGTAGGCATCAGTTGCTATAAACTTTCCTCTTAACACTGCTTTTGCTGTATCCCGTAAGTTTTTTTTTTTTTTTAAGATTTATTTTATTTATTTGAAAGAGTTACAGAGAGAGAGGTCTTCCATCCGCTGGTTCACTCCCCAGATGGCCGCAATGGCCGGAGCTGCACCGATCCGAAGCCGGGAGCCAGGAGCTTCTGGGTCTCCCACATGGGTGCAGGGGCCCAAGGACTTGGGCCATCTTCTACTGCTATCCCAGGCCATAGCAGAGAGCTGGATTGGAAGAGGAGCAGCCCAGACTGGAACCGGTACCCATATGGTATGCCAGTGCTGCAGGCAGAGGATTAACTCACTGTGCCACGGTGCTTGCCCCATAAGTTTTTTTTTTTTTTTTTTTTTTTTGATAGGCAGAGTGGATAGTGAGAGAGAGACAGAGAACGGTCTTCCTTTTTGCCATTGGTTCACCCTCCAATGGCCGCTGCAACCGGCGCATCGTGCTGATCCGAAGCCAGGAGCCAGGTGCTTCTCCTGGTCTCCTGTGCAGGTACAGGGCCCAAGTACTTGGGCCATCCTCCACTGCCTTCCCGGGCCATAGCAGAGAGCTGGCCTGGAAGAGGGGCAACCGGGACAGAATCTGGTGCCCCGATCAGGACTAGAACCCGGTGTGCTGGCGCCGTAAGGCAGAGGATTAGCCTGTTGAGCCATGGCGCCGGCCGCCCCATAAGTTTTGATATGTTGTATTATCTTCCTCATTTGCTTCCAAATTTTTTATTTCTCTTGTAATTTCTTCAGTGACCCACTGTTCATTCAGGAGCATATTGTTCAGTCTCCATGTATTTACATATGTTCTAGAGATTCTCGAGTTGTTGAGTTTCAGCTTTATTCCTTTGTGGTCAGAGAAGATGCAAGGTATGATTTTGATTCTTTTGAATTTGCTGAGACTTGCTTTATGGCCTAGCGTGTGGTCTATCCTAGAGCAAGTTCAATGCTTTGGTGAAAAGAATGTGCATTCTGTATCTGTAGGATGAAAAATTCTGTAGATATGTTAGGCCCATTTGGTCTATAGTGTTGATTAACTCTGTTGTTACCTTGCTGATTTTCTCTGTGGTTGATTTGTCCATTCCTGAAAGTGGGTTATTGAAGTCCCTGATTACTATTGTATTTGATTTTTTTTTTCTCTTTAGATCCCTTAACATTTCTTTTAAATAGCCAGGTGCCCTGTAATTAGGTGCATATACATTTATAATAGTTACATCTTCCTGTTGAAATGATCCCTTAATCATTACATAGTGCCCTTCTTTGCCTTTCTTAACAGTTTTTGTGTTAAAGTGTATTTGGTCCTGATATTAGGATGGCTACGCCAGCTCTGTTTTGGTTTCTGTTTGCACGGAATATCTTTTTCCATCCTTTTACTTTCAACATGCATGTTTATTTGTTGCTGAAACATGTTTCTTGTAGACAGCAAATAGATGTTTGTTTTTTTTTCCAATCCATTCAGCTAGTCTTAACTGGAGAGTTGAGGCCATTTATATTCAAGGTGACCATTGATAAGTAATGACTTTTTCCCTACCATTTTTCCATAAATATTCCTGTTGTTTACTTTGGATTTCCTTTGTGCTTTTATTGGGAGATTTTCTGCCTTCACCTTCTTTTGTAGTGATTAACATCTTTCTATGTGTCTGTCTGTAGCATATCCTTAAGCATCCTTTATAAGGCTGGATGAGAGGTGACAGATTCTTTGAATTTCTGTTATGGAAGGTCTTTAGTTTACCTTCATTCATAAATGAGAGCTTTGCTGAGTACAGTATTTTGGGTTGATAATTTTTTTCTCTTAAGACTTGGAATGTAGCTTGCCATTCTCTCCTCGTCTGTAGGTTTGGTTTTTTTTTTTTTTTTTTTTTTTTTTGACAGAGAGACAGAGAGAAAGGTCTCCCTTTCTGTTGGTTCACCCCCAAAATGGCTGCTGCTATGGCTGGAGCTACACTGATCTGAAGCCAGGAGCCAGGTGCTTCCTCCTGTTCTCCCTTGTGAGTGCAGGGCCCAAGCACTTGGGCCATCCTCCACTGCCTTCCCGGGCCACAGCAGAGAGCTGGACTGGAAGAGGAGCAACCAGAACTAGAACCTGGCACCCATATGGGATGTTGGCACCACAGGCAGAGGATCAACCAAGTGAGCCATGGCACCAGTCCCTAGCCTCTAGGGTTTCTGATGAGAAGTCCGCTGGGGGGCTAATTGGAGATCCTCAACGTAATCTGGTGTTTCTCTTGTGCATGTTTTAGAATCTTTTCTTTATGTTTTACTGTGGATATTGTGACTAACAGTGTGTTGTGGTGAAGATCTTTTCTGAACATGTCTATGTGCTTCCTGTACTTGGATGTCCCTTTTTTTCTCCAAATTAGGGAACATTTCTGTAGTTATTTCACTATAAAGGCCTTCTAATCCATTCTCTTTCCACACCTTCAGGAACTCCCAAGAACCCTATGTTCTGATGTTTGATAGTATCCCATAAATCTCCAACATGGTTTTCTAATTTTCTCATTTCTTTTTTTTCATGTGACTATAAAATTTCCAGAGATTTGTCTTCTCAGATACTCTTTCTTCTGCCTCATCGAGGCTATTCTTAAGGCTTTCCACCTTTTTTTTAAAATTTGTTCTATTGAATTCTTCATTTATAATATTTCATTTTGATTTCTCTTTAAAATCTTAACTTCATGGGAAAATTTTTCATTCATGTCATGTATGGATTTCTTTATTTCATGAGTTTGTATCTGATTACTTCTAAGTAAGCCTACGATCAGTTCTTTGAATTCTGTTTCTGGTATTTCGTCAGTCTCTCCATCCTAACATTTTAATATTGAAATGTGTTCTTTTGGGGTGTCATGTTTTCTTCCTTGTTTCTTGAATTGATGTGTTTTATTAGGTATTTGTGGTGATACTTTTTTTTTTTTTTAATTAGGGGGTGTTTTTTTTTTAATTAGGTTTGTTCTGCTCTCTTGGCATATTCTCACACCCATCTCCTCTTCTCAGAGGAGACCAGTGCCTGGTTGTTAGCCCCAGTGGCTACAGTTTTCATCCGTGCTCCCACAAGAACAACACAAAGGGTCTATGCAGTCCTTCCTGTGAACACGGATCCTGCAGCAATGACCCTCACCAGGGAATCAGGGAGCCCTGAGCATGTGGAACCGCCCACAGTGATCTCCCAAAGTCCCAGCCACATCCTATGTCCTCCCACATAGACTCAATGTTTTCACAGTCCCAGCATACAAGGCTCCCACAGTTATGAGCACCCAAGCCCCCTGTGAATTCTCCCTGCCACTCAGGTGTCTCCTCTTGGTTGGTTGCTGGGCACACAGACATGAGCTAGCACAGTTGTTATGTATGTCCAAAATGGCACCCACTTTCTCATGGCTAGTTATAGGTCGCCAGTGCCAGGTGTTTGGGGAGAGAGAAACGTGCCCCGCCCCCTTTTCCTCTACGTTGGCAAGTACACTGTCCCCTCATAGGGCTCGAAGCTGGGCCCATACCAGGCTCTTCCCACAGCTTTATTGCCAGTGGCTTGGGTTGCTGCAGTCTGCTCTCACCTTACTCCAAAGCTGGTGCTGAGGCTCTCGGCTGCTGGGGTCCTGAGCTGTGCATGTCCACACCCTCCATGTAGGTCTACAGTGTGCCCCAGTTCGTATGGAGATTGCTCTGCCATTTTCTCCCTAACCGTTCCCTGAGACTGCACTCTGTCCACTTTTTTTTTTTTTTTAAGATTTTATCTATTTATTTGAGAGAGAGAGCTACAGACAGTAAGAGGGACAGAGAGAAAGGTCTTCCGTCCATTGGTTCACTCTGCAAATGGCCGCAATGGCCAGAGCTGCACCGATCTGAAGCCAGGAGCTAGGAGCTTCTTCTTGGTCTCCCATATGGGTGCAGGGGCCCAAGGACTTGGGCCATCTTCCACTGCTTTCCCAGGCCACAACAGAGAGATGGATGGAAGAGGAGCAGCCGGGACTCGGACCCGCGCCCATATGAGATGCTCAGGCGGAGGATTAACCTTCTGCGCCACAGTGCCAGCCCCTCTGTCCACTTTTTTAAAACTATCTTCCCCTAGACTGGAGCAGTAAGCTCCCTCCCTATGCTGCCATCTTGAAAAATTCCAGCATTTTGTATTAGCTATTTTAATTTCACCCATTCTCTTGTATGTCTTGTGATAGCTCATTGTCAGTTTTTTCACAATTTTCTTATAGCTAAAGAGGAGGAGCATTTTTATATATACCTTTTCATAGACTTTGGTTGCACAATGTCTGTTTTATTTTTTAACTAGATAGTTTTTCTTTTAATGAATTTAGGAGTTCTTTATGTATACTGGATTTAAGTTCTTAGATATACTGGTATGTTTTGTTGACTATGTCTCCTATTCTGTGGCTTTTTTTTTTTTTTTTTTTTTTTTGACAGGCAGAGTGGACAGTGAGAGAGAGAGAGAGAGAGAAAGGTCTTCCTTTTTGCTGTTGGTTCACCCTCCAGTGGCCGCCGCGGCCGGTGCGCTGTGGCCAGCGCACCTCGCCGATCCGAAGGCAGGAGCCAGGTACTTATCCTGGTCTCCCATGGGGTGCAGGGCCCAAGCACTTGGGCCATCTTCCACTGCACTGCCAGGCCATAGCAGAGAGCTGGCCTGGAAGAGGGGCAACCAGGACAGAATCCGGTGCCCCGACCAGGACTAGAACCTGGTGTGCTGGCGCCGCTAGGCGGAGGATTAGCCTGTTGAGCCATGGCGCCGGCCATTCTGTGGCTTTATTTGTTCTCTTATTGGAATATTTCGCTCAGCAGAAGTTTCAAATTTTGATGAAGTCCAATTTATTACTTTTTCCTTTTATAGTTCTTTTTGTGTTTTGTTCTACCAAGCTTCGCCCCAAAGTCCCAAAGAGATATTTCGTTTTCTTGTAGAAACTTAATGATCTTCATTGTTAGTACTAAAGCCTCTGATCTTGTTTTACCTGGTGAGCATATGACCTATCCAGCGGCTCTTGAAAAGAGTTTTTTTTTGATTTTGCAAATCTGTAAATATTGATTACAGCAGTGTTCAGATCTTCTCTGGCCTTAACTTTTTATCTACTTTATCAGTTATTGAGAAACAGATGTGATTATCTATGGCCTGTAATAGGCCATTCAAAACTTAGTAATATAAAATAATCATTGTGAAATGTTTTTTGCTTATCTGTGACTATAATAAATTGCTCTGAAATCTGGTAACTTCAGACAGTTTATTATGATCTCTCACAGTTCTGTGGTTCGATGGAACTAAACTGGGCAGTTTCTTGCTTGGGGTCTCTCATGTGATTGCAGTCAGTAGAAGGCAGTGACTGAAGGGCCCTCTGGACGGGTCTTCCAAGATGGTCCCTTCTGTGCCTTCTGTGCCTGGCATCTCTGTTGGAGCATTTGGCCAGGCACTGCTCTTCTTTCCACGTGCTCTGTTTTCTGCTGTCAGTAGTTGATGCTAAGCTACTTTTCTGCCTCCCTTCTCTGCATTCCCTTCTGGCCCCACGGTGGTAACAGCTGCCTGAATGCTTTCAGACTCTGGGCCAATGATAATCATTTTGCCTATGCACGCTGTGTTTGTCTTATGTGCCTTCAATGAAGTTGTGTCCTTATCCTTCAGATATAATTCAAAGATTCTTGTGAATCTGTCCTAGGTTCCAGTCAGAATCTGTGGTGTCCTTCTCCATGTTTCTTCCTTGTTAGCAAGGACTGTTTGGTTTGCACACAGAGGTTTTGAGATTGGAGCACAGAAACAAAAGATCTGGCTTCTATTCCTGAAATGTAATATGAATTTATAGCATGTGACCATTGGCAAGTGTTTTAATCTTGAGCCTTGGAATACTCATTTTTTTGGTTGTCATTGTTGGTTTTTAATAGTTTTTTAAATAGATTTATTTATTTGAGAGGTGGAGTTACAGAGAGACAGAGAAAAAGGTTTTATATCTACTGGTTCAGTCCCCAAGTGGCTGCCACAGCTGGAGCTGAGCTCTAAAGCTGGGAGCCTGGAGCTTCTTCTTTGTCTCTATCAAATGGGTGCTAGGGCCCAAGCACTTGGGCCATCTTCTGCTACTTTCTCAGGCAATAACTGAGAGCTGAATTGGAAGAGGAGCAGCTGGGACTCGAACCAGCGCCCATATGGGATGCTGGCGCGGCAGGTAGAGACTTAGCCTACTAGCCACAGCACTGGGCTGTGGAATTATCATTTGGATGATAAAGGCAGTATTATCTGCCTCACTGGGATGTTGTGAGAAATAAGTGAGATAACCTTTGGGAACACCTGACATTATACTTTATATATAGCAGGTACTCAGACAATGTTTGGCAAGTTAAAATTGTTTCGAGTTGACAGTTTCTGTTCTGTGTTTGTTAAAAGACTGCATTTTTATTAGAGGACCAGATGCTTCTAATAAGAGTTTACAGAGTTGAATGCTTACTATACTTGAACAGGTATTCAAAATGTACAATGCATTTATTCTTTTAAATTACTTGATATTTATAAGACTTTTGGAAAAGTCTTAGCACATAGTAACTGACATGTAAAATTAAAAAAATAATCCTCATGACAGTGGTATTATTCCCATTTTACAGGTTAGCAGTTGCAGTATACAGGGCTTAAACCAGTAATCTGTTTAAGAGCTAGTAAGTGGCAAGGGTTTGGGCCCAGGTAGCCTTTCTTCTCAGCCACTGCACTGAACTCCTTTCACAGCCATGGTTCTGTAGCTCTTAAACCTTAGAACTGACTTCCATTCTTTTTTTTTTTTTTTTAATGGTCAAAATGGGCGTACATTAATATGTGAAAGTTGTTTGTTTATTACTACATAGTTGGGACCCCTGGAATGTAGATGAGATACCAGCCTTGGGGAGTTCAGAGTAATTAAAATGAGGTTTTAAGGTAGTTGGGGGAATGGGTTGGGAACTCTAATGGAGACCTAGTTTCTCAGCATCCTGTGGGTATTTAGCCTGGCAGTTAAGACATGTGTGTCCCACACAGGAGTACCAGGGTTTGATACTTAGCTCATGCTTCAGACTCTAGCTTGCTTCTTTTTTTTTTTTTCTTAAAGATTTATGTATTTATTTGAAAGTCAGAGTTACACACAGAAGGAGAGGCGGGAGGTGGGGCGGGGAGAGAGAGAGGTGTCTTCCATCTGCTGGTTCACTCCCCAGTTGGCCACAGGATCCAGGAGGTTCTTCTGGGTCTCCCACACAGGTGCAGGAGCCCAAGGACTTTGGCCATCTTCCACTGCTTTCCCAGGCCATAGCAGAGAGCGGGATCAGATGTGGAACAGCTGAGACTCGAACTGGCGCCCATATGGGATGCCAGCACTGTAGGCGGCAGCTTTACCCACTATGCCACAGTGCTGGCTCTAACTTGCTTCTATTGCAGACCCTGAGAGGCAGTGATGGTGGCTCAAGTGATTGGGTTCCTGCCACCCACAGGTGAGACATGGTTTGAGTTCCCAGCTCTAGTATCAGCCCCTAGCCTACCCTGGCCCAGAATGGGGTTGTTGCTAGTATTAGGGGAGGGAACCAGCTGATGAGAGCTTGCTGTCTGTTTCTCTGCCTCTCAAATAAATATATATTTTTTAAAAAAACGAAAACTTTAAAAAAAGCTACAACATTTATGCAAATTCTTAAAATGTGTTGGATTTGTCATGTCTGTTGTGCTATTGTGTATGGATTCTTTTCATTTAAACATGTAGACAAAAATTAGCTTTGGACAGTGATGTTGATGGTAGTATTAGAGTATAATGAATCAGTATTTTACTTGAATCCCTGGTTTTGTTAAGCTCTTAATTCCCTGTGAAGAAAAAAAACAGATTGCACTTACTAGTGAAAAGTCAAAGGTGAGACCTCATATTTCATAATATGTGAACTTCCTTTTTCACCTTTCTTAGGGCTTGAGGAATGATCTGAAAGCAGCTTTAGATAAGATTGATCAGCAGTACCTCAACGAAATTGTGGGAGGTCAGGAACCTGGAGAGGAAGACACACAGAATGACTTGAAAGTTCACGAAGAAAACACCACAATTGAAGAGTTAGAGGTAATCCGTGTACCCAACTCGGACATTCCTCACTCCTTTTTCCTCTGGCGCAGATGGCTGAATTTATGAGTTTTCCCTGCAGGGCACACCATTCTCTGTGGGCAGTGCAAAGGCCCTTCTGTTATTTCATACTTTTATTTATTTATTACCCTCTCTCATTCTCTACTAATGTTTTCTTCTTCCTGTGTTTCTTCATACTAGTATGTTTGATGACCATTTTATTTGGTGGCATTCTCAACAAGCCTACAACTTTTTGATGTGCATGTATTTTTTTTTAAAGATTTATTTATTTATTTGAAAGACAGAGTTACAGAGAGGCAGAGAGAGAGAGAGGTCTTCCATCTGCTGGTTCACTCCCAAGATGGCCGCAGTGGCCGGAGCAGAGCTGATCCTAAGTCAGGTGCCAGGAGCTTCTTCCAGGTCTCCCACACAGGTGCAGGGGTCCGAGCACTTGGGCCATCTTCCACTACCTTTCCAGGCCATAGCATAGAGCTAGATTGAAAGTGGAACAGCTGGGACTGGAACTGGCACTCATATGGGATGCCAGTACTGCAGATGGCAGCTTTACCTGCTGTGCCACTGTGCTGTCCCCATGTATGTATTTTTGACTTACGAAAATAATGCACTGTGAAATTCTTTACTTTTTACTTACCTTTTTTCCTCATTGTACTATTTTTTAAGATTCATCTTGGATGCTTTATGTACATTTAATTGTTTCTTTTTAATTGCTATGTAATATTCCACACATATGTCATTAGCTGCGTTTTACTTTTTTTAATCCTATAATGATGGGCAGCTAGATTGTCCTAGCTCCCTGTTAACTCAGCTTTCTGATGTACCATTTTGTATGTAACCACAGTTGATTAAGCAGGCAGAATTGTGGAATTTATCTATGTATGTTTAGCTTATTATCTATGTACTGCCAAGTAGCTCTCTGAAATGACTCGGTCGATACCCACTCCAGCACTGTGGGAAGATACCCTTGCATCTCTGCCAACGCATGGCAATATCTTGTTTTCTAATGTTTGTACTTATGTTAAATGTGGGATGATTTATTTGATCTTAACTAAAAAAGTAATGTGGTATCATGAACACATCTAGCACATGGGAAAAAGCCATAGCGTCATTTACAGTTTTTAATAGCTGTTATTTTCTTTTTCTTAAATCAACCATGGAATTTTTTATTATTATTTTATTTGCAAGTAAGAATTACAGAGAGAGAGATCAGTCTTCCATCTGCTGGTTCACTCCCCAAATGGCCACAATGGCCAGGATTAGGCCAGGCCTATGTCAGGAGCCAGGAGCTTCATCTGGGTCTCCCACATGGGTACAAGGGCCATTGCTTTCCCAGGTGTATTAACAGGGAGCTAGATTGGAAATGGAGCAGCAGAAGGTAAATTGGCACCTATATGGGATGCCAGTACTTTGCAGATGGTGGCCTAACTTGCTGCACCACGGTGCTGGCCCTGCTTCTTTTAGTTCCTGGCTCTTGCAGTTGTAGCTGTCTTAAAGAGGGAGATCATAGTTAAGGAGGAAGTCATTTTAATCCTTTTCCTCTCCTGACACCTATTGATGATCCTTAAATTTTACTGAAAGAATTGTCATTGGCAACCAGTTGTCTTTTTTCTTAAACAACTTTTTTTTGATATATTAGCATACTATTTGATTTACCCTTTTAAAGTATATAATTCAGTAGTTTTTAGAATTTTCACAAAACGGTGTAGGCATCATCACAACCTAATTTTAGAACATTTTATTCTCCCCCAGGGATATCTCGTACCTATTAGTAGTCACTCCTTACCTACTCTGTCTTTTGATTCTTAAATTTAAATGGCAAATCAGTGTTTTTTCCCCCCCCACGTACCTGGAAACATCATGCAATATGTATAACAAAGCCGTTAGAACCCAGATGTTCTTGTTCTGTACTAATGAGAGCATCACTGTTTGTTTTTCTTCAGGCACTAGGGGAGTCTTTAGGGAAAGGCGATGATCATAAGGACATGGACATCATCACCAAATTCCTGAAGGTGTGTATCTGAGGCGAGGGCAGGGGAGGACAGTTTGGATGCTGACGATCTCCTACATCGCGGTGTTTACAGAGGAAGCATTTCTTGCACCTACACTGTGTTTATGATACTGCTGTGTACTTGGATGTAGTGACTGTTGAAAGACAATGTGTGCTTACTTTTCCATAGCACTTTAGTTCTACGAACTGTTGCCTGTTTTTGCTCTAGTTTCGGTATGGTTGCTGATTCCGTGTTTTTTTCTCGGCATTTCTCTCTTTCGTGATCTAAATAGAGTGTAGGCAAATCCCAGATTCAGTTTTAAAGTTGATTCACAAATTTGTTTATGTCTAGAACAGGAGATTGAAATGCAGAAAATACATTTTCTTTTCCTTACAATTTTTTTTTAAGATTTTATTTATTTATCTGAGAGAGTTAGAGAGAGAGAGAGAGGGAGGGAGGGAGGAAGGGAGGGAGGGAGAGAGGTCTTCCCTCTGCTGGTTCACTCCCCAGATGGCCATAATTGGCCAGACCTGGGCCGATCAGGAGCCAGGAGCTTCTGGATCTCCCAGGTACGTTTAGGGGTCCAGGGACCGGCGCTGTGGCGCAGTGGGTTAAAGCCCTGGCCTGAAGCACCAGCATCCCATATGGGCGCTGGTTCTAGTCTCGGCTGTTCCACTTCCAGTCCAGCTCTCTGCTATGGCCTGGGATAGCAGCGGAAAATGGCCCAAGTGTTTAGGCCCCTGCACCCACGTGGGAGACCTGGAAGAAGCTCCTGGCACCTGACTTAGGATCAGCTCTGCTGCAGCCATTGCGGCCATCTTGGGAGTGAACCAGCAGATGGAAGACCTCTCTCTCTGTCTCTACCTCTCTCTCTAACTTTTTCAAATAAATAAAATAAATCTTTTAAAAACAAAAAGGTTCAGGGGTTCAAGCATTTGGGACATCTTCCACTGCTTTCCTAGGCCATCAGCAGGGAGCTGGATTTTCAAATAAATAAAATAAATCTTTTATAAAAAAAAAAGGTTTAGGGGTTCAAGCATTTGGGACATCTTCCACTGCTTTCCTAGGCCATCAGCAGGGAGCTGGATTTGAAGTGGAGCAGCTGGGACTTGAACTGGCGCCCATATAGAACTGGCACTGCAGGTGGAAGCCCAGCCCACTAAGCCATAGTGTTGGCCCTCCTTTTCCTTAAAATTTAAATACAGCATAATAGTCATCATAATTGGAAAAGATGCGGAGGCTGTGGCATGGAACTTGATAGAACATGTGAACAAATATGAGCTTTCCTGTTAGAAGCATGGCCTTTCCTTATGTCCTCCTCTGCTTTCTCTGTTATCTCCCTCTGGAAAGAGTGCTTTGTATGAGGTTGAACCTATGAACACTAGCGTAGTTTTTAAGAGATTGGACTTTGTTTTATTGTTTTCCCTTTTAGTCATGTGCCTTGGTGAGAATTTTCAATTGAATTGTGGTCTCTACTGCAAAAGTAGAAAAATTCAAATACTATAACATACTTGGAATACTGATTAAATGTCACAGTGTGTGTGGTGTTATTGATGATAAATCTAGATTGGTTGAATTTTATGAGTATGTAAGAGATACAGGTAAAAATTGTTTCAATCAAATAGTTAACGGTGAGATTTGATTTTTTTTTTTTTTTTTTTTTGAGGAAATGGATTATCTTGAGCTAGGAGTAAGTTTGTAACTTGCCAAAGGCACTGTTTCAACATGACAAAATAAGCAGAAATAGTTCATTAGTTAAATATATTATTTGATGATACTTTAGCCAATCAAGACATTTACTTTAAGGATGAAAGAAGGCTACTTTTTTGTGTTAGAGAGCTTTTAAATTTACTGAACCACTGGGTGGCATTGTAGTCTAAATTTACTTATTATTCTTTCAACAGTTTCTTCTTGGAGTTTGGGCTAAAGAATTGAATGCCAGAGAAGATTATGTGAAACGCAGTGTACAGGGTAAATTGAACAGTGCTACTCAGAAACAGACCGAGTCCTATCTCAGACCACTTTTCAGAAAGCTGCGTAAAAGGGTGAGGTGTCTCAAAAATGCTTTCATTAACCGACTTTTAAAAAATTCATAGATGTAGAATAAATGCAGTCTGTTTTCTACTACACTTTGATTACATAATTATTTATGCATCTCTTTCTTTCTTTTCCAGAATCTTCCTGCTGATATTAAAGAATCAATAACAGATATTATTAAATTCATGTTGCAGAGAGAATATGTGAAGGTACATCACCATGCTCTATGCTGAAATTATTATGAACCAACCTAGGTTGTGTACATAATATATTCATTTGGGATAGGGGATTTCCACGTAGTAAACATTTAGTAAAACAACAGCAACCAGGTTTTATTTTTCTGTGTATTATAATTTTTCAGACCACAACTCTTTTCTTAGTCATTTTTGAAGTAAGTCTAAAGATTTTGGAGTGCATGAGCTGAGTATGGGCCAGGTTCATTTTGTGAATTGGTTTGAATCTGTAAGTTTGTAAATGGTTGATCATGATTTAGAACAAATTTTCCCATGGAAATAGTATTGCATAGGTTAGTTTCCCAGGCCTGCTATAAAACCACAGAACTGTTACACTGGTGATACTATGGCATTTAACCACTCTTTACCATTGTTTGTGTGGGAAAATAGTCCACGTAAGGCCTCAGAAGCATCACTGTCATTTCAGTACTGCAACAATAGCAGACCCCTTGCAGGGGAAGACTGCTCTGCCTTGCTCCAGTGTCTTTACTCCTGAATGGGCTAGTGTTAGTGTTAAGCGGAGAACATTTCAGCACAGCAATCCACAAAAAAAGCAATCTCAGTGACAGTGATATTGTTATTCTGGGACTACTGGCATTCCTGGGTAACTAAGATGATAAAGCTTTATGCTAATGAGACTCATGTAGTGATTTTACTCCCTGTAAGAGCCAGTTAGTTTTCTCAGATATCATTGTTTTGTGGTTACAAATTTCATTCTTAGTTTCTATCTGTTGCATGAGTCTTTATAAGGATGATTGCATTGGAATGATTGGTGAAGGCCACTATCACTGCAGAAAGAATTCATATTAACTGGTAGCTAGAGTAGCTACTTGTTCCATGTTATTTTTCTTATGATCATATACTATTAGAACTAGGTGAAAGGCTTTCTTTTCTTTTTTTTTTTTTCTGTCGATAAACTACAGAAAGAACCAAGAAACTTTAGTAATTTTTGGATAGTTGTTTTTGGAATTTGGAGGAAAGTAAATACTGATATCTGTTGAGGCCCAGTGTTAAAATTTACACACTTGAGAATCTGATAAAAAATATGCATGTGCTCTTTTAAAATTAAATTTTATAAAAGCTGTTGAGCAGAGCAAGTTCAGATTTATCTTTAGGTAAGAAAATTATCATCCAGGTAGCCCGTCTGCAGTGCAGTTGGCCTTCTGTGTCTGTGGGTTCTGAATCTTTGCACTCAGTCAACCATGGATTCAAATGGAGAAAAGAGGAATTGGGACCTGTACTAATCATGTATGGAGATTTTTTTCTGGTCATCATTTCCTCAACAGTGTACTAGGACAACCACCAGCATAGCATTTATGTTGTGCTAGGTATTGTAACTAATCTAGAAATGATTTATAATATATGGGAGGATTGTGCATAGATTATATGCAAATACTATGCCATTTTATTTAAGTGATTTGAGTGTTCATGGATTTTGATATCTTTTGGGGTACCTATAGCCAATTTCCCAGAGATATTGAGGTACAACTCTACTGGATTTTTAAAAAAATACATTTATTTTCATTTTATTTGAAAGGCAGTGGGAGAGAGAGATATATATCTTCAGGGCCAGTGCCGTGGCTCACTTGGTTAATCCTCCGCCTGTGGCGCTGGCATCCTATATGGGTGCTGGGTTCTAGTCCCGGTTGCTCCTATTCCAGTCCGGCTCTCTGCTGTGGCAGTGGAGGATGGCCCAAGTGCTTGGGCCCTGCACCCGCATGGGAGACCAGGAAGAAGCACCTGACTCCTGGCTTTGGATCGGCGCAGCGCTGACTGTAGTGACCATTTAGGGAGTGAACCAGCGGAAGGAAGACCTTTCTCTCTGTCTCTCTCTCTCTCTCACTGTCTATAACTCTACCTGTCAAATAAAAAAATAAATAAAATGAAATAAAATAAAGAGAAAGAGAGATCTTTTGACAGCTGGTTCATTCCCTGGATGCCTGTAACTGCCAATGCAGGGCCAGGCTGGAGCAAGAGGAGTCAGGAACTGCATCTGGGTCTCCCAAGGGGGGTTGCAGGAACCAAAGTACTTGCTTGAGCACTCATCTACTACCTCTTAAGGTGCACATTAGCAGGAATCTGGAGTCAGAAATAGGGCTGAGACTCAAACCTAGTCACTCCAATATGGGGTGCGACTTAACTGCTATACCAAATGCCAACCCTTGGATTTTTTTTTAAAAGATTTATTATTTACTTGAAAGAGTTATAGAGAGACAGAGGCAGAGAGAGAGAGAGAGAGAGAGAGAGTCTTCCATCTGCTGGTTCAATCCCCAAATGGCCACAATGGCCAGAGCTCAGCCAATCTAAAACCAGGAGCCAGGAGCTTCTTCTGGGTCTCTCACAGGGGTTAGTGGTTGCAGGGGCCCAAGTACTTGAGCCATCTTCCACTGCTTTCCCAGGCCATAGCAGAGAGCTGGATTGGAAGTGGAGCAGCCAGGACTCAAACCAGTGCCCATATGGTATGCTGGCACCATAGGTAGCAGCTTTACATGTTATGCCACAGCACTGGCCCCTGTATTTTTTTTTTTAATCAACTCTGTCACATATGTGTTTAATTTCTTTTTTTTTTTTTTTTTAAGATTTATTTATTTGAAAGAGTTACAGAGAGAGGTAGAGACTGAGAGGTCTTCCATCTGCTGGTTCAATCCCTAGATGGCTACAACAGCTGAAGCTGCACCAATCCAAAGCCAGGAGCCAGGAGCTTCTTCCAGGGCTCCCATGTGGGTGCAGGGGCCCAAGGACTTGAGCCTTCTTCCACTGCTATCTCAGGCCATAGCAGAGAGCTAGACAGGAAGTGTAGTAGCCAGGTGTCGAACTGGCGCCCATATGGGATGCCGGTGTTTCAGGCCAGGGCTTTAACCTGCTGCGCCACAGTGCCGGCCTTGAGTGTTTAATTTCTAAGATTAAAATCTCCTCGAGGCCTAGCTATATAAGTATTTCTGAAACCTTCAGAATCTCTTATAATTTACTTGCTGTTTGTCTCCTGTTTATAGCTAACCAGACTTGATTTAGAGAAAGGAGCCATTTGTCTTCGTTGGTTTCTTTCTTCACTTTTTGTAGCTTTTGTATTAAAATTCTTGGCAGGTAGGAGGCCCCAGGAGGACCAAAGGGAGCCGATCTCATCTTTTAGCTATTTGACTTGAGGGCCAGCGATTCATCTCTGTTTACACATCTGTTACAGACCCCATGTGGTCGTCCAGCATACGCGCCCCCACTGCTTCCAGATCTGTAGTGCTGTGCAGAGAGTGGGTATCGTTTCAGGTTGGAGGATGAAAAATGAGTTAGCCTCTGTCTGACCACCTGTGGAGAAGGCTGAATCTATAGGAGACCCCAGCTCAAGTTTCTGTCAGTGCATCAAGTTACCTGCCTGCTAATTCCAGATTTGCAGTGTATTAATTCCCAGGGCACAAAGGCTGCAAAGGAATGTTTGTGTTCCTACTCAGAGCCATGGCTTTGGTTTCTGTGTTTCCATGGATGGTTGTGGTCCTGGGCAGGGCAGTCAGTCACTCCACATTTTAATCTTTTATTGAATAACAGGAATGGTAATACTCTGAGTGTGCCCCAGAGGTGGATGAAAATTATGTCATAAAGGCTGTGAAATACTTGAAGTGAAAAAAAACTTGAACCAACAGAATATTTTTTTAACCGTTCTGATCTCTCAAACTTTCCTTTCAGGCAAATGATGCTTATCTCCAGATGGCCATTGGGAATGCACCTTGGCCTATTGGTGTCACTATGGTTGGGATCCATGCTAGAACTGGCAGGGAAAAGATTTTTTCCAAGCATGTTGCACATGTTTTAAATGATGAAACTCAGCGGAAGTATATTCAGGTAAGCAGTTTGGAAAGACAGAAATTGCCCTGAAGGTTAACCTTCTCCATTTCTCAAAAGCGTAAGTCTAAAGAACAAAAAAATGATTTAGTTGTCCTCCCTTATCTGTGGGGGATAAGTTCCGAAAAGCCCAGTGGATACCTGAAACTGGGAAAACTGAATCCTGTATTTGCTATATTTTTTCCTTTACATACTTTCCTGTGATAAGCTGGGCATGATAAGGAATTACTAATACAATTATAACAGTATTCTGTCATAAAAGTTATATGAATGTGGGCTGTCTAAAATCTTTTTTTAAAGCTTTTATTTAATGGATACAAATTTCATCAGTACAACTTTAGGAGTATAGTGGTTCTTACCCCTATACCCACCCTTCCATCCCCATACCCCCACTCCCATCCCACCTCCTACTCCCTCTCCCATCCCATTCTTCATTAAGATTCATTTCTAAAATATCTTCTTACGCTGTACTGAAACCTTCTCCTTGTGATGGTGAAAGATGATAGAATATCTGTGTGCTGAGGTGAAGTGAATGACATCAGCATTGTGATTAGGCTACTAGCCTGACCTGACTGTGCCAGGAGGAGGATCATTGGGTCTAGATAATGCTGGTTGACTGCTAAGTAGAATTGCAGATGGCAAGACTGTGGATAAGGGGGACCACTGTGTAGTAGATGGAGCATAGCACAGTAGGGTAGATGTTCACTCCTGGTAAGTACTTGTATGTAAGAAACCTTCACTGAATGAAGTAAAAGCCTCTTGGCTTTCATGTGCACCATATTTTTCATTAACTTAGCACTGAAATAAAATGTTGTAGCTGGCCTTTTTTTTCTTTTTTTAAAGACTTTTTTTTTTTTTCAGGTAATTTGGGAGTTTAGTAAAGAGCAACAAACTAGGATAGTTTACAATAAATCTCACTTTTCACCTTCAATCTAGATCTGATATTTACTAAACTAAAAAGGCATGGAGAATAAATACTTGCCTTGATACCTAAAATTGTTTTTAAGTAGCATATAACAACACTTCTCTAGTTATATAAATAGATCTAGAGTGTTTATATCATTAACGATACATGCCTCACATAAACTTGTTTGCATTGTTGTTAGGCTAAAATGTAGCTTTTGCCAAGTTGTTAGAAATCCCAGAATGTGTCTGCATAATAACTTCCGCGGGATAAGAATTCTAAAACTTAAAGATGATACTCTGGAAGTTGGCTTAAAATTAAAAGTTCACTTAAAATGCATAAAGTACTTTGAGATTATGTGCCAGAGAACAGTCATTATCATATTCATGAATTGTCTTTTTGTTTGTATTTCAGTTCCAAGGGCTGAATGTTAATTTGTGTGTCATGCTTTATTCCTTATTCACATATATTAGCATTTTAAATTATGATTTCAAACTACTCCCCAATGTGAACTTGTGCTTTATGAAGTCCAAACATACTTAGAGAAATTCAAGCACATTTTCACTTCTTAATAACTGCCAGTGTTATGTAAGAGGCAAAAACTTTGGGTTGAAAAGAAAATTGTTGGGCTTTAATAATTGAGTACAGTTTCCAAATATTATTAACTTTACTGAGTGTGTTCATCTCTACCATGGGCAAAGCTGTAGTGTATAAAAGTTCATACAGCTAGACAAACTGTCTTAAAGACAATATTTCTTTTTGTAAGCAATAGCATGATTTCTGCCTTCCCATGGACTAATTTTCTTTCTTAAAGTATACCTAGCCTTTATTTAAGAAGATTTCTGGTTTATTTTGGAAGCTGTATAATGTTCTGATCTCCCTCCATTGCTCTTCCTTTTAAACTCCTCTATTCTCGTTTTCAAAAATTCTTCTTCCACACAGTGATTAGGGGAAGATTAGTGATGATTCTGTATCTGAAATTTAGGAAGATACTTGACATAGAACTGATTATATCCATGTGGATACCACACAGTCAGAACTCATAGCTCACTGAGTGAGGGAGCCTTGGAACGTTGAGCGATGGATCCGTATCTTTCTGGGTCGACACTGGTCACTTATGTCACAGTGTTCTTAGTGACCTCAGTACCACCTCATTCAACATCTTCCTGACTGACTTGGATAACTCCACAGAGATAAGTGTATCAGATTCAGATAACAAGAAACTAGAAGGGTTAGGGAGGATGTATGTTAAGGTGGAAAAGAAATTGACTTTCCAGAAGTTCTTCCAAGTTAGGAGGGCAGATTGTAGAAGTATAGTATTTAGCAAGGATGACCAAAGGAAATTTGGATCCATTAATCAGTGAGTATAAGAAATAATTAGGGGGGTTGGCGCTGTGGCACAGCAGGTTAAGGTGCCAACTGCAGTGCCAGCATCCCATTTGGGTACTGGTTTGGGACCCAGCTGCTCCACTGCAGATCCAACTCCCTGCCAATGGCCTGGGGAAAGCAGCAGATGACGCAAGTGCCTGGGGCCTTACACCCATGTGAGAGACCAGGAAAAAGCTCCTGACTTTGGCCTGGTCCAGCCCTGGTCATTGAGGCCATCTGGGGAGCGAACCAAGAAGATCTTGCTTCTCTCTTTCTCCAGCTCTTTTAAATAAATCTCATTATGAAAAATAATTGGAGAAATTAGCGGGCTAAGTTTAACAGCCAAATTGGTAGTATGGTCTGCCCATCAACAATGATAATTTGTGGTACATTACTAAGAATAATTTAGTGTAGTTTCCACAGGATAAGAACATACTTCACTGTTGTACCTCTAGAATCTAGAACAGTATCTGGCTCAAGGTGAGTGTTCAGTAAGTGTTTGCTGAAGGAATGAATATTCTGTCACTTGAGGTAGGAGACTTTTTTTTTATTGAGAGGCAAAGTTACAGAGAGAGAGAGAAAGAGAGAAAAGTCTTCCATCCACTGATTCACTCCTCAAATGGGCGCAACAATCAGAGCTGGGCTGATCCAAAGCCATGAGCTTCTAATGAGCCTTCCATGTGGGTGCAGGGGCCCACCACTTTCCCAGGCCATTATCAGAGAGCTGGTTGGGAAGAGCAGCAGCCGGGACATGAACTGGTGCTCATTTGAGATGCTTGTACCACAGGCAGAGGCTTAGTCTACTATGCCACAGCGCTGGCCCCCAAGGAAGGAGACTTGGGGAAAATCTTAAGAGCTCCGTAGGTAATGGCAGAGCCTTCTGGTAGAAGAGGACGAAACATCCACTCAAGGTATGGGCAGGCTGACTCTTAGTGTAAAAAAGCTTTTTTTTTTTTTTAACTTCATCTTTAGAAATTGAATTTCATAAGAAGTTATCAAAGTGATATGGGGAAGCTTTGTAACATAGCGGTGGCTCCAAGATTTGAGTTGGGCTGCCTTGGAAGATGAGGGGATCCCTGCTACTTGATGTGTGTAAACATCGAGTTAAATATTGCCCATTGTGGCCCTTCTGGCCCTTAGACCTCTCTGATTATTTGCCACCATTTTCCCTAGAGGCCAGTGCTTAAACGTAAGGTTGCAACTCAGCGTGAACAACAGTAAGAAATAATAGAGAACAGATTCTTAAACTCCCAGCCTATTTTTTGTGTCGGCACAAATAGAAGAAGTATTTCATTGTCCTCTCAGCCAGTTTGTGATAGCGTCTTAAAATAAACCCACAGTGCAACTCAGGCAAAAGAATGCTGACACCCCTGTATAAAGAGTGTTGTGAAATTCTTGATTCTAGTTATCTGAGTAATTTACTAAATTGTCTTAGGAATCTTTCTCCTGTTGTTTTTGCTACTTAGGTCAAGTTGTTTTGAATTGTCATTGAAAAGGAGCAGCTAGGTACATTGGAGTTTAAGTGAGATGTTGGCAGAGTTTTTTCTAATAGGTCAGAGAGTGTCTTAGGATTTGGAGTTCACGTGGTCCCTGTGGCAGCCACTCAGCCATGCGGTGGCAGTCTGGAAGTAGCTGGGCTGTGTTCCAGTGAAGCCCTATTTATAACCAAGAGGGAAATGGCCTGTGAACAGTGGTTTGCTGACCTCTGGGAACTGCTTAAACCCAGACCTTTTCTGTGTTAAGCCATTTGCTGAGGTGGCCATTGTGAAAGTCATTTAATAGAGTAACTTTTTCTTTCTACATTGAGGTATAAGGCACTTCAATAGTATGCATATATTGTACTGACATTAATTGTACAGCCCAGTGATCTCGAAGTGTATACTGTCTGTCCAGCTATACAGTAAGATCTAGATCTAGAACATTTCCAGCAGTATCCAGCAGGTTCTTTCATGCCTGTTCCTAGCCTGTATCTTCTTCTCCCTTCAGAAGTCATCACTGGTCTGACACACGCTATTGCTTGTTTTGCCTGTTCTTGGATTTAATGCATTAAATAGAAACTTAACTTGCAATGTGCGGATTTTTTTTTTTTTTTTTAACTTAGAAACACTGGTGAGAAATATGTTTGCCAGAAAACAATTCAAGGGGCTTATTCCCTTGGGACATGATTGCAAATTTTGGTTTTATGCAAACCTCCATAGGATTTAAATTACACAAGTTGTTTGAAGTGTTCTCTTTTTCACAGAAATCAAGTTCACCACAGGGAAGGAGTCTCAGCCTGCAGATCAAAGCTAAGTTTGTATAGCTTGTTAGCTCGTGCTTCAAGTCTAGGTTTAGATTTAAGTTGGTTGTAGTAATTTCAAGGACTTTGTTTATTCTGCCAAATACAGATATAACCTTTGGCCCAGATTTTATTTTGGTAAAGCTTTTTTTTTTTTAAATGCAGATTGTAGGATGCTCTTGGTTATTTAGAGACTTTCTAATTTAGTCATTTCCAGGCATCTCTAGAAGTCACATCTTGGGCATTCTTTACTTGCCAGAGAAGGAAGGTAGAGAGAAGGCAAGGTGACAAGCACATGAAATGGCTGTTGGCCCCTCTAGAGCCCCTGACAGACTCCCTCACCTCATTCCACACCTGGAACTTGACTTTACTGACCGAAATGAACAGGCTCCCTCGCCCTTGGGCTTCTGACTGGGGCAGGCAGTGAGAGGGACTGGAAGGTGTCTCATGTTAGGGTAAGAGCAGGTTTAATAATTTATTTCCATAGCGCCTTCCTTGTAGAGTTCCTGTGGGGCTGCTTCCTCCTCCTCAGCCTCTATAGAACTTGGGCTACCTGTAGCTTCTCAGGATTGCTGGCTTTGGGCACTGTCCTACCTTCTGTTGGTCCCAAGTCCTGCCTGTTCCTTTGTGCAGTCTTTGGAACTCTGCCACTGGCAGATGATCCAGCTTGAGTGTGCCCTTTGTTTCCTTCTGCGTTGCGCAGACTCCTTTGGGAGGTCAAAGATGAAGGAAAATATTCATTCTATAAAATGTTTCTAAAGTTTCACTATTAAAAAACCATAATATCCTATAATATTCTTTGACAATTGTTTTCAGTAACCTTGAGTTTGTCAGTTCCTTAGAAAAGATAAGATTCTAACATTTTATGTAGAATATTTCAATTCATATTTCAAGTTTGGCATATTTTGTCTATACTAGCACTTGCCAAATATATTTGTCAGTGGAACATTTGTAAATTTATTACATGAGGATACTTCAAAAAGTTTGTGGAAATTGGAATTAAATGATAAATTTATTTTGGTGCAAAAAACTTTGAAATTCACGCACATGAGGTAGAGTTTATGGACAATGCATATTACGAAAAAATATGGATTTCAAAATGTTTTACACCACGATAAATAATCTATAATTCCCTTATCCCAGGGACTTTCTGAAGTACCTTCTTATGTATTGTCAGAATTGGTATAATAGAAACATTCATAACTGTAATAAGTGTTAATAACATGATCTGCATGTTGCATTCACAAAATCATGGCTCTTGATAAATGCATACCTTGCATCAGTGCTCAGGGTTTTTTGTTTTGTTTTGTTTTATTTTATTTTTTAAAGAGTTCGGAGGAGAGACAAAGAGAGCTTCTATCCTCTGGTTCACTCCCTAGGTGGATGCAACAGCCAGGAGCTAGGAGCTTCTTCCTGGTCTCCCATGTGGGTGTCAGGGGCCTAGGTACTTGGACCATCATCTGCTGTTTTCCCAGGCACATTAGCAGGAATATGGATAGGAAGTGGAGCAGCCAGGAATCAAACCTGTGCCCATATTGGATGCTGGCATCACAGGTGGTGGCTTAACCCACTATGCCACAGTACTGGCCCCTGCATCAGTGCTCAAATTACACGTCACACATGTGTAGGTTAGCTGGCTTCATACTACAGCTTGGGCTATGGTGAACTGTTTCCTAAAGGCAAGTTGTTGTATGATAACAACCACTACTCATTTAATACTTCCCAGCATATTGGAACTGTCCATTTTTAGAGAAAAATACCACTAGAGTTTATCTTTTTTTTTTTTTTTTTAAGATTTATTTATTTATTTGAAAGTCAGAGTTACACAGAGAGAGGCAGAGGGAGAGAGGTCTTCCATCCGATGGTTCACTTCCCAGTTGGCTGCAATGGCTGGAGCTGTGCCGATCTGGAGCCAGGAGCTTCTTCCAGGTTTCCAACATGGTTGCAGGGGCCCAGGGACTTGGGCCATCTTCTACTGCTTTCCCAGGCCATCGCAGAGAGCCAGATCTGAAGTGGAGCAGCTGAGATTCGAACTGGCACCCATATGGGATGCCAGGGCGTTAACCCCCTGCGCCACAGCACCAGCCCCTACCTTTGTATAATAATTCGTTTGCTATCACAGAACACAGTATGTTACTGAAACACATTTTGGGGAATGCTGATCAAAACTATAACATGCTTCCTCATAGCTGGCAGCTCAGTTGACAGAAGATAAACGTTTTATTTTATGATATTACATCTTACATTTCTCAACCACATACTTGGGGAAGAAAGACAGATAACCATTTACTGTGAAAGCCTGATAGTCAAATAAGTGAAATCTTTCCTTGGCTTTTTTTTTTTTGGCATACATTTTTACCCAACTTAGCTATCTAGGTGAAAGCTATTTTCAAAGTGGAATTATTATTTATAAATGTAATTTGTTACTTTCTTAGAAATGATGAACCTTTAAACTGAATATTTGTTCTCCTATAGAAAACAAACATCCAGATTAAATAAAAAGAATGGGAACAGCTGCTTCTTAGCATAAACCGTGCAGGCAGTTTCAGTTCTTGGTAGTCTCAAGCTATCAGTTTATTTTAGATTTTTAGTGAGTCTTCCAGATACTGAAAATTTTTATATATTTAATACCTGCTGTGTGGCTTTTCAGTCAAAGCACTGTGGATTTGCTGTATCTGCCATCATTCCAAGTGACTAGACTAGAATGACTTACTAAGATAAGTTCAGGACCGGCGCTGTGGCTCAATAGGCTAATCCTCCGCCTAGTGGCACCGGCACACCGGGTTCTAGTCCCGGTCGGGGCGCTGGATTCTGTCCCGGTTGCCCCTCTTCCAGGCCAGCTCTCTGCTTTGGCCAGGGAGTGCAGTGGAGGATGGCCCAAGTCCTTGGGCTCTGCACCCGCATGGGAGACCAGGAGAAGCACCTGGATCCTGCCTTCGGATCAGCGCGGTACGCTGGCCGCAGCGCACCAGCCACAGCGGCCATTGGAGGGTGAACCAACGGCAAAGGAAGACCTTTCTCTCTCTCTCACTGTCCACTCTGCCTGTCAAAAAAAAAAAGAAAGATAAATTCAGCTTTGGGGCTGGTGCTGTGGTGCAGCGGGCTAAAGCCCTGGTCTGTAGTGCCAGCATTCCATATGGGCACCAGTTCGTGTCCTGGTTGCTCCACTTCCTGAGCTCTCTGCTGTGGCCTGGGAAAGCAGTAGAAGATGGCCCACGTCCTTGGGCCCCTGCACCCTTCCATGTGGAAGACCCGGAAGAAGCTCCTGGCTTCAGATCTGCACAGCTCTAGCCATTGCAGCTATCTGGGGAGTGATCCAGTGGATGGAAGACCTTTTCCTCTCTCTCTCTGCCTCTGCTTGTCTGTAACTCTGCCTTTCAAATAAATAAAATAAATCTTTAAAAAAATTCAGCTTTAATGAAACGCTTGTGTGAAAAGAATTCTTATAGACAGTATTTGAATTATTGGCCTTTTGTACATGACTGTGTATTAGTTGATACTACAGAAATTAACGTTTAAGCATTAAATTACATATTACTGGAATCATATTTTAGGTCATTTGAACATCCCTTTAGTATGAGGTTAACATTAGTTTATTTTTAGTGTTTGTTTATTTTCATCTACTTGAAAGCCAGAGAGAGAGAGAGAAAGACATAGAGATAGAGAAAAGAGTTTCCTTATGCTGTTTCACTCCCTAAATGCCCACAACAGTTAAGGCTAGGCTGGACTGAATCCTGGAGCCTGGAGCCCCAATTGAGTCTCTCTTGTGGGTGGCAGGGGCCCAGGTACTTAAGCCACATCACCTGCTGCCTTTCAGGGTGCACATTAGCAGGGACTTGAACTAGCTCTTATTTGTGGGATGTGGGTGTCCCAAGGATAGCTTCACCCACTGTGCCACAATGTTTACCCCTGGGATTATGTTTTAAGTATCACATATTAATTAGTTCCTTTAGTTAAACTTTAGCAGTTCATGAAGGAACTTTAAATTACCAGATAGAAAATGCATTCAACTTCTCCTTTACTGTTTGCACACTTAAGGTATCCCTCTAAATGAATGTGTACCTTCATCTGTGATGCTTTACCTTATTGTGTAGACTGGTGACAGTATGGAAGTAATTGGCTTAATAAAATGTCTTGTTTATACTACAACAAAAAATTTGCTTATAAACAAAACATCTTTCTCCTATTAACTAATGATTGAAAAGAAAAAAATGAGACAGGTAAAGAATTTTGATTGTGGCTTGGTTTGGTTTTAACAAGCTTCTTTGTTTTCTGCAATAATAAAAAATGCTAACAGTATCTTTAGTAGATGCAGGTTGATTATTAATTTACTTATAAACAAAAAAAACTTTCTCCTATTAACTAATGATTGAAAAGAAAAAAATAAGGCACGTAAAGAATTTGATTGTGGCTTGGTTTGATTTTAATAAGCTTTTTAGTTTTCTACAATAATAAAAATGCTAACAGTCTTTTTAGTAGATGCAAATTGTTTTAATGGTTTAGTGATTCATCAGGATATAATCAACTCTAATAATCCAGGATATATATCCTGTACCACATGCTTGCACCAAAGTATGTCTGTATTTGATGTTTTTATACCATATCTAGATTATTCTATACTGCCACCAGTTAGACTTAAAAATTGTGTTGGCACACACATAAAAATGTATCTAACCACTTTTAAGTGTACAGTTTATTAATTAGACTTTTAAATGCAAAACATTTTTATAGACTCACTCATTTTTCAAAAAAAAAATCAGTATAGCTAAACATTGTGTGGGAGGCAGTCATTAAAGAGCCATTCATTTTCCACTGTAGAATCTGGAAAGGATTAGGACATGGGGTATGTTAGGCACTTTTTTCCATTTTTTAAAGATTTTATGTATTTATTTGACAGGTAAAGTTACAGACATAGGCGGAGACAAAGAGAGAAAGGTCTTCCATCCACTGGTTCACTCCCCAAATGGCTGCAGTGGGTCAGGTTGGGCTGATTTGAAGCCAGGAGTCAGAAACTTCTTCCAGGTCTCCCACATGGGTACTGGGGCCCAAGCACTTGAGTATTTTCTGCTGCTTTCCCAGCCCATAAGCAGAGACCTGGATTGGAAGAGGAACTGCTGGGACTTGAACCTGTGCCCTTGTGGGATGCCTTCACCAAAGGCAGAGGCTTAGCCTACTGTGCACAGCACTTGCCCCTATGTTACAGACTTCTAAAAGGTTCATCTCTAGGAGGGGCTAAAAACAGGCAGTAAATTAGAATTAGGATAAATAGTCTACAGGTTGCTTCTTGTACCCTACAAGATACAAGTAGGGGTTGGGGCGGGGGGTGGATCCTTGCCCTTTTTCTCCTCTGCAGAAAATGATTTGCTTTCTGAGGAGTCCCACTCAGGAAAGGTGAGACGCCATTGTGAAAACTGGAGAGTTAAGAGGAATCCTGTATGTTGACAAAGGACATCTCTATACCTGTTCGCGCCTGGATTTTTTCTGATGCCGGCAGCTAGGATTTTACTTCTACCACTCCTGCCCCCAGTGAGGAAGTTGGAGAATTCTTCTCTGTGAAGCTGATCCAAGAGAAAAGATAGAAGTTGCCAGCATTTAGTGTTCTTACGGAAAAACCAACCTGATGCTTTTCATTATAAATTGAAGTCCTATTGGCTAGCCCTGACAATTTCCTGTTTTAAGTCTAGTACCTTAGTCACCAATATGAATATTCATCTAAAAGTCTTCAGACATTTGGAGAAGATCAATTTAATATATACTATGTAAAGATTTCAACAGTTTGCACCCACACAGAAACACAAAATATAAAGTACTGGTTGAGTCTAGTTATACCGTTAATTCACGTAGTACAACACATTAAGGACAGAGATCCTACATGGGGAGTAAAGTGCACAGTGACTCCTGTTGATTTAACAATTGACACTCTTATTTATGGCGTCAGTAATCACCCAAGGCTCTTGTCATAAGTTGCCAAGGCCATGGAAGCCTCTTGAGTTTGCCAACTCTGATCTTATTTAGACAAGGTCATAGTCAAAGTGGAAGTTCTCTCCTCCCTTCGGAGAAGGGTACATTCTTCTTTGATGGCCTGTTCTTTGCACTGGGGTCTCACTTGCAGAGATCTTTCATTTAGTTTTTTTTTTTTTTTTTTTTTGCCAGAGTGTCTTGGCTTTTCATGCCTGAAATATTCACATGGGCTTCTTTTTTTTTTTTTTTTTTTTGACAGAGTGGACAGCGAGAAAGAGAGAGAGAGAGAAAGGTCTTCCTTTGCCGTTGGTTCATCTTCCAATGGCCGCCGCGGCCGGCGTACCACGCTGATCTGAAGGCAGGAGCCAGGTGCTTCTCCTGGTCTCCCATGCGGGTGCAGGGCCCAAGCACTTGGGCCATCCTCCACTGCACTCCTGGGCCACAGCAGAGAGATGGCCTGGAAGAGGGGCAACCGGGACGGAATCTGGCGCCCTGACCGGGACTAGAACCCGGTGTGCCGGTGCTGCAGGCGGAGGATTAGCCTATCGAGCCGCAGTGCTGGCCTCACGTGGGCTTTTTAGCTGGATCCGAATGCCTTTAGGGCTGATTCTGAGGCCAGAGCGCTGTTTAGGACATCTGCCATACTATAAGTCTGCTTTGTATCCCACTTCCCATGTAGGATCGTTCTCTCCTTTTTAATTCTATCAGTTAGTATTAGCAGACACTAGTCTTGTTTATGTGATCCCTTTGACTCTTAATCCTATCATTATGATCAATTATGAACTGAAACTGATCACTTGGACTAGTGAGATGGCATTGGTACATGCCACCTTAATGGGATTGAATTGGAATCCCCTGGCACGTTTCTAACTCTACCATTAGGGGTAAGTCCGATTGAGCATATGCCGAACTGTACATCTCCCTCTCTTCTTCCCACTCTTAACAGAGATCACTTTTCAGTTAAATTTAAACACCTAAGAATAATTGTGTGTTAATTAAAGAGTTCAACCAATAGTATTAAGTAGAAAAAAATACTAAAAAGAATAAAGTAGTAAGTAGTTCCTCATCAGGACAAGGGCTGATCAAGTCATTGTTGAGTGTTCATTTCACTTCAACAGGTTTCCTTTTAGGTGCTTCATTAGTTGTCACAGATCAGGGAGACCATAACGATATTTATCCCATTGCGACTGGCTTATTTCACTCAGCATGATGTTTTCCAGATTCCTCCATTTTGTTGCAAATGACCGGATTTCATTTTTTTTTTACTGCTGTATAGTATTCTATAGAGTACATATCCCATAATTTCTTTATCCAGTCGTCTTTTGATGGGCATTTAGGTTGATTCCATGTCTTAGCTATTGTGAATTGAGCTGCAATAAACATTGAGGTGCAGACAGCGCTTTTATTTGCTAATTTAATTTCCTTTCGGTAAATCCCAGGGAGTGGGATGGCTGGGTTTGTTTGGTAGGGTTATATTCAGGTTTCTGAGGAATCTCCAGACTGACTTCCATAGTAGCTTTACCAGTTTGCATTCCCACCAACAGTGGGTTAGTGTCCCTTTTTCCCCACATCCTCATCAGCATCTGTTGTTGGTAGATTTCTGAATGTGAGCCATTCTAGCCTGGGTGAGGTGAAACCTCATTGTGGTTTTGATTTGCATTTCCCTGATTGCTAGTGATGCTGAACATTTTTTCATGTGTCTGTTGGCCATTTGGATTTCCTCTTTTGAAAAATATCTATTGAGGTCCTTGGCCCATCTCTTATGTGGGTTGTTTGTTTTGTTGTTGTGGAGTTTCTTGATCTCTTTGTAGATTCTGGTTATTAATCCTTTATCAGTTACATAGTTTGCAAATATTTTTCCCATTCTGTCAGTTGCCTCTTCACTTTCCTGACTGCTTCTTTTGCCATGCAGAAACTTTTCAATTTGATGTAATCCCAATAGTTAATTTTGGCTTTGACTGCCTGCAGTATGTCCTGAAATCAGGTACTGTGATGCCTCCGGCTTTGTTTTTGTTGTACAAGATTGCTTTAGCTATTCGAGGTCTCCTGTGACTCCATATGAATTTCAGCATCATTTTTTTCAGATCTGAGAAGAATGTCTTTGGTATTTTGATTGTTATTGCATTGAATCTATAAATTGCTTTTGGGAGAATGGACATTTTGATGATATTGATTCTTCCAATCCATTAGCATGGAAGATTCTTCCATATTTTGGTCTCCTATATCTTTCTTTAAGATTTTTGTAATTCTCAACATAGAGATCTTTAACGTCCTTGGTTAAGTTTATTCCAAGGTATTTGATTATTTTTGTGGCTATTGTGAATGGGATTGGTCTTAGAAGTTCTTTTTTTTTTTTTTTTTTTCTTGACAGGCAGAGTGGACAGCGAGAGAGAGAGAGAGTGAGAGAGAGAAAGAAAGGTCTTCCTTTGCCATTGGTTCACCCTCCAATGGCCGCCACGGCCAGTGCACTGCGGCCAGTGCACCGCACTGATCCGAAGGCGGGAGCCAGGTGCTTCTCCTGGTCTCCCATGGGGTGCAGGGCCCAAGCACTTGGGCCGTCCTCCACTGCACTCCTGGGCCATAGCAGAGAGCTGGCCTGGAAGAGGGACAACCGGGACAGAATCTGGCACCCCGACCGGGACTAGAACCCGGTGTGCCGGCGCCACAAGGCAGAGGATTAGCCAATTGAGCCGCGGTGCCGGCCAGAAGTTCTTCCTCAGCCATGGCATTGCCTCTGTATACAAAGGCTGTTGATTTTTCTGCATTGATTTAATATCCTGCTACTTTGCCAAACTCTTCTATGAGTTCCAATAGTCTCTTAGTAGAGTTCTTTGGATCCCCTAAGCAAAGAATCATATCATCTGCAAAGAGGGATAGTTTGAGTTCTTCCTTCCCAATTTGTATCCCTTTAATTTCTTTTTCTTGCTTAATAGCTCTGGCTAAAACTTCCAGTACTGTATTGAATAGCGGTGGTAAGAGTGGGCATCCCTGTCTGGTACCAGATCTCAGTAGAAATGCTTCCAACTTTTCCCCATTCAACAGGATGCTGGCCGTGGGTTTTTCATAAATTGCTTTGATTGTATTGAGGAATGTTCCTTCTATACCCAATTTGCTTAGAGTTTTCATCATGAAAGGGTGTTGTATTTTATCAAATGCTTTCTCTGCATCTATTGAGATAATTATATGGTTTTTCTTCTGCAGTCTGTTAATGTGGTGTATCACGTTGATTGTTTTGTGAACGTTGAACCATCTCTGCATACCAGGGATAAATCCCACTTGGTCTGGGTGGATGATCTTTCTGATGTGTTGTTGCATTCTATTGGCCAGAATTTTATTGAGTATTTTTGCATCTATGTTCATCAGGGATATTGGTCTGTAATTTTCTTTCAATGCTGCATCTTTTTTTGGCTTAGAAAGAGTTTGGGAGGATTCCCTCTTTTTCGATTGTTCTGAATAGTTTGAGAAGAATTGGAGTTAGTTCTTTAAATGTCTGGTAGAATTCAGCAGTGAATCCATCTGGTCCTGGGCTTTTCTTTGTTGGGAGGGCCTTGATTGATGTTTCAATTTCTGTCTCAGTTATGGGTTTGTTTAGGTTTTCTGTGTCTTCATGGTTCAATTTCGGTAGGTTGCATGTGTCCAGGAATCTATCCATTTCTGATAGATTTCCCTGTTTGCTGGCATACAACTCTTTGTAGTAATTTCTGATGACTCTTTATTTCTGTGGTGTCTGTTGTTACTTTCCCTTTTTCATCTCTGATTTTATTGATTTGAGTCTTTTCTTTTTTTAGTTAGTTGGGCCAATGGTGTGTCAATTTTGTTAATTTTTTCAAAAAACCAGCTCTTCGTTTGGCTGATCTTTTGTAATTTTTTTGGATTCAATTCTGTTGATTTCTTCTCTGATTTTAATTATTTTTCTTCTCCTACTAGTTTTGAGTCTGGTTTGCTGTAGTTTTTCTAGATCCTTGAGATGCATTGAAAGCTCATTTATTTGGTGCCTTTCCAGTTTCTTGATGTAGGCACCTGTTGCTCTAAACTTTCCTCTTAACACTGTTTTTGCTTTATCCCTTAGGTTTAAGTGTAGGATGAAAAGTTCTGTAGATATCTGTTAGATACATTTGGGCTATAGTGTCGATTAAACCTGCTGTTTCCTTGTTGATCTTCTGTCTGGTTGATCTGTCTGTTTCTGAAAGTGGAGTATTGAAGTCACCCAATACTGTTGTATTGGAGTCTAAGTCTCACTTTAAGTTCCTTAACATATCTTTTAAATCGGTGCCCTGTAATTAGGTGCATATACACTGATAAGTTACATTTTCTGTTGAATTGATACCTTAGTCATTACATAGTGCCCCTCTTTGTCTCTCTTAACAGTTTTTGTGTTAAAGTTGATTTTGTCTGATATTAAGATGACTGTGCCAGCTCTTTTCTGGTTTCTGTAGGCATGGAATATCTTTTTCCAGCCTTTCACTTTAGTCTGCATGCATCTTTATTGGAAAGATGTGTTTCTTGTAAGCTGCAAATAGATGGGTTTTGTTCCTTAATCCATTCAGCCAGTCTGTGTCTTTTAACTGGAGAGTTGAGGCCATTAACGTTCAGTGTGACTATTGATAAGTAGTAACTTTGCCCTGCCATTTTCCCAAAGATATTTTCTAATATATGCTTTTAATTTCCTGTGATCTTTTACTGTGAGGTTTTCTTCCTTTACCATCTTTCATATTGATGGTTGTGTTTCTGTGTTTCTGTGTGTAACACATCTTTGAGCATCTTTTGCAGGGCTGGACGAGTGGCAACAAATTATTTCAATTTCTGTTTGCTATGAAAGGTCTTTATTTCACCTTCATTCACAAATGAGAGCTTTGCAGGATATAATATTCTGGGCTGGCAGTTTTTCTCTCTTAGTACTTGGGCTATATCTTGCCATTCCCTCCTAGCCTGTAGGGTTTCTGATGAGAAGTCTGCTGTGAGTCTAATTGGAGATCCTCTGAGAGTAATCTGATGTTTCTCTCTTGCACATTTTAGAATCTTTTCTTTATGTTTCACTGTGGTGAGTTTGATTACAACGTGTTGTGGTGACGATCTCTTTTGGTCATGTTTACTAGGGGTTCTATGAGCTTCCCATACTAGTACTCGGATGTCTCTGTCCTTCTCCAGACCTGGGAAGTTCTCTGCTAGTATCTCACTAAAAAGGCCTTCTAATCCTTTCTGTCTCTCCATGCCTTCAGGAACTCCTAGAACTTGAATGTTGGATTTTTTAATAGTATGCTGTAGATTCCCAACAATATTTTTTAGATTTCTAATTTCCTCCTCTTTTCTTTGGTTTGACTGTATACTTTCCTGTGCTGTGTTTTCTAAGTCCAGTATTCTCTCTTCTGCTTCACTGACTCTGTTTTTAAAGCTCTCTAATGTGTTTGTCATTTGATCTACTGAATTCTTCATTTCATTTTGATTTCTCTTCAATATCTCACTTTCATGTTCTACTAAATTCCTCGTTTCATTTTGATTCCTCCTTAAGATTTCATTTTCATGAGATTTTCTGTCCTGTCCTGTATGGATTTCTGTAGTTCATGCATTTGTTTTTGAAAACTTCTAAATGTTCTTATGATAAATTTATTTTCTTCTATCTCATCATCTTCATAATCTTGTTTTGGAGTGTCATGTTCATTTGGGAGCATCATAATGTCTTCCTTGTTCTTGTTTCCTCGGTTTCTGCTTTTGTTGTTTAGCATTGTGGAGATATTCTTTGGTTTCTTGTTTTTTTTCCTCGCTGTGGTGGCTTTTCTCGTTATACTTTGACTAGATTAAGTGGACTGTCTGCTTTTGGTGAATCTCTAGAGGCTTGTGGTGGGTGTGGCCAGAGAGCTCTGTTCAGTTTTTCAGGGTTAAGTGTGTGCCAGAGGTGACACACCCAGGTATGGCGTGGTAAATCTCTCTCTCTTTATTCAGAAGGGAAATAATTCTGCTCAGCTGAGCTCTTCTTCTTGATGGCAATCAGTGCCATCAGTGATGGCAGTCAGTGCTAGTCCCAGTGGGTATAATATTCATCTGTTCTGTCCCAAGGACCATACTAAGGATCTGTGTAGTCCTCAGTGTAAGCTCAGATTCCCCTGCAATGTCTCTCACCGCGTAGCCAAAGCTGCCCAAATTTGTGGGGTCTCCTACCAAGACTACTCACGTCTCAGCCACACCGTGAATTCTCCCACACACCCTCAGGTGTTTTTTTTTTTTTTTCCTTTTTTCACAGTCCCGGTTCATAAGCTCCACACATTCACTAGGTCTTAATCTCCTGTTATTTCTCCCCACCAGAGTCAGGTTTTTCTGGTTGGCTGAGGGCGGGTGCAGCCCTGATCTGGCACAGCTGTTATGTATGTCCAAAATGGCGCCTGCTCTATTGTCTTGTGAGCCTTTGTAAGGTGAGTGGAGAGAGAGAATCGTGTCTGTACCGGTCCGTCAGTGAGCTCCCTCCCTATTCTACCATCTTGGAGCTCTCTCCCTAAAATAAATCTTAAAAAATTTCAGGAAAAGAATTATAGTACAAGGAACAGAAAAGGAGGCTTCAGTTAAAAATTATAATATCCTTAGATGAGATTGTAGCCATGAAAGAAGAACACTAAATTACCAAAAATGGTCAGTATCAAAATGAGCCCTTAAAAAGTAAATATTGCAGCATTAAAAAAAAAAATGTATTTTATTTATTTGAAAGAGTTACAGGGAGGCAGAGAGAGAGAGAGAGGTCTTCCATCCACTGGTTCACTCTCCAGAATGGCTGCAGTGAGGGGAGCTGCACCAATCTGAAGCTAGGAGCCAGGAGCTTCTTCTGAGTCTCCCACGCAGGGGGCAGAGGCCCAAGGACTTGGGCCATCTTCTACTGCTTTCTCAGGCCACAGCAGAGAGCTGGATTGGAAGGGGAGCAGCTGGGACTAAAACCAGCACCCATATGGGATGGTAGTGCCACAGGCAGAGGCTTAGCCACAGTGCTGGCTCCTAATATTTCTCTGTTTTACAGGCAGGTAAACTGAGGCAGCAAAAAATAAGTTTCCAGTTCCCACAGCTAGTTAAGTGGTGGATTTGAACCTGGGTGGTCTTTAAATGTGCTAAATTTCTCTGCTTCTACTTAAAGATAGTGGTGGAATGAGAAGGCCATGCCAAGATGGCTGCTGGCAATGGAGCCTGCCTGGCAACAGGCTGTGAATGGTTAGAGCATAGACCGTGCCTTGACCAGACTGGCTGCCTTGGCTATGTAAGCTGCTGTACCAACTGAAATAAATGAGTCTGTAGACTGCTCGCCTCTGGCCTGCTTTCACCTGACTCCCGGGTTCTGTGTGGTGACTCCATGCCTCTTGCCCCCACCACGCTCCTCCTCAGAATGAATCTACTTCAACATCACAGCTGCTAGACACCATCCCACCCACATGTTTGCCATTAATGTCGAAGTGGATGCAAAACTCAGGCCCTGGATTCCAACACCTGTAAAAAGGCTTCTGTTAACCTAGGGCCAAGGATATGCTTGTGTCTTTCCAAAGAATGAGGGACAGCCCATTTGGGTACCAGCCAGAAACATCAAGCCTGCAACTGACAGCCAACCAGAACCAGCTGAACAAGACTGAGAGTCCACCTTGTTAGCGGACGCCCCTGTCCTATCATCTTACCCTGAGGAACTGCTTATAGCCACATCCACTATTGCTTTATACCCCACTTAGCTCTGGTCAGCCACTCAAACGGCCCACAGCCTGTGTGCGGTCATGCCATTCCCGATTAACATTGTTCCTCATTCCTACCCCCATCTGAGCAAGCACTCCTGTGGTCTCCCATTTTCAGCACTGGTTAGTCAACGACGGGTAAGATCCCCTGGGGGACAACCTAAGACAGGCACAGCTGCGTAGGGAGACCACATGGAAATGGGGTCAACAATGGTATGGCCAAGAATCATGCCTCCCATTGCTCAAAAATAAACGAAAAGTGGGAAATGTGGAGTGAGAAGGCCATGCCAAGATGACCACTGGCAACAGGCTGTGATTGCATGGCTTTGGAAACTGCCTGGCAACAGGCTGTGATTGGTGAGGGCTTAGACTGCCCCTTGACCGGATTGGCTGCCTTGGCTCTATAAGCTGCTGTACCAACTGAAATAAATGAGTCTGCAAGCTACTCGCCTCTAGCCTGCTTTCACCAGACTCCGCGCCTCTTGCCCCCACCATGCTCCTCCTCTCAGAAGGAATCCACCTCAACAGAAGATGTCTTCTGCCTACTGAGGGAAGCAGACAGAAAGGATTGGGGAAAGAAGGCCTAGTACAGAGCAAGGCAGAAGGAGTTTCCAGGTTGAGGGTGAAAGGGTGCACTGTAATGTGGTAGTATAGGTAGGTCTAGAATTCAAGTGGTCCAGATTAAGAAGACAAAGGGCTCCAGGAAGGAAAAACAAAACAAAAACAAACAAACAAACAAAAAAACAAAAAAAACCCAACTGTGTTACTTGATATATTTGGTCATATTGAGAGAGTACTCTCATTGTTAGAGGATGAATTAGAAAAGCAAAAAAATAAAAGGTTGGGGGAAATCTATGAAAGGAGAGGTCACAGTATACTCTGTAGCTCTGCTTTGAATAATTTTTGGTAGCCATTGTGAAGTAAACCCTGTATACTGATTTCACTAAGAATTGTGGTTCTGTGTAGATGGAAAAAGGTGTTTTAGGAAGAGGAATGGGAAGAGGCTGCTATTATGTGAGATAAGAACTGTGTGATTGTTTTTCTTAACGTACACACAAAATCCAGAATTATCTTTGACTTTTCTCTTTCTGTCACAGTCCAGAGCCCATATCTTTTCTTTTGGCAAACCTTGATGGTTCTGTATTTAAAGTGGATCTGGAACCTTATCCCTTCTCACTACCTTTGCTGCTGCCTGCTAGCTCAGCTACCAGCCCTCTCATCTGGATTCTTGTGGTGTCTTCCTCTGGTCCCAGAGCTTCTGCCTTTATCAGCAGGGCACCTGGACTGATTCAGTTCAGATAGGATCAGATCATGTTGCAGGCTTGCTCAGGGCCCTCCAGTGGCTTTCTGGTTAACAGATCAGAACATGAGTCCTGCCAATCAGTCTGCACACTACCTCTTATTTTCTCCACAGAACTTTACACCATCATTTAACAAATATTTTGTGTTTTACAAAATAATTTTGTTTATTTGTCTTTTATTTTTAGTGAGGATTTATTTTTCTGGTTTGTTCCGCGCTGTATTCTAGGAGTCTGGAGCAGTACTTGACATAGTAGACACTGAATAAGTATTTGTTAAGTAAATGTATTGCTTTTGTAAAAGTAAAATGTCAATTAAAAATACTAGCTTTTAAGCTATTTGTAATAAGCTGAGCTAGGCAATTCAAAGCATATACAAGCAATTTGAAACATAAGTCCTAAGGGGTATAAATTGAGATTTGCCCGCATTTGGAACATAACTTTGCACTGTCTTCAGATTATGCACCCTTAAACATCTGTGCTATGGATTATCGATCTTTATTGCAAACATTGATTGTAATGTTCTAGACAACTATTTGTGAATGTACTTTTCCAGTTTCCAACCTTCTGACAGCTGACGTTCCAGCCACACTATACTAGTATGCATTTTAAATCATACAGTCTACTCAGTGAGCGTAAATAAGCGTCACAGATGTCTTTTTATAAAGAATAGACACCCAAAATTTCAGTGCTTCACAGTGTAGGGAGAATTACCTTCAACAGCCTCACCATCAGTTTGCCTTCTTTGAAGGGCTTCAGAATGTTCATGGAAGTGTGGAACTGAAAGATAATGTGGGTTTTCCATGAACTTTTTTTTTTTTTAAAGTTCTTTATTTTTTTTTTATTATTTTTTTTTTTTGACAGGCAGAGTGGACAGTGAGAGAGAGAGACAGAGAGAAAGGTCTTCCTTTTGCCGTTGGTTCACCCTCCAATGGCCGCCGCAGTAGCGCGCTGCGGCCGGCGCACCGCACTGTTCCGATGGCAGGAGCCAGGTGCTTCTCCTGGTCTCCCATGGGGTGCAGGACCCAAGGACTTGGGCCATCCTCCACTGCACTCCCTAGCCACAGCAGAGAGCTGGCCTGGAAGAGGGGCAACCGGGACAGGATCGGTGCCCCAACCGGGACTAGAACCCGGTGTGCTGGCGCCGCAAGGCGGAGGATTAGCCTGTTGAGCCACGGCGCCGGCCGGTTTTCCATGAACTTTTTAAAGCCCCTTTGTATTTGCCCATAACAGTTCTGACTATATTGTACTGCTGCCAAAAACGAGTTGTACATATTTCCTCAGGGTGTTCTCTTTCTTATCTTTTCCTCTTTTTTTTCCCCTATTCCTCCAGGGAACTTAAGGTTCCAAATTAATTATTTGTGAATATATGTCCATGGAGACAGATCACAAGAGTGTATGTACATGATTAGAATTCATAGCAGGAGAAGCTGTTCTATATGAAGGAATGGTCTTTGTCATGGAGCAAAGATCTGAATAGCACAGGGAATTAAATAAAAAATGGGGAACAAAGCAAATTATATGCTTTCCTTGTGTTGCCTGCAGAGACTGTCAGTCTTAGAAATCAACTGGAAGATCACGTTGTTCCACACTACTAATTCTTGAATGGTATAACATGGAGAATCTTTGAATCCACAAAGGGCTCTAAGGAATAGATTTCAAGGCCATGTTTCAGTTTAAAGATTTTATTTTCATTTATTTGAGAGGTAGAGTTACCGAGAGAGGGAAAGATAGAAAGAAAGGTTTTTCATCTACTGGTTAACTTCCTAAATGGTTTCAGTAGCCAGAAATAGGCCAATCTGAAGCCAGGAACCAGGAACCTCTCCGTGTCTCCCACGTGGGCACAGAGGCCCAAGCACTTGGGCCGTCTTCCACTGCTTTCCCAGCCCATAGCAGAGAGCTGAGTCGGAAGAGGAGCAGCTGGGACTAGAACTGGTGCCCATATGGATGCTAGCACCACAAATGTAGGTTTAGCCCAGTATGCCAGGTTCAAGTCTGGGCTGCTCCACTTCTGGTCCAGCTCCATGCTAATGTGCCTAAGAAAGCAGCAGAAGATGGTCTAAGTCCTTGAGCCCCTGCCACCTACATGGTAGACCCGAAAGCAGCTCCTGGTTCTTGGTTTCAGCCTGGCCCAGCCCCAGCTGTTGCGGCCATTTGTGGATGAATGAACCAGTGAATGGAACATCTCTCTTTCCTCCTTTCAGTAACTCTGCCTTTCAAATAAATAAATAAATTTTTTAAAAAAAGCAGTGATAGGGGCCAGAACTGTGGTATAGTGTGGGTAAAGCTGCCGTCTGCAGTGTCGACATCCTATATGGGTGCCGGTTCGAGTCCCAGCTGCTCCACATCAAATCCAGCTCTCTGCTTTGGCCTGGGAAAGCAGTGGAAGATGGCCCAAGTCCTTGGGCCCCTGCACCCATGTGGGAGACCCAGGAGAAGCTCCTAGCTTCGGATCACTGCAGCTCGAGCTGTTGTGACCAATTGGGGAGTGAACCAGCCAACTGAAGACCTCTCTCTCTCTCCCTGCCACTGCCTCTCTGTAACTCTGACTTTCAAATAAATAAATATTTTCTTTTTTTAAAGCAGTGATAGTTCTTGTCATTAGTTTTTTAGAAACCACTATAAAGTTATACAGTGGAGAAGAACTGGCCAGTTTGCAGACAAAATAGAAAACACATCTTGAAATCAATAGGAATTAGCTGTTTGTATTATAGTTATTGAAAAAGAACCAAAACCCATGAAAACAGCTGCCCACGGTAAAATAAAGACAGAGCAATAATCGTTTCCGCTGAATTCTGCAGGATTGGTTGGAAAATTGGTTTGGGATATTGTACTCCTAATGCTGTTAAATGAAAGTGTATTATATTTAGTGCATACAAAAGAATGCATGAAATGTAAGTTAATGGGGGCTGGTGCTGTGGTGCAGTAGGTTAATCCTCTGCTTGCGGTGCTGGCATCCGATATGGGTGCCAGTTCTAGTCCCGGCTGTTCCTCTTCCTACCCAGCTCTCTGCTATACCTGGGAAAGCAGTAGAAGATGGCTCAAGTGCTTGGGCCCCTGCACCCATGTGGGAGACCGGAAGAATTTCCTGGCTTCGATTCAGCACAGCTCCGGCTGTCGCAGCCATTTGGGGAGTGAACCAGTGGAAGGAAGACCTTTCTTTCTGTCTCTCCCTCTCACTGTCTAACTCTCTCTCTCAAGTAAATAAATTAATATAAAATAAAAATCTAAAAAAAGATGTAAGTTATGAAGTAAAATGATTAATACCAAAAAGCCTTATTTTCAGTTTAATAACCAGAACTTTCTGAAAACCAATTGGTCTGTATCTTCCATTAACCTGAAATTATTTGTGATTTCCTTGCTTGTTCATAAGTAATTCTACCATATTATGTGTGCATATCTAAGCAATGCATTCTTCTTGTTTTTGGATTTTATTAAAATGGTATTCTGGTATATGCAGTCATTGACCACTTTTTACATTCAACTTTTTTTAAAAAAAAATATTTATTTATTTGAAAGGCTGTATTGCAGGGAGAGAAAGAGAGAAAGCGCGAGAGTGAGAGTGTGTTTCCACCTGCTCATTCACTCCCCAACTGGCTGCAGTGGCTGTGGCTGAGCCAGGCCAAAGCTGGAAGCCTGGAACTCAATCTGGGTCTCCCATGTGATTGCATGGGAGCAAGGGTCCAAGGACTTGGGCCATCTTTGTTGCTTTCCCAGGTGCATTATCAGGGAGCTGGATCAGAAATGGAGCAGCTAGAACTCAAACCAATGCCTATATGGGATGTCAGTGTTGCAGTGGTGGCTTAACCTGCTGCACCACTGTGTGGGCCCTCCCTCCAACCCCATATTTTTTTAAGGGTAAAGCAAGGAATATTGGGCTGAAATTTGGAAACTTCAAATTTTTTTAAATTTTTAAATATTTAAATTTTTTTTGCAAGGCAGAGTTAGAGAGAGAGCTTCCATCTGTTGATTCACACCCCAAATGGCTGCAACGATCAGTGTGGGGCTAATCTGAACCAGGAGTGTTATCCAGGTCTCCCACATGGGTGCAGGGGCCCAAGCACTTGGGCCATCGTCTGCTGCTTTCCCAGGCATATTAGCAAGGAGCTGGATTGGAAGTGGAGCAACCGGGACTTTAACCAGTGCCCTTATTTAGTGCCAGTACTTCACGTGGCAGCTTTACCCACTATGCCATGGCTTTGCCACTCCGCCCCCCCAACATTGTTTCTAAGATTCATGTACATCAGCCTTTTTCAGCCAGAGATCCTCATCTAGACCTCAGAACACAGAATTATTTGAATGGCTGTTTTCTCAGTTCTTGCAAGGAAGATACGTAAGTAACACCCTAGCTTGTAGATGCATAGGAGAGAATTTACCTCAGCACTTGCGTGGATATCTTATAGTGGGCAGTTAGAGCTTAATTTTCTATTGGAACTTAATTGGAAAAGGCTAAATTGTTACATGTAGCTGTAGTTAATTCATTTTTGTGCTGTAAAGTATTCTTTGTGAGCATGCTAAAGCTTACTGTTACATTCTTTTCCAGTTGTTTTTTTTGTTTGGTTATTATGAATAATGCTGTGATAAATGTTCTCTTGTGCAAGCAAATCAACATTTTTCTAGGTAAACGTTTGAGAGGAATTGCTAGGAACTGTTGCATTGTAATAAAGACATTGGCAAAATGGAGTGATCAAGGAATGGCAATTAGGAATAGTTCAACCATGTCATAACCAACTTGTATTTTCTTTATTTTCTTAGGGGTTGAAGAGGTTAATGACCATTTGCCAGAAACACTTTCCTACAGATCCTTCAAAATGTGTAGAGTACAATGCACTATGAGATTTGTGTACAGTGTGTAAATAACAATGAGAAACTGAAGGGCTGCAGGGTACAGCCTTCTGGAATTACTGCCAGGAATGAAGGAAGAAGAAAACCCGAGTTTCCAGTCTCTGGTTTCTGTCTGATACAACTCTTGATTGGTTTTAAGAACTGTGTTGGCTTTCCTGTCACATCTGACTGCAAGCTAATTTCTGTGTCTTGCACTTTTCCCCCAAAATTTAAATGTGTAAACAGTAACAGTATGGAGTTATAAATGACCTTTTTCCAGTAAACTTGATAGTTGCAGTTAGATGATTAAAAAGAAATGTTTAAGGATGGACTTGTTTCTGTAAAATATAATTTGCACATTGTCTTTTGTCTAACATTTATAGAAGATATTTTTATATATTTCAACAATTTGGAACCACGAAATGAAACTTTATAGTCTTTAAATCTTTCTGAACTTTTACAGTCTTGCAATAGAATTTGAATGTGTTATTACTGTTCATTCAGGTGTTATTTTTCTTGCATTTCAAAGTTTTTATCTCTTAAGGAGTATAAATTTTAGTATTTGTCATCTCTCAGGATGGAATTGACAGGAAGTAGAACTTTGAAAAACAAAGGTGGTATATATAACACCCACATAGGTTCAAAACAATAATCCCAGTGCATAAGGATTCAGAGTAGGAAAATGGAAGATGGGGTGATGCTGGTAGACCTGCAGCAGCTTTGTTCTGGTTATGCCTGTGAAACAGGAAGAAGGTTCTGTTTCTGACCCACTGTGTGAAGCAACATATTCTGGCTCTGGTCAGCCACAAAGTGAGGATTTAAGTGCAGTATATGGATCATTGTGACTAGTCAGTACACCTTTGAGATGAGAGGACTCCACTAATGTAGTAACTTGGGTAGACAGGATGTTACTTCACTGGCTGGAATTCTTGTGTCATATAGTGGGAAGCATGGGGTCCCCCACGTCAGAAATTTCCTACTTCAAATTTAGCTGCACACCTGTTAACTATGTGACTGGGCAAGTGATTCAGTCTTCCTGAGCCTCAGCTCCCTTATTTTACAGTTATCATAATAGTAGGGTGAACATTGTGGCCCAGCAGGATAAGCCATCATTTGGAACATTCGTATCATATCAGAGTTGCTGATTCTAGTCCTGGATACTCCCTTGCCAATCCTGCTTTCTGCTAATGTGCATTCTGGGAGGCAGCAGATGAAGCTCAAGTACTTGAGTCCCTGCCATCCATGTGGGAGACCTGGATGGAATTCTTGGTTTCTGGCTTTGGCTTGGCATAGCCCTGACTGTCATGGGTTGTTTGGGGAGTGAGCCAGCAGACAGAAGATCTCTCCCGTTTTCTCTTCCTTCCTTCTCCCTCTCTCTGATCTCTGTGTCTGTTATTCTACTCTTTAAATAAATAAGCATTAAGAAATATCTCTCAGAAAAGAATATTACATACCCCAAAGTGTTATTGTTGTGTCTAAGTAAAATATTCTTAGCACACTGCCTGGCAAGTGGTAAGACCTTTGTAAATATTAGTTGTTGTACCAGTGTTGTTATTAGTGTAGCCCAAGTGCCTCTCAAGAACCTATCATTGGGACAGTTCAGTCACATCATGATGATGATGACAGTTCAGTCACATGATGATGATGATGATGATGATGATGATGATGTTGAGGATGTTGATGCACTTAGCAGCTATAACAATAATAGGAACACTGATTAAGTGCTTACTGTGTCTGGGCTTGATGGCTGCTTTTGGTTAGGTATGAGTTTAGAAGGGTAGAGGGATATGTTGGGAGCTAGTGGCTTCTGGGAAGGAACTTACTCTGGCCCTTTTTGACAAAGATTGAAAGCCAGTTTGGCCACTTGCAGCCCGTGACTGTGGGTACACAGGATCATTTTTGTAGGTTATTTGCCTGGGGGTGACTGAGCCTGCCATCATGACTCAGGCTTCCTCACCCTCCAGACAGACTCAACTTTGGAAACCTTTTCTTAGACTTAAGTTATGAGTTAGCACTTAGGGGGGCTTATTTGTACAAACAGGAGACTTTCATAGGCTGCATTAACAGTTTTGACTTGGCAGTCTTGTTGCAAGAAAGTAGTTTATAAGGATTGCTGAATAAGTACTCTGAAAGTTAGGTTGTTTTTTTTTTTTTTTTCACTCAGAATCAGGTCACAGTTTGGTAGTCAGTGAATTTTCATGTTGTCTTCCCTTCTACTGTTAATATTCCACATAAAGAAGAAACTATAATGTGTGACATGAGTACTTCCTAGAGTTGATCAGTGGGAAGAGATGGATTGAAAGAAAAAAGTAACATACTCTTCAGGACTGTGACTGTCAACTATTTTGGGTGCAGGTGAAGGGAGACAAGTCTAGAGATGTGGATCCCTCATAGAAAAGTTTTCCACTTCCCCATAATGAAAAGATCTGCAGGGGTGGGCATTTGGTACAGGGGTTAAGACACCACTTAGGGAGCCCACATCCTGTACCAGAGTGCCTCGGTTTGAGTCGTGGCTCCACTCCCAATTCTTGCTTCCTGCGAATGTGCACTGTGGGAGGAAGCAGGTAATGGCTTAAGTAGTTGGGTCCCTGCCCCTCACATGGGAGATCTGGACTGAGTTCCTGGCTCTTAACTTCAGCCTGGCCCAGGTGAATTGTTTCAGGCATTTTAGGAGTGAGCCAGCAGATTGGAGATGTGTCTCTGTCTCTCAAATTAAAGAAAAATAGTGATTTGCATTTTCCAAATGTTGAAAGTTGTTCAGTAGACACTATGTTTGTTTCTAGCTGTTTATCAATCAGTAAAGACATACCTTAAAATCAGTCACAGCCCTAAAGTATGTATGTTCCTCCCTCTCCTCCCTACTCCCCATATTCTTATCTACAAGAGTTGTGGGTTTTTTGGATTCAAATTTAGTAAAACATTGGTTTTCCCTCACAAGTTAATACGTATGCTCCTTGACTTAATGGAGGCACATCCCAGTAAATGTGTGGAAACTTGAAAATAGTCAGAAACGCATTTAGCACACCTAACCTATCAAAATAGCTTGCCCTAACCTTGCTCAGAACACTTACACTTGCCCACAGTTGGGCAGAAGCATTTAAAAACAAGGCCTGTTTTTCAATAAGGTGTTGAATAGCTCATCTGTCTGTTGAATACTGTGGAGTATGGGATTGGTCATTTCCCCTCATGGCTATGGAGTGACTCAGTTGTGTTTGCCGCTACTGTCCAACATCACAGGAGAAGATTGTTACATTGCTAGTATAGGAGAAGATCTAAATTTAAATTGAGGCTATGATTGTTGCTTTTGTACCATCATAAAATAAAAATAAAAATCTCACCAAGTTGGGGACTATCTCTACTGCATTTCCTAGGAGTGTCATTGCAACTTTAAAACAACATTTTTCAGCATTACAACACAGAGCCTTTGGCAGTCTGGAAGTCAGGGCTGTGGTTTCAGTCTTTGGGGAAAATTGGGAAAACAAAGCTGAGGCCCAAGGAGACTAACACCTGGGGAATGACAGCAGAGAATCCAGATATTCTAGGAAGAAGGGAGAGGCCCCGAGTCCATAGTGTGGCAGGCAGCTATCTCTGGCACGGCTTGGTGATTTGCTGTGACTCTGAATGCTCAGTGAGAATTCAGAGGACTGCGAAACAGGATTGATAGTAGTATGATTTCTTTTTTGTTGTTTTGTTTTGCTTTTGACAGGCAGAGTGGACAGTGAGAGAGAGAGAGAGAAAGGTCTTCCTTTGCCGTTGGTTCACCCTCCAATGGCCGCCGCGGCCGGCATGCTGCAGCTGGCACACCGTGCTGATCCGAAGGCAGGAGCCAGATGCTTCTCCTGGTCTCCCATGGGGTGCAGGGCCAGAGCACTTGGGCCATCCTCCACTGCACTCCCTGGCCACAGCAGAGAGCTGGCCTGGAAGAGGGGCAACCAGGACAGAATCCGGCGCCCCGACTGGGACTAGAACCTGGTGTGCCGGCGCCATAAGGCGGAGGATTAGCCTATTGAGCCGCGGCGCTGACAGTAGTATGATTTCTTAATGTGGATCTCTTCCTGCTGGTGGCTCCCTGACTGACTCTGGCACTTTCAAGCCCACTAGGGTTTGATCTCAGTAAATAATTTAGAAATGCAGTTGTCACCGGCGCCGTGGCTCACTAGGCTAATCCTCCGCCTTGCGGCGCCGGCACACCGGGTTCTAGTCCCGGTCGGGGCACCGATCCTGTCCCGGTTGCCCCTCTTCCAGGCCAGCTCTCTGCTGTGGCCAGGGAGTGCAGTGGAGGATGGCCCAAGTACTTGGGCCCTGCACCCCATGGGAGACCAGGAGAAGCACCTGGCTCCTGCCATCGGATCAGCGCGGTGCACCGGCCGCAGCGCGCCTACCGCGGCGGCCATTGGAGGGTGAACCAACGGCAAAAGGAAGACCTTTCTCTCTGTCTCTCTCTCACTGTCCACTCTGCCTGTCAAAAAAAAAAAAAAATTAAAAAAAAAAAAGAAATGCAGTTGTCTTTTTCTGCAATTTATTCTGGTCATAAACAGCTTGAAAGAGATCAAGAAAAAGTGTTTTCAGAATCTTCAATAGATTTGAATTCGGGAATTCATATCACTGGCTCCTTTTCAGCCGCACCATACTCCCCGCTTCTGCTACTTAACATAGCAGGTTTGGCCGGCGCCGTGGCTTAACAGGCTAATCCTCCGCCTTGCAGCGCCGGCACACCAGGTTCTAGTCCTGGTTGGGGCGCCGGATTCTATCCCGGTTGCCCTTCTTCCAGGCCAGCTCTCTGCTATGGCCCGGGAAGGCAGTGGAGGATGGCCCAAGTGCTTGGGCCCTGCACCCGCATGGGAGACCAGGAGAAGCACCTGGCTCCTGGCTTCGGATCAGCGCGATGTGCCAGCTGCAGCAGCCATTGGAGGGTGAACCAACGGCAAAGGAAGACCTTTCTCTCCGTGTCTCTCTCTCTCTCTCACTATCCACTCTGCCTGTCAAAAAACAAAACAAAACAAAAAAAAACATAGCAGGCTAATAGCACTGACTGGGACAGTTTCCATGAATGGAAGTGTTAGGTCAAGATGTAACTGTTTCCTTTGTCTGAATGTCTTTTAGAGTGCACTCCCTCCCCAAGTATATACTCCCATGCAGCTGCTGAAAGAATAACTTGATCCCCTAGAAATGTATGGGCTCACACAGAGAGTGGAGCTGGAAGCACTTTCTCACAGCATATTGATGTAAGAGTTTCCAGCTGGCCGGAGTGCCAGAGCCAGCGGCTGTCCTGAGAGGGTCGCTATGGGAATGCTGTTACAGCAACTGGTTTTCAGCAGACTGCAGCTCTGTTGGCTGAATTACAACCTCACACTAGTACTTGAGTGGTTAACAGTAACTTTAAAGTCTTTGGAAATTCTAAAATAAGTTTTGGTGATGTGGAATAGCTAGGGGAGTGCTGGGGGCCTAGCAGCGGCAACCGTGAGCCAAGCCCATTCGAGATTCTGGAACCATGCTTCTTGCATTTACCAGAACAGTTTATTACAAAAGCTTTGATTATTTATTTTCCCCATTATAAACTCTGGGGTACTTTAGCTGGGCTTAAGCTTATCCTTGTGTTGCTGATTATGGTTACTCTGTTTAAAGTAGGCCACTTCCTTTTGTTTAGTATCTTCCCTGTACTTAAGCATCAGTTTTGAAATAACTGTTAGCCTTCTCAACTTTTTCTCACAGTATTCAAGCATAAAACACACCTGCTATGAAGTTGCATCTGCTCTTTGTATAGAGTTGTTGATGTCAGATCTACTGAAGTCATTTCCATAGCCTGCCCTCCTTGCCTTTCTGAGCTCTGTTTACAACTTGGTCAAATCTGTTGCTCTTGGCCCTCAGACTTCTCTTTCTTTTTTCCCTCCTTTTCATCTCCTCTCCCCCTCCTTGCCTCCCTTTTCTTTTTTTCTGTTCTGTTCTGTTCTGTTCTTCTCTTCATTCTTTCCACCACCCCTCCTTCCTTCCTTTCTTTTTTTCTTCTTCCTTTGTTTTTTCTTTCCTTTCTTCTTTATTTTTCTTCTCTCTGTCTCTGTCTCTCTGTCTCTTTCCTTCCTTCCCTTCCTTCCACTTACTGGTTCACTCCCCAAATGCTGGCAACAGGTAGAATTGGGATAACCCAAAGCTGGGAGCCTGGAACTCAATCTGAGTCTCCCACATGGGTGTCAGAGACCCAAGGGAGCTCTCACTTGTTGCCTTACGGGGTACACATAAGCAGGAAGTTGGATCAGAATTGGAGAAGCCGGGACTTGAACCAGGCACTTTCATATGGGATGCGGGTTTCCCAAGTGGCATCTTAACTACAGCACCAAACACCCATCCAATTGCTCTTCCTTTAAGACTTAGGAATCATGACTCAGGAGTGTTGCAGTCTGCGACTGGCTTAGAGTTTCCATTGTCCTGTGAAGTACAGGAGTTAACACTGACTTCTGAAGATCACAGCAAACAAACTGCATGGAGATACAGTATGATATACACACATATATAATTGAAATGAAAGCACTTTCCATACAATATGTGAAGCGTACCTGAATTTTCTGTTGTGTTTCTTTAGAAAATATGCAGGCTGCAGGCTTTTGGCTTAGTGGTTAAGACACCATGGACTACATTGGAGTGCCTGGATTCAATTCCTGGCTCCAGCTTCTGACTCTTCTTCCAACTGATGTAGATGCTGGGAGGTGTGGTGACGGCTCAAGTAATTGTGTTCTGCCATTCAAGAGGGAGTCCTGGTTTGAGTTGCTGGTTCATGGCTTTGGCCCTGGCCATTGTAGGTACTGAGAAGTGAACAAGTGGTTGTGAGATCTTTCTTTCTCCTCCTGCCTCTCAAATAAATACATAAAAATTAAAGTCTTTAAAAAATTGTTGGCGGTGACCCTTTAAGTTGGTTTACAAGTGATTAATGCACGTGACCAGCAGTTTGAAAACTTGATGAAAAGAAATTATCGGGGGACAGGCCCAACAGCAGGGATTGGAAGGCTGCTTGGTTTCCTGTATCCCATATCGGAGTGCTTGGGATCTATTCTGCCTCAACTGACAATCCAGCTTCCTGTTAGTGTTTCTGGGGGCAACAGATGATGGCCTATGTGCTTAAGTTCTTGCCACCCACATGAGAGATGGAGATGGAGTTCCTGACTCCTGGCTTTGGCCTGTTGTGGTCATTTGGGGGTTGAACCAGCAGATGAGAGTTCTCTCTCTCCCAATCTCTTTGTTATCATGTGTTTCAAATAAATATTTTTTATTTCTCTTAATGGTATTATCAGTGCAGTTAAGGAATGTTTGGTGAATTCAGGGCAGAAAGATTCTCCCTCTTTTGTTTATTAAAGAGATTACACTCAGATTTAGCAAATTGTAAAGCCTTAAGTACTTCATATGCTAAGTGCTTCCAAAGCAGTAATTCTTAAGTCTAAAATGAGAAGGTAGGTCTGCCCGTAAAAATGAAGACAAGCAACATGTAAACCTTCTGTAAGGAAAGCGGCAGCATGGATAGGTGACTACCTTAGGCTTACTATAAATTGTTGGGCAAAGTAAATTACACAAGATTAAAAAATAAATGGGAGGGCTGGTGCTGTGGCATAGCAGATAAAGCCACTACCTGTGGTGCCAGGATCCCATATGGGCACCAGTTACAGTCCCAGCTGCTGTACTTCTGACCCAGCTCCCTGCTAATGAACCTGGGAAAGCAGCAGAAGATGTGTGTGGGCCCTGCACCCATGTGGGAGAGCCAGAAGAAGCTCCTGGCTTCGAATCGGCCCAGCTCCAGCCATTGCTGCCATTGGATAGATTTCACTCTTTGATGTTCTCTCTCTGCTTTTCAAAAAAAAATAATTTTCTTTTTTAATGGGAGGCCCATTGAAATAGAGAGTTAAGGCAATGATAGGTGCAAACAAGATCAGTATTTTACATCAAGAACCTGTTGATGGCCAGCGCCGTGGCTCAACAGGCTAATCCTCCGCCCTGCGGCGCTGGCACACCAGGTTCTAGTCCCGGTTGGGGCGCCGGATTCTGTCCCGGTTGCCCCTCTCCCAGGCCAGCTCTCTGCTATGGCCCGGGAGTGCAGTGGAGGATGGCCCAAGTGCTTGGGCCCTGCACCCCATGGGAGACCAGGATAAGTACCTGGCTCCTGCCTTCAGATCAGCACGGTGTGCCGGCCGCAGTGCGCTGGCTACGGCGGCCATTGGAGGGTGAACCAATGGCAAAGGAAGACCTTTCTCTCTCTCTCTCTCACTGTCCACTCTGCCTGTCCAAAAAAAAAAAAAAAAACCTGTTGAGAGAAAGGTGGTTTGTTGAGTCCTTTGAAAATTAGTTTCCAAGATATGGGTAGTCCTAAATAACCTTTTCTTTTTAGCAATGTATTTATTTTTACTTATTTGAAAGAAAGAGAGATCTCCAATCTGCTGGTTCACTCCCCAAATGCCTATAAGAACCAGGGCTGGGCCAGGCCGAAGCCAGGAGTCTGGATCTCAATCCAGGTCTCCCGTATGGATGGCAGGGGCCCAAGTACTTGAACCATCATCTGCTACCTCCCAGAGTGTGCATTAACAAGAAGCTGGGACTGGAATCCAGGCACTCCGGGGAGGGTGTGGGCATCCCAAGGAGGATTTTAACTACTGTGCCCAATGCTCACTCCAGCTTACATTTTTTTTAATATGAACATTTTATTGAAATATAACATATATACAGAAAATCTGAAGAGTACTACATGATAGGCTGCCATTGCGGCTCACTAGGCTAATCCTCTGCCTGCAGCACCGGCACCCCGGGTTCTAGTCCTGGTTGGGGTGCCGGATTCTGTCCCGGTTGCTCCTTTTTCCAGTCCAGCTCTCTGCTGTGGCCTGGGAGTGCAGTGGAGGATGGCCCAAATCCTTGGGCCCTGCACCTGCATGGGAGACGAGGAGGAAGCCCCTGGCCACTGGCTTCGGATCAGCGCAGCGTGCTGGCTGTGGCGGCCATTTGGGGAGTGAACCAATGGCAAAGGAAGACCTTTCTCTCTGTCTCTCTCTCTCTGTCTAACTGTGCCTGTCAGAAAAAAAGTACTACATGATAAATATTTCACCAGATGAGCAACTCCCAAGGTCAGTAGCCCTTATGTGAGAAAGGATAACAATATTAACACCCCAGAAATCTCTTCTGGTCCTCTTCTAGTCACAGCCATGGTTCTGATTTCTCACATCTGAATTATAAAAAATATTTATTGATGTATCATTTACATAGCATCAATTTCAGCCATATAAAGTGTACAGTGGTTTTTAGTATATTCAAAAAGTTGCACAACAATCATCACAATGTTTTCAGAGCATTTTCTCCAGCAAAAGATACTTTTTTTTTTTGGACAGGCAGAGTGGATAGTGAGAGAGAGAAAGAGAAAGGTCTTCCTTTTTGCCATTGGTTCACCCTCCAATGGCCGCTGCGGCTGGTGCATCGTGCTGATCCAAAACCAGGAGCCAGGTGCTTCTCCTGGTCTCCCATGCGGGTGCAGGGCCCTAGGACTTGGGCCATCCTCCACTGCCTTCCCAGGCCATAGCAGAGAGCTGGCCTGGAAGAGGGGCAACCGGGACAGAATCCGGCGCCCCAACCGGGACTAGAACCCGGTGTGCTGGCGCCGCAAGGCGGAGGATTAGCCTGTTAAGCCACGGCGCCAGCCGATACTTGTTTTTTTATCCATAGTCATTCCCCACATAGATTAGTTTGGCCTGTTAAAATCTTAAATGGAATCAACAGTATTCTTGACTTCTTTTATATGTGCTTTCTTTGGCTTTATGTAGGATTTCTAATATTCATCTTTGTCATGTGTAGTTGTGGTTCATTCATCCTCGCTGCTATAGTCACAGCTTATCTTTTCTGTTGTTTATGGACATGTGAGTGGTTTTCCAGTTTTTGCATGAACATTGTATCCCTTTCTTCATCAATATAAGTTTCTGTAGGGCATATACCAAGGTGTGAAACTTACCAGCTGTAGAAGATCCTGTGAGTTTTCCAGAAGCCTTGTACCAGTTTGCACTTTTTTTTTTTTTTTTTTTTTGGACAAGCTGAGTGGATAGAGAGAGACAGAGAGAAAGGTCTTCCTTTGCCCTTGGTTCACCCTCCAATGGCCACTGCGGCCGGCGCACCGCGCTGATCCGAAGGCAAGAGCCAGATGCTTCTCCTGGTCTCCCATGGGGTGCAGGGCCCAAGCACTTGGGCCATCCTCCACTGCACTCCCAGGCCATAGCAGAGAGCTGGCCTGGGAGAGGGGCAACCGGGACAGAATCTGGCACCCCTACCGGGACTAGAACCTAGTGTGCCGGCGCCGCAGGGTGGAGGATTAGCCTGTTGAGCCACGGTGCTGGCCCAGTTTGCACTTCTAAAAGCAAGATCTGAGCAGTCCATTTACCCGATATCCTGACATGACTTGAAAAGCACTCTATTATTTTCATTTTAGCCTTTCTAATGTGTTAGAATGGTAGCACATTGTATCTTTTATTTGAATTTCCCTGATGATAAATCAAGTTGAGCACCTTTTTTTTAGTATGTATAATCGAAATTTAGATATTATATTTTGTAAGTTCCTCATTCAAGAGGTTTTATTCATTTTTTCCTATTAAGTTGTTGGTCTTTTTTTTACTGCTTGATAGTTATTTATTATTAGCCCCTCCAAATGCCCACAACAGCCAGGGCTGGGCCAGGCTGAAGCTGGGAGCTGGAAACTCAGTGTGGGGTCTCCCACGTTGGTGGCAGGGACCCAACTACTTCAGCTATTATCACCTGCTGCTTCCCAGGTTGTGCATAGCAGGAAACTGAAATCGGGAGTGGGGACAGGACTTGAACCCAGGCATTCTGGTATTGAATGCAGGATCCCAGGCAGCGTGTTAACTGCAACAAAATGCTCAATCCATTTATGTATTCTGCTAGATGTATGTATTACAACATGTCCCCTGTTCTGTGGTTGACCTCTGTGGTAGGTTAGTTTCATGGAATAGAGAAATAATCTCACGACTAGTTCAGATATTGATATAACCTTTTCAGTTATCTTTGCCCAGTAGAAATCAGTATCAAGCTTAAGATAGCATAATTCTTTGTTTTGTTTGTTAAATGAAGTCATCATAATGACATACCTTAGAGTCTAGGATTTGCGAGAAAAAGAAATTGATGTTTGCACTTCTTGTTAAACCTTATTTTTGTAAGATTGTTTCATTTTAAAACATGGCTATTTTTCTTTTTCTTTTGGTGTGCAGATTTATATGCCATATACCTGTAGGGTAGGTAGTGCTTGTTGTTTTTCCCTTTTTCATCTTTTGTAACAGAATCCTGATACGTTCATAGCTGCAGTGTTCACAGGTAAAACTGCTTGCTTAAGAGGACCCTTTGTAGTCAGGGTTGGACCTGTGCCATGCTTCTATCAATGAGATGTGTGTAGAAATCTGCAGTGTGAGAATCCCGGAAGAACTATTGCTTTTCTAAGAGACAGAGACACACTTGGCTGACGGAAGTATTTTGCCATTGCTCTGTGGTCTGGTCATGATGCTTGGCCACTTGGCCATCCTGCAGTTGTGTGTGCATATGCATATACGAGGGTGCTTTAAAAAGCTTTTTGGAAAATGGAATTAACAGATGAACTTATTTTGGTGCAAAATTTTTTGAAATCCTTGCAGTGTTTTCATAATATGCATTTTCCATAAATTTTTTGAAGACCCATTGTATACATGGGTCTCTACGTGGGTGTGTGTTTGTTTATTCATAAGGAATTGGTTCATGAAATCATGGAGGCTGAGGGGTCCCATGCTATGCTATCTGCATTCTGGAGACTATAGTACCAGCCTGAATCTGAAGGTCTGAGGACCAAGACAGCCAATGATGAAAAGTCCCTGTCTAAGCCCAAAGGTTGGAAAACCAGTGGAGCTGATGGTGTGAGTTCTAGTCCAAAGGCAGGAAAAAACCACTACCCCAGCTGAGGCAGTCAGGTAGAGAGCACAAATCTCCACTTTCTTGTTCTGTTCAGGCCTTCCATTGACTGGATGAGGCAACTGCTTTACTGAGTCTCCTGGTTCAGATGTTAACCTCATCCAAACACACACCCAGAATCATGTTTCTTAGTTTTTAAAAGACTTATTTATGTATTTGAGAGGTAGAGTTACAGACAGAGAGAGACAAGAGAGGAATATGAGCTAGATGCTTCTGTCTAATAAATTGGGTGCTGAGGGTATTGATGCCAGAAGGAGAGACAGGTCTTCCAGCCGCTGGTGTTAACTCCCCAAATGACCAGATCTGGGCCACTCGGAACCCTGGAGCTTCTTCCGTCTGGGTCTCCCACATGGGTGCAGGGGCCCAAGCACTTGGGCCGTCTTCCACTGCTTTACCAGGCTATTAACAGGGAGCTGGATCAGAAGTGGAACAGCTGGACTTGAACTGATGCCCGAATGGGATGCCAGCGCCACAGGCGGAGGCACAGAAATGCTTTTGACATCTGTTCCAGGACCCGCCCATCCTTGAATTGCCTGTAACATCAGTTTCACTTGGGCTTCTCTACCTCAGTCACCCTGTACCAATATCCACAGAACCAATTCAAGTGAATGCTGACATATCTGTTTGTATTTAGGAGGATGTGGCAGAGTCAGATTTGATTACACTAGGAAAAGACTTAGACTTCAGAGCACCGTGACTCACTTGCCCAGACCTTCCAGGGTGTTGACAGACCGTGATACAGAGGGTGAGGGCCAGATCCCTGGGCAGTGGATGTGCTGGTTGTGAAGCTGTTTTGTCTCGGCTCCAGACACCTCCTGTACTTTGCTGCCATGAGCTCTACAAGCCATTTCCCTTTAATGGCCTGGTTTTGTTTTTTTTTTTTTTCCTTTTTTCTTTTTGGTGTTACCAGCAGTAGCAGACACAGGAAGTAGAAACTAGAAGAGGGAGGGTGGGAGGGATCTGTTCCTTTCTGTTTGCTTCCTGTTCCTAATAGCAGTGGCAGAGCAGCATGTTCCCAGCTGAGCAGTGACCATTCATTGCTAAAGGGATACTTGGTTTCAGTGTGCAGTGTTCTCGGTCATCTTACCACTCAGAAATCACAGCACCAAATTTCTTCAGAAATTTGAGCTCTTGGCTCTGCGTGTGCCTCCAGGTTCCTGAGTTTGCCAGCACCAGCTGAACTTCATCCATTCCTTGGAGGTCTGATTCTAGCTGGGGACGTGTCCTTCCAGTTTGTGAATGTTAATCACCCCAGGCTCTTGCCTTTGTTTCCAAGACATAAGGACAGCAGCTGCTTCCTAAAGTTAACATCTCTGTGATACCTGATTGCCCCCCTTTTGCCTTTTCTCCTCTTCACTATCTGGTTGACGTTTACCTATAATCATGTCTGGTAAAGTAATTGATATGATCTAGGTCTCCTTATACAAGAGGAAACCAGACTATCAGCTTCTAAGCAGGTGGCATGAGCCCAGGTATTCTCTAAAAATATCCCAAGCTCAGATGGGTTTGCCACTAGTACTCAACAACTTTACAGATTGCTCCCTGGATTGTGTGATTCTCCCTCCATGGGGATAACTAAGATTATGGGAAACTCTTGTCTTACGCATTCTCTGGTCATGAAGTCCTGTCCTCCCTTCCCCCACTACTTAATTCCTGCTCTGCTGTTTTCCTCGTGACACTTTGTCCCATCACTACCATGTTCTCCTACTTTTTCAGCTTTTCAGTTCCCTTTTACTTCTAGTCAGTCTAGAGCTCATTATCACTGGTTTAGTCAGTCACTCACCAGTACTTTGTATTCTCCTACGCTGTTGGCCTTCTGCCCGCAGCAGAACCCAAGCTGGGACACGCCAACACTCATTTCCTGGCTAATGAGTGCCACTAGAAGGAACCCACAACCAAGAGCCCAATATCAGCTGGACCCTCATGCTAATGCTTTGTGACTATGCTCTATCCTGACCCTGCACTGCTGCCTGTCTGCCATCTCCCTGGGAGGGTGGCCTTGCCTACTGTTTCTCACGCCAGATTGAGTATGGAGGTGATCATGGGGTTTGTTTCTACCGCCAAACTTGGCAGCATCTTTTCTTACCTAGCTAAGAGGAAAAGGTGGTTTTCCACTATCTTTTTGATACGTTCAACGATTTACCTTTTTTTTCCCCTCTACTGTAACATAAATCACAGAGGGGTAGGGAATTTGGATCTTATTTGCTACAGACATGAAGTGTGTGAGAAATAGAGCATTCATAGATGGATGACTCCAAGACTTGAGGCCCACACACTGGAAGCTGGAGTTGCCTTCAGTGAGCAGAGGAAGGCTGGGAGTGGAGCCAGTCTGGAGGGGAAGGCCAGGAGTGCAGTTCTGGACACGTTGTCGGTCTGCATCCCAGAGCTGATGGGGAGCAGGCAGTGGGATGTACAAGTTTTAGAGAGGAGGCAGGGTGTAGGTGCCATCAGCGTACAAACAGCATATAGAACCATGAGACGTGATGGGAGCTACAAGAAGAGGAATTGTCAGTAATAAAAAAGGGAGTCCAAGGACTCAGCCTTCAACATGCCCAAGTGCAGAAATCCGGGAGATGAAGAGCAACTACCAAGGAGAACCCTGGACTGTGGCAGGAGGGAAAGCAGGAAAAGAAGAAAGCGTTTCAACGAAGCAAGGGGGATCGATGGTGTCCAGTATTGCTGGTAAGTCACATAAGATGAGAATAGAGTTGACTGTTGGATTTGGCACTGTGGAAAGTCATTCTTAACCTTGACAGGAGTGGGTTTGGTAGGGTAGGGGGAGTAAAGGCGTGATTGGGATGGGTTTCAGAGAAAATGGATGATTGAAGGAAAAATGAAGGGACACTGGTAGCTTGCTGGGATAAAATGGGCTTCTGTTAAAAAACCACACTGAACATTTTGATGTAGTTATAAACCTATGGGTCCTAACAATGAACTCTCCTTACTATTTTGTTATTGTTAATGAAAACATTTTTTGCTATTTATTTTGTAAAAAGCTTAATGTAAAATATTTACATTTTTTTAAAGTAGAAAAACCAAGAATATAGGCAAAAGCTCTAAATAGTAATCAGTTCTCATTTTTTGTACTCTTTTAGTTACCACAGATCAGGGGAAAAAATATGGTATTTGTCTTTTTGGGACTGGCTTATTTCACTAAGTATAATGGTTTCCAGTTGCAACCATTTTGTTGTCAGACAGGATTTCATTCTTTTTTACGACTGAGTAATATTCCATAGTGTATACATACTACATTTTCTTTATCTGGTCATAAGTTGATGGGTATCTGGATTGATTCTATATCTTAGCTGTTGTGAATTGAGCTGAAATAAACATGGGGGTACAGGTGACCCTTTCATATACTGATTTCATTTCATTTGGGTAAATTCCCAGGAGTCGGATGGCTGGGTCATATAGTAGATCTGTGTTAAGCTTTATGAAGAATCTCCATATTATCTTCCACAATGGCTGTACTAGTTTGCATTATCACCAACAGTGAATTAGGGAGACTTTTTCCTCACATTCTTGTCAACATTTAATATTTTTCGATTTCCGAATGAGAGCCATTCTAACTGGGGTGTTGTGAAACCTCATTGTAGTTTTGATTTGCGTTTCCTGGATGGCTAGTGATATTGAGCATTTTTTCATGTGTGTTGGCCGTTTGAATTTCTTCTTTTGAAATATGCCTGTTCAAATCCTTTCCCCATTTATTTACTTTTTTAAATATACATTTATTTGAGAGGCAGAGTTACAGACAGAATGAGAGACAGAGGTATCTTCCATCCACTGGTTCACTCCCCAAATGACTATAATGGCCAAGGTAGGCCAAAGCTAGGAGCCAGAGGCTGCTTCCTAGTCTGCCACACAGCTGCAGGGGCCCAAGTACTTCTTCCACTGCTTTCCCAGGCGCATTAGCAGGCAGCTGGATCGGAAGTGGAGCTGCTCATGCCCATATGGAATGCTGGTGTTGTAAGTGGTGGCTTTACCTGCTATACTGCAATGCTGGCCCCCCATGTGCTATTTGATTTTCATTAGCATGGAATATCTTTTTCCATCTTCTCATTTTAAGTCTGTATGTATCTTTGTTGGTGAGGTGTGTTTCTTACAGGTGGCAAATAGGTGGGTCTTGTTTAACCCATTCAGTCAGTATCTGTTATTTGGAAAATTTAGGCCATTTACACTCAAGGTTATTATTGAAAAGTAGCGACTAGGTCCTGCCATTTTCATATAAAAATTCCTATTATTTGTGTTTAATATCCTTAGTACTTTTACCAGGAGATTTTTCTGCCTTCACATTCTTTCATAATGATGACTGTCTTTCTCTGTGTGTATATCCTTAAGTATTATTTGTAAGGCTGGGTGAGTGTTGACAAATTCAATCTTTGTTTTGGAAGGTCTTTATTTCACATTTACTTATAAATGAGAGCTTTGCAGGGTGCAGTATTTTAGGTTGACAGTTTTTTTTGTTTTGTTTTGTTTTGTTTTCTTATAAAACTTACACTATGTCTCTCTATTCTCTTCTAGCCTGTAGGGTTTCTGATGAGAAATTAACTGTCAGTCTAATTGAGGATCCTCTGAAGGTAGTCTGGCATTTTGTGTACATTTTAGAATCTTTTGTTTATGTTTTACTGTTGAAAGTTTGACTAAAATGTGACATGGTGAAGATCTTTTCTTGTCATGTCTATTAGGAGTTCTCTGTGCCTCCTGTACTTCAATTTCCCTTTCTCCAAATGAGAGAACTTTTATTATATATCTGCATAGTCTTTTTCATCCATCCTCTCTTCTATATCTTCAGGAACTCGTAAGACATGTATGCTAGGTCATTTGAGAGTATCTCATAAATCTCAAACACTGTTTTCAGTTTTTCTAATTTTTTCTTTTTCTTTTTAGTCTCACAGATATTTCCAAACATTTGTATTCTATCTTGGATATTTTTTGTTCTGCTTCACCAAGTATGTTGTTAAGACTTTCCACTGTATTTTTTATTTGACATACTGAAATTTTCATTTTTAATATTTCAGGTCGATTTCTCTTTGGTATCTTTATCTCCTGGCAAAATTTTTCATCCATGTTGCGCATGGAATTCTGTAACTCATGAATTTGCCTCTTATTGTTTTTGAGTAATCTTAGGATCATTCTTTTGAATTCCTTCTCAGGCATTTCATCAATCTCTTCATCTTTACATTCTATTTCCTTTTTTAAAAGATTTTATTTATTTATTTGAGAGTCACAGTTACAGAGAGAGGGAGAGAGAGACAGAGTGAGGTCTTCCATCTGCTGGTTCACTCCCCAAATGGCCGCAATGGCTGGAGCTGGGCCGAGCCAAGCCAGGATCCAAGAGCTTTTCTGGGTCTCCTACGTAGGTGCAGGGGCCAAGCACTTGGGCCATCTTCCACTGCTTTCCTAAGCCATTAGAAAGGAGCTGGATCGGAAGTGGAGCAGTGAGGACACAAAGCAGCACATAAATGGGATGCTGGCACCACAGGTAGAGGCTTAGCCTACTACACCACAGCGCCAGCCCTATTTTGTTTAAAGATTTATCCATGGGGCTGGTGCTGTGTCATAGTGGATAAAGCTGCTGCCTGAAGTGCCAGCATCCCATATGGAAGCCAATTCAAAACCTGCCGCTCCACTTCCAATACAGCTTTTTGTAATAACCTGGGAAAGCAGTAGGAATGGCCCAAGTGCTTGGGTCCCTGCACCCATGTGAGAGACCAGGAAGAAGATCCTAGGACCTGGCTTTGGACCAGCCCAGCTCCAGCTGTTGTGGCTATTTGGGAAATGAACCAGCAGATGGAAGATCTCTCTTTCTCTGCCTCCGCCTCTACTTCTGCCTTTCAACTAAATAAATCAATCTTTAAAAAAAAAAAAATGATGAAATTGGGGCCGGCACTGTAGCACACTAGGTTAATCCTCCACCTGCGGCGCTGGCATCCCATATTGGCGTCAGTTCTAGTCCTAGTTGCTCCCCTTCCAATCTAGCTCTCTGCTATGGCCTGGGAAAGCAGTAGAAGATGGCCCAAGTGCTTGGGCCCCTGCACCCACATGGGAGACCAGGAAGAAGCTCCTCGCTCCTGTCTTTGGATTGGCACAGCTCCGGCCGTTGCACCCATTGAGGAGTGAAATAACAGAAGGAAGACCTTTCTCTCTCTCTCTCTCTCTCTCTCACTCACTCACTCTCACTCTCACTCTCACTTGGTCACAACACCAGGGCTGGGCCAGGCTGAAGCCAGGGGCAAGGAGTTTCTTTGAGGTCTCCCACGTGGGTACAGGGGCTCAGGCACTTGGGCCACTCTGCTGCTTTACCAGGCACGTTAGCGGGAAGCAGACTTGGAAGTGGAGCAGCGAACTCGAATGGGCACCCATTTGGGATGCTGGTGCCATAGGTGGCAGCTTATCCCACTATGCCAAAATACCACGCTCCCCCACCCCGTCTTCACATTTCTGATGTTGTGTTCCTTTGGGGGAGTCGTTTTGCCTCTTTTGTTCTTGGCTCTCATATTTCTACATTTACTTTTAGGTGTCTGCGGAAATAGTTGTTGGCTTTCTCCTTTGATGACTTTTATCTTTGGAATATGTGTCTGTGGCTTAGTGGAGTGTCTGTCCCTTCAGTGGCTATTCAGAGGCATGTGCTGGGTGGGTCAGGGAGCTTGGGTCAGTGGTCAAGGGTGGGGCAGGAGTCTAGGTGATACCCAAGATGGGCGTGGTAGATTTTATTGTCAGAGGGAGGAAGGGTATGATCCCATTGACTGTTGACTACTGTCTCACCTCCTCTCTGCCAAGGTGATCAATGACCAGGGCGAGCCTGGTGGTTACATACCCCACCCATGCAGGCACATGAACCACACAAAGGATCTCCATGGTTCTCCTTTGTGAGCACAGAACCCTCTGCAGTGACCCACCCCAGGCGTTCAGGGAACTCTGAGCCTCTGAAGCCAGATATAGTGATTGCTCACAGATCCAGCCACACCCTACACCATATCGTGCAGTCAGGGAATTCCCATAGTCACAGTGAGCCAGGGATCTGTCTCAGCCCTGTGAGCCTGCATCGTCCATGGAGACAACTAAGGTTCCCAGAGCCTGTTGCCCGGCAGTGTCCTGCCTTGACAGCTTGAGTCTGGATGCCCATGATAGAGTGAGGGGAGAGGAGCACCTCACAGGCTTAAGTGGGCACCCTGCCCAAACCTCCAGGTCACAGTGAAGACCACGGATTTATCCCTCTGATTTAATCCCCTAGTCATGCATGCACGAGCCACAACAGCCTGTACTTGTGTTAAGATGGTGCTGCTTCTCTGCTAATCACTGGGAGCACTTGTTGTGAGGCATCGAAAGCAATGTGCTCGCCCCTCACGTGTTAGGTGGGCAACCCTGCCCCCTACAAGCGTCCCAAGCTGGACTCAAAGTCAGTGTGGTCTGCCGAGTTCTCCCTCAGGCAGTACCAGCAGTGACATGGGCTGTTGTAGACTCCTCTCAGCTTGCTCTAAGAAGATGACATCTCAGCCAGCGCCGTGGCTCAACAGGCTAATCCTCAGCCTAGCGGTGCCGGCACACCAGGTTCTAGTCCCAGTCGGGGCGCCGGATTCTGTCCCGGTTGCCCCTCTTCCAGGCCAGCTCTCTGCTGTGGCCAGGGAGTGCAGTGGAGGATGGCCCAAGTGCTTGGGCCCTGCACCCCATGGGAGACCAGGAGAAGCACCTGGCTCCTGGCTTTGGATCAGCGTGGTGCACCGGCTGCGGCGGCCATTGGAGGGTGAACCAACGGCAAAGGAAGACCTTTCTCTCTCTCTCTCTCTCACTGTCCACATTGCCTGTCAAAAAAAAAAAAAATTGACATCTCCAGCCCCATCCTGCGGGAGTGACTGGTGGTGTCCCTGCTCACTGCTTCATGTTTGTACTGTCTATGCTGTCTCTCTTCTTTCTGGAGAATTTCCAATGCAGATTTCTCTCCAGCTCTCCCCCTGGGTGTCCATTTCCTCCGCCTTTGTTCTCTTATCTTCCTGTGGTCAAGATTAGCACATTTTTTCACTATTAAGCCATCTTGGGTCCTTCTCCAGCTTTTTAGGAGTTTGGGCTTCCAGAGCGGAGCGCTCTTGCATCGAGGAAGTACACAGAGCAGGGAAGGCTGCGCGGCCTGAGGCTGCTACTAGTAGCAGAGCAGGGAAGCAGGGAAATCTGCATACTGTGTACTCTCCTGAATGGCAGTACAAGCCCTTCCGTTCTTGCCTGAGTGGATATGGACTGTACTGGGTCACGGCTTTGTGGAAGCCATAGAGATTGTAGCTTGCAGGGCTCTGTCACCTTTTCCCTCCGTCTCTGACCGGTTAACTCCTTGTGAGCTGTCAGTGAGTAGTTGCCTGTCTGTATACTTGGTGGCCCATTATTCTGGGGAATCATTTTAATCTTTGCATCTGTTGAATGCTGTAATCTCCTTTCCCCTTATTTGTGGTTGTGTGCCTGCTTGTCTCATCTCTGAGCATGTAAGCCTTTGAGAACCTGGACTTGCTTGGGCTCTGGCCCACTGTCTGCCTGCTGGCCCTCATCAGTGGTTCCTGCACACCCTTCTCAGTTTTCCACAAGAGCTTTTTTGCACTGGTATTCTAGGGAGAAGTAAAGACTTTCTAATATTTCCTGTTGGGATTGGGGTATTTATGTTCTCTAAAATAAGAACTGGTTGGAATTACCTTGTAGGCACTATGTAAGAAAAGGGGAGGGGGAGGGGTGAAGCGTAGGATGGCATAGGAAAGAAATGACATCGTGCCTTCTTCCTGTGTGCCAGCCACTTTCCTGATAGCCTGAGTTAATGAGATTATGTTTACTTCCTGAGCTGTGATATATTTGCATATGGAAGACATATATGAGGTCCTTTCCTGGTTTTGAAATGTGAATTATTTTGAGACATCCTGGTTGCTTCTCTATAGGAAAGGGACCTCAGGCTCTCCCCTGGGAAGTCTCTAGGGCTTAGGAAGTAGAAAAGCTATCTTAACAAGCTCCCTTCCAAACACGATTCAGGCTGTTGGCAGATTGTTTTCCTTTTGGACAGGGTCAGCCTGCTGTGGTGGCCAACACTTCGATCCTAGGAGGGCTTTTCATGAAAGCTGTTCTAGGAGGCCAGACCTCCCATTTCTGCTGCTGTAGAGATGCCTGCTGGGTTAGGGGCCAGGGATTCAACTGCAGGGAAGTCTCTAGCAGAGTCAGCCAGATGGTACATGCAGGCCCTGGAGGCTGCTGCTTTGGTGAGGTGTGAGTCAGAGGGCAGGTGGCAATGTCTAAGCTGCCGTGTGAGCACAAGGTGAAAAGCGGTAGCTGCAAGGGGCCCCACGGGCTCTTCTGCAGCCTTCGTGAAGCTGGGAATGGCATGGAGACAGAGGCCAAGCGGGATCCCCCAAGCACAGATTCCCCACATGTTCCTTCTGCCATGGGCTTTTCTGTGGGGACACACACTGCTGGCACTTACTACACCTGAGTGACCATTTGTGAGCAACAGGGACACAAATACAGAAGTAGTGTCCCGACAGTGACTCACCTCTCATCTCAAATCCTTTTTTGTAGTAGGAGTCCATCATTTAGATCAAGGCTGGGTATTTGTAACATCACTTGCAGGCCATATCAAATTATCAACTTAAAGATTAGCCTTCTGTAGACTCACTGAATTTTGAGTCCCACCTTCAGTTGCCTTGGCAGGGCCAGACCAAATAATTTCACGGGCCTTATACAGCCCATGGGCTGGACGTTCCCCACTCCTAATTAGACTAGATTATCTTGTGTAATTAACAAAAGGAAACTGGAGTAGGGGAGAATTAGTCTCTCCTCCATAAACCGAGATTGTCTGTAGCAGGCCAGTAGGAATGCATCCATAAACTGATGTTAAAAGAAAAAATTGAGCCTCATAAGGACATAGGCACCTGAATTACAGCTTTCTGTAGAATGCTTATGCAATTATCACTTAGAAACAAACAAAATCTCTAAGAGGCAACTGGGATCTTTTCATTTTGAAAATGCTTTAATAAGTGTTGACAACACTGTTTTGCAAAATGTAAAGGTACTATACAAATTCTCAATACAAAAAGAATAAATTAAAAGCAGATTTCTTTTTTTAATTCTGCAACTTTGTCTACAACATCCATCTTTTGATTACAGTTGAACAGAATCCAGTAAAGTCATTTTACATGCTCTACAGTCAGTTTCAGGAGCAACCTAAACCTTTTTCCCCATTATTAAACTAGAGTCCATTTTACACAACTTGTAGTAAACTAATGACATTAATATATATGTAAAATTTTACACCTAGTTAACTAAGCAGTAATTGGTCATCTGATAGCACCTGGATGGGATTTGCTATAGTTAGAACTAAACTAATACTGAATGAAAACAAACTGGAATTGTAACAGTTTCCACACTCACCTGAATATAATAAAATAAAAAAGTCAACCTGGCTCACAACATGGTCTGATGTACGGGTGTTCACCAGTCTCCTGGTTTACACAGGCCGCTTCTCACATGTATCCAAGGAATCCAATAGGGGCTTCATATCAGACCAGGAGCTTTATAGTTCATGGTATTCTGTTTTAAAGAAATAGGGCTATATAAAGAGTTTTCAAGTGCTTGTATACAATAACTACATCATTTCTCATCACACTGATCATTGATCATGTCAGTCTCCAAGGACCAACACTTTATGTACATTTTGTATTAACTGAACACAGCTAAACAGTAAAACCTGTTTTACTTAATTTCTGTCTTTACTACCAGACTATCATGATGTTTGCTGGAACTGTAATTCCTGCTTCCATTCCATACTTCTCTGCCTCTCCAAATCTAAAACTAAGTTCTTAGAATGTCTGCCTCATATTCCTTGTAACTTGCATTCCTTGTAAGCTTGATCCCATTGACTTCAGACTACTGTGTGTTGTAAAACCTGTACCATGCAACCTCACTGCCATTTCTAGTTCCCTTTTGCACATAGTTCAGTCTAATCATTTACCTTTTAGGAGAATGGAAAATGGCCCAATTGTGCCATGTTTCTGGATCAGGAAAGGAAATTTTACAAACCCTGCTGTTCGTAGTTCTGGCCATCAAAATAAGAGCAACAAAAAGACCTCCTAATCATGCCCTAGACTCATTTATTTAGTAACAAAACCAAAGTGTTCTGGGACTGTTAATGCCTTCTGCAAGCTAGAGTCCCAGCCCATCCTTGCACAGGATCTGCAGATGCTGGCCCTGACTGGTCCCCAGAGCCATGGTGGCAGCAGCTGCGGCCGGCCTGATGCCAGCCCAGCCTGGGTCTCCAGCTTGACTCTCCTTACAAAGCTTTTCAGGCCCCAGCAGACGGAGCACTAGGGTTAAGGATTGCCTTTGAGTGCCCATTCTTATCCTCCTGGTCTGGTAGAGTCTATTGTTATTCTTGGATTACACAGACATGAAAAACAAAGTTTGTTTTTTTTTTTTTTCCTTTTTATGCTAAAGCTAACTTCAATTCTGCTTTCCCACGAAATGACCCCCACCCTGGCTCCTGTCCCTGGCAGTGAAATGCCTTTCCAACAGGAAATCATCACAAGGAAGAAAAAAAAGCCCCTCCCACCCCCCTGACTTGCGCCAACAAGCACAACACACCACCTCTGCAGAGACCTTCTTGTGCCATCTTGAATAACCCAACTACGATTGTGCACTTGTTAGTTATTAGAAAAATGTTTTTTGAGGCCTTTGAAGATTGATGGCTTTCCAGGTGTGTATTAAGCGTAGCTCAAAACACATGTAAACAAGCAGCTCCCACATGGTACTTTTCCGCCTTCTTTCTTCCTCTTTGGGTATTTGAGGACCAACGTGGTGCAGCAAGGGAACGGTCGTCTTATAGGTAGCTGGGCCCTTCGGGAGCTGATACGTTTTTCAACCCTGCTCTGCCTGCCAGCTGGTAGACAAATGAGTAAAATCTCCCTGCCTAAGGGCATAGTTGGGTCCTTTGAATAAGTGACAGGTATCTGAGCTCTTTGTCACACAAGTGCTAACAAACATAAAACAAGCCACAACAGTTAACACTCAAATGGATGGCAATGTGCTTTTCCCTTGGCTTCCCATAAAAAAAGAAAATGAAACGCGTTGTGCAAAAACACAGGATACACATTTACTGGTTGATTTAATGAGAACCACTTTTGGCAATTACCACCTTATGTTTACTACAAATCCCAAAAGGAAAGCAGCTTTGGGGCTGGGGCTACGGGCTGAGTCCCCTGCACGGACCAGGGCTACCAGCACCCTCTGCTACTCCCTGTGGGCCAGGCTTCCTTCCTGTCCAGACTGCTGCAGACTCTGGGGCAGCAATGCCAGCCAAGACTCCCTCGTTTTTGCCCTGTTTGTTGGGGTCCCTTCCAGCCTGTCTACTGAGTGGGACGTGGACCCGAGATGGGAGAGAGAGAGACAGGATGCAATTTACAAACTTGTGACTTTGACTTGTGGGGTGTAGTCGCAGTTTAGAATTTAAAAGAAATTTCATTGCAGAGTGTCTTCTTGGCTCCTCTTATATTTTTGTAATTTGTTTCATCTTTGGCAGCACAGAACTTATTGTGGTCTTCTGATGCTCATCTAAACATTACACTTCCTGTGTCAATCTCCCCTACAGCCATTCCCCCAAACTGTCTCATGAAGGGGTATTTCAGATGTAGTTCAAACATCCCCATGAGGTGTCCTCTGCGTGAAGTGCTTGGCAGGCTGTCTCTGGGCAGCCTGGACACAGCTTCATCGTCCTTTTGGATCACCCAGTACTTGAGGCCCCTGTCCTGTTCTCTATCAGTGCCACTTGTCCGCAGGAATTTGATGCCAGCTGGCTGGCTTCCCTGACAGTTCCTGGCCTGGGGACTGTCATGGCACAGGGAAGCCACCGAGGTGCCATTGAGGATTGCTGTCTGGCTCTCTCTGGCCAAGAGAGCCAGGGGACACACAGTGGGACCGGAACCTTCCAGAATGTCTCCTCAGTCAGGTTTTGGAGGGTGAAAGGGATGCGGAGACGGGAAAGAAAAAGTGCTGAGGGCCGAAGCTGGTGCAGGTGACAGTGCGTCTGGGTAAGGCAAATGAGAGGCAGTGAGGTGACTCCGAATGGTGTCGAGGTGGTCAGATCTGGCCGGGCTGGCTCACACGAGGGTCCCGGGCTTGGCTTTTTCCTGCCCGTACCACTGGACGTCAGCTAGTTCTGGATAGAGGGAGGAATCCAGGAAACAGCTGTCGTTGTAGCTCCTGTGGGGAGTCCAAGAAGAGAGAGGGGACGGTCAGTGGAGAGCGCCATTTACAGGGCGTGTTCACGCACACAGAGCCCTGGAGTGACTGACAGTCTGCCCCAGACAAAAGGCACAGGCCTGCCGCTCTGCAGGCTCTCGTAGTCGAGAAGAAAACCATATAGGGGATTTTCTGGACCTTCATCTGTGAAGGAGGAAGGTGCGAGCTGATGCTTCACAGGCAGGTTTCTCAGGCTTGGCTGAGTCCTGGAAGCACCCAGGGACTGAACAGTCCTAGTGACTGGGCCTTGCAAGTGGTTTGGGGGTTGCTTGAGCGCTGGGCTTTGAGTGCTTCCCCAGGCGACGCTCAGGGGCAGCCCAGCCTGAGAAGGCCTTGGAGCTCACTGGTAGAATATTTGAAATTAAAGGTTTCCCCACAGCGAAAGGGTAGTGATCTTTTGAATTGAGTATTCACAGATTTTTAAATCAATGCTGTTTATTCTAAATAACATGTATTGTTTTGTGTTTATTGAAAAGTGTGCATTTAAAAATACACAGGAAAATATATAGGAGAAAAAAAGACTTTCCTAAAAATATTTCAGCTAGACATTACTATTTAGGTTGGGTAGAAGTAATTTTTTTTCTTTTAAGATTTATTTATTTCAAAGGCAAAGCAACAGGGACAAACAGAAATCTTCCCGTCTGCTGGTTCATTCTCTAAATGGCCACAACAGCTAGGGTTGGGCCAGACCAAAGCCAGGAGCCAGAACTCTACCAGGTCTCCTTTGTGGGAGGCAGGGATGCTTTTCCAGTTGCATTAGCAGGGAGCTGGATTGGAACTGGAGCAGTGGGGACTCAAAATGGTACTCATGTTGGATGCCGGTGTGGTAAGCAGCAGCCTAACCCCCTGTACTACAGAGCCAGCCCTGGGTGAGACACTTCTAAGAGGAAAGGTGTCTGGGCCCTCCAGAGAACATACGGTATTGCTTGAGGGACAATCCCTGCCTAACTCTGTGTGGTCTTGGGGGTAGTCTCCACCATAGCACCACTCTCACTCCCACCAGGGGCAGACACAGGCACCACCTGGGCCAGTTAGTGTCCTCCAACCACAGCCACTGGATCAATGGCCATGTGCCACAGCAAGGATAGGCAGCTTTAAAATTTTTTAAAAAGATTTTTGAAAATATTTATATATTTATTTGAAAGGCAGAACAACAAAGAGAGGAGAAGAAGAAGAAGCGAGAGAGAGGGAGAGAGATCACTCCCCAAATGGCTGTAACAGGCTGAGGCAGGCCAAAGCCAGGAGCCTGGAACTGCATCCCAGTCTCCCAGCAAGAGTGGCCCAAGCACTTAGGCCATCCTCCACTACCCTCACAGGAGCATTAGCAGGAGGTGGATCAGAAGCAGAGCAGCCAGGACTTGAACTGGCATTCTGGTACCAGATGCAGGTGTTAAAAGCCATTGCGCTACAATGCCCACACCGAGAACAATCAGCCTTGAAGCGACAAGGATGTCAGTTTCCACCTGTGAATGGAGTTAATGGGAAGCAGTGCTACAGATGGAAAGAGAACCAGCAAGCCCAACAAGCCCAGGCCCCAGCTTTGCCTTCAGCTTCCCAGCTATATCAGCCAATCCATGCCCCTGTTTGCTTATTAAATTGATTTCTTTTTCATATTCAACTAAGTTGTACTAGCACATTGAACAGTTTCTTAAGCTCCTGATGGAAATTTTGTTTCTTGCATAAAAATGTGATCTGGAACTCTCTGAGACAAATTTTCTTAGGGGCGTCATAGGCTGTAAGGAACAGCCTCAGCCACTGTTTCTCTGAGTAGTTCTATGAAACGCCCTGGGGATGGAAGAAGTGGTTCAGTGGCCATGGACATAAACTGAAGGCTTGCTTTATTTCCCCCAGAACTTCTCCCACATCCACAGAACTTTGAAAATACTATTTTAAATAGTCTAATATTATAAAAAAGGTACTTTCCAAAGTTTGTGGGAAGCCTAGGACACAGCAGTTTAAGCCACCACCTGCAATGCCAGCATCCCATATCAGAGCATTGCGTTGAGTCCTCACTGCTCCGCTTCCGATCCAGCTCCCTGCTAATGCACTTGGGAGTGAGTGAATGATGGCTCCAGTATTTGGGCCCCTGCTAAGACCAGGAGTTCCTTGTTCCTAGCTTCAGCTTTGCCCAGCCCTGGCCTTTGGGGGAATGAATCAGCAGAAGGAAGACCTCTGACTCTTCCTCTCTCTGTCACTCTTTAAAATAAATCTTAAAAAGGTTTGTGGGGAAACGGAGTTAAATATTTATTTTGGTGCTAAACTGTTTGAAATCCATGCTTAGATTTTTGATAATACACATTTCTCATGTGAAGACCTCATCATAAAATGTCTAAATCTTTTGTATATTGGGTTCTAAATAGTTTCTGCTTGAAACTGTTAAAAAGAGGTGAGAGGAGTGGGCTCTGTGATGCAGTGAATTAAGCCTCTGCTTGGGACGCCCACATCCCCTGTTTGAGCCCAGCCACTCTTGTGTTTACAGTCTAGCTTCCTACTAATGAATGCTGAGAGGCAGCGAAAGATGGCCCAAGTACTTGGGTCCCTGCTACCTATGTGGGAGACTCAGATGGAGTTCTTGGCCCAGTCCCGGCTGTTGTGGCCATGTGGGGAAGTGAACTAGTAGATGGAAGTTCTCTCTCTTTCCCTCATCCTTTCAAATAAATAAATGTCTTTAAAACTTGAAAAACTATCACAAATAGAAATCACGTTTGTCACAGTATAATCTGCTCTAGAAGAACTACATGGCCTCTACACTCTCATCAACAAAGCTCAGAGAGAGGCTGCTGAGTTCCAAGAAGTTGTGATTGGCTAAGGCATGGGTTTGGGTTAGGAGTTCTTGCCGTGATGTAGTCTGTGTATGCAGACAAAGCTTAACTCTTGAGTGGACCATGCTACTCTCCTGTGGTTCATGGGCGTTGGGGGTGGGGATCCCAACTATGAGAGGGTGTTGAGATATGACCATGTTCCATGTTCTTTATACCATTTAAAACTATAGGACCCTTCTGGGGAGCTCCTTGGCAACCCAATGCATAAAACAGGCAAACCAAGATACGAGTCGTGGTGGTGGAGAAGCTGGGTGGGGGATCTGCCACTTGTCTGGTGATTTGGTCTCTATGTGGCCCCCAAGAGGGTACAGTGTGAAAACCATGGGCCCTCCCTATTCCCTTCTCTGAGTAGAGTGGGACCAGTAGCATCCCAGAGAGAGCTGACTGCTACTCCTGTGAAAATAGGACTAAAGGAATAAAAAAGAACAAAGTGACAAAATGCAGCTGGAGGAAAAGATGGGATTTTCTAGCCTCTGGCTGTTTTATGCAGGCTACTCTCACTGAAGTCCCATCATGGCTGAAATAGCTAACATGTGGTGTTCAGAGCTAGAAATGATACTTAGTATTGGCATCTTCTCACATCCATGAGGAAGACACTTGTTCTCCTGGCTCAGCTAAGCCCCTGCTTCTCATTGAGTATCAGTGAGATTCTGTATTAACAGTCAAGAAATGCAAAATTAAGGAGAGATTTTTTTTAGAAAGCAGTTATTCTTCACCAAGCTGTGAGTGGTGTGGGCCCTGGAAAGTCGCCCTAGCAAGTTGAAGTAGTTGAGAAACCATGAAGACCTTGGGGTGTGTCCTAAGCTGTGACCCAGGAAATAGCTCAGACCTGGGCAGTCTTGGCCACTGTGGGTCATAGGAGTGGTGGCTGCTGAGGCTGTCATTGGCAGCTGCCTGTGGGGCTTTCCACTGTGAGAAGGCCCCGTCCCAGGATTATACTCAGACTGGCAGAAGCACATATCCTGAGGGAGGTGTTGGTTAAGCCAGGGCCCTCTTATCCCACGCAGGTAGCAAATTCACGAGACTTCGTCATGTACATCCTAGTGCAACTTGTGGCTTATAACTGTTTGATCTAGGAAAGGGGCATGTGCAACATTAAGATCTTAGGGGGTGGAATTTTAATGGAATTATTTTTTATCAATTTTATAAGTTGATTTTCTAAATATACATTTATTTCAGCAAGAGTTTTATCTTTCTATCTTACTACATGTTGAGCAATGCTTTATATCTTCCCATCTTCTTAGTACTAATTGAGAAATACGAGTTACAAAACCAGTGTGGGTTGTTCAGCAGTGCTATAGGCGGCCGTGAGCTGGGGGATGAGGCCCTCTGGAATCAGCCCGTCTGACCCAGCCCAGGCCTGTGCTGCTGCTGCCGGTAGGTTGTTCTTAATTCATTAGAAGCTTACCTGACCACATTCTCACAACAGCTCTTTCAGATCTATTTCAAAATTCTCAAGTTCGCATCTCACCTCCACCTTCTAGCACACTCAGCAGGTGACTATAAGGAGGGGAGGGAGAAACAGCGAGTCTTCCAACTTGAGCATTGTGGCTCCCATGCCTTTGTTCCACCTCCGAATTTCTCCTTTTCTCTGGCAGCAGAGGACAAGGTGTCTCTGTGCCTTTCAGAGGCTAAGCCCTGCTTTTCTATTCTCTATCTGCCAACTCGGGGAACCTGCAGGAAACATTGCTCCTCATCTCCTAGATTGTTCACGGTCTTGTCCTAACCTTGAAGTTCAGCTCTTTTATATATAATAAAATGAGACTCTCTGCTGTCATGCTGTACCCCCTGCCCTGTTTCTGCATCTAAGTTTTTGTCCTTGGAATGGCCTCCACCTGTCTGATCCCCTTGTTCTGTGGCAGGCCTTTGAAAAAGGTGACCCTTCCCAGCATCCTAAGTCTGATAGCATTTTACTGCATAAACATAGCAGTTTCTTACCTCCCTTGTCTATCTCCTGAGTTTCAAATTGTTCATTTGAACTTGAATTTCTGGAACTGCTATCTCAAGCAATAGTTTCTAGAACTACTGAATTTCAGTGTCTTGTGTCTCAGATTGTTACGTCCCTGGGACTAGGAACCAGAGTAAGCGTTACGGTTTCATAAGCAGTGTAACAGCAGTTCACAAATGGCAATATGCATAGGACTGTCCCAGGGTCTTGCTACGCTGATCTGGGTTACATAGGCCAGGATGGTGCTCAGCAGTCTAGTGTCCTAATGAGCGCTCATGTGATGAAGATGAGGATGAGGATGATGCCAGTCTATAGAGTTAAATTTTGAAAAGCAGAGCCTATAAATCTAGTACAGTACACTGCTGTCACTCAAGAATGCTGAGATAAAATTGCTGGTGCTACATCAACTCAGCCTGTCCTTAATGCTTTGAAACTCATGTTGTAGTAATGCTGTTTTCAGGGACACTGATTACATATGTAGACCTTGTGGGCAGTATAATACCTGCTTTGGGAGTGTTTTCTGGGAAGTAGCATTGGGAATATGTAATGTCTGATGGAAAAACACACATACAGAAGTAGAGTTCCCCATGTATCTAGTACATTCCACTTGGATGTTTCCTTATAGGAACTAGGACATGGACAAAGGCAGCACATCTGGGATCACACACTCATGGCAGAAGGACACAACATTCCCTTACGATACCTCTATTCATCAGTACTTTGGTGAGTTGGAGACCCAGACCCATCCATGATGGGTGAGTTTGCTGTTGCTTCTCTGAACAAAGGAAAGCAGAAGGAGGAAGAGAAGAGAGGTCAAGTTAAAGAGAAGAACTGACACAGACGTGCTCAGTAGCTTAGTAATACCCACCGACTACATACCCAAGCGTTAGTGACAAATAAGTCATGCAGAACTTTCAATTCCCGTTAACTGAGTCAAAAGACCGACTTAGTTTTGTTGGAAAGGTAGGCTCTGGCACTTTTTGTCCATAATCTCGTTTCCATATCACATCATAGAGAATGGTCATTGTGAATGACAATGCAACTCAATCTGGCAAAATAGTCTACTTCAAGGACCAAACTCTGTTTGTCTTGCATCCTCAGTAGCTCTCTGTGGTGAAATAGGTTTCAAGACCAGCTTAATTGTGCTATCATGTGAGGGGTGCTTACAAATTTCAGAGCCTGTTGTCAGTCAAATATATAACCGTGTGCGGATCGGGAGAGAATGGGCAGATCCAGAAAACCTGGAGGATCCAGAGGGGTAACTTGATATCTGAACCTTCTTATTTGGGTGAGATGGTTTAAGCCATCACAGGTGCGGATACACAGGAGCTGAGTTAATCTGAGTGAGGTGTTTGGACCCTGGGCCTTGCAGAGGCTGTCTGGATGTGGATGATATGCCAGTGAGCATTGTTAATGGTTTGTTATGAGGACACTGTAGTTGTTAAGAATAAGAAGCAGTGCATGGAAAGTTCAGGAACTGAGTGCATCAGATTCAGCTGGAGGCCTTGCTAAAAAAACAAACCCAGCCTGCTGGGTCCCACTTTCAGTAGGCCCCAGATGAGCCCAAGAATGCATTTCTGACAGGATCCCAGGTGAGGCTCAGCTGCTGACCTGGAGACCACACTTTGAAAACCACTAGCAGGGTTTAGGATCCCAGAGAGTAGGGCTGAAATCCCAGCTCCTTCCAGCTATGTGACCTGGAGAAAGGCTCTTTACTTCCGGAGCTTCCTTAAAACTAAAAGATTACAGTATTTCCCTTGCAAGCTTGTAGTGAGGATTATCTGAGCATATTCATGTGAAAAGCAGCTCCAGCCTTTGAGTCTGGTTTCCACTAAAACTGCTAAGACTGCAGATGTCCTAGCTTGCAGGAACGTGCAGCATCGGCCAAGCGTGGAAGCTTGAATGCTCACGGGGGAGCCAGTTCAGAAACTGGTTTTCTTATTATTCACCTCACAGACAGCTGTCACACTGTTCCAGACATCTCCAGCAAACCAGAAACTGTGGATTAAGCTGGATAAGGGGTGGGGGTGGGGGCTGGGTCTTTAGCCAAGAGTTGTTGACAAGATATAACATCCGCTTAGGAGTAACAGAAGAGGCAGGTGTTGTGGAGTGGAGAAGGTCCCTTGAGTCTGCCAGACCTTCAGTAGTTCAGGACACCCTAACTGGCCTTGAGAGTACAGTGCGTCCCACCTACATTAAAGCTATCAAATGAGCTGACTTTTGGTTTTGTTTATTGCCTGTGGGCAGCTTCTGCTTAAAGGTCTCCAAGTACCTGATCCCCTTTGTTAATGAAGAACAACTGTGTGGTCAGGAGAGAAGCATTTTTCTAAAGACATATCCTGAGTAATTAGCCCTCCTTCTATCCACTGACATTCTTGCCTGGCATTATGAGTCAGCCTGAATCCAACATTCAATGCTGTCTGGAATTCCGACCAAAAAAACACAATTCCCCTGCCTGTGTCCACCTTCCCACGTTCCAGGGACCACACAGAACTTGCCCCTACAAAGGGCTGATGAAGGAAAGGAGCAGGGTAGCAGGTGAGAGCAATCCGTGAGGCCTCTTTTGAATGGAGGAAGTTGCCCAGTAATGAGCCCTCATCATTCCTGTGTTGACATATGCTCCTATCAGTAGGATCTTACTATTTAGGACACTTGCTAGCTGAGCCAACCAATCTGGAAGAAGAACTGGTTCAAGGCCTTCAGGGAGAACTCACCCAGTCTGCCAAGTCAGGATGTGGTGAGGACTGCTTGGGGGGGTGGCTCCAATTTCACTCGATGGTGTTGAGCTTCTCTGGCTTTGAGGTAAGGCAGCTGTAGGTAGGTGGCATGGGACAGGCAAGGAGAAGACAAAAGTCAGACACAGCAAAGAAGTTTCCAACTCCTTGGCCTACATGAACACAGTGGCCAGGAGTCACCATTTCCAGGCATGCAGGATACAACCCCATGGCAGGTTCTCAGTGGGGAAACATCTCTGCACCCCTACCCCTACATCCCACAAATTATTTTCTCTTTCTCAAATGATGCACCCAGGATTCTAGGTGCCCACTTTTCCACAGGAAGTGGCCACAGGTATGACTTACATAGCAGCCAAGAACCTGTAGATGCTATGGTCCTTTGAGACCTGTGTGGAGCTCATGCTGGTAGCTAGACCTCAGGACATTTTCAGGTGTGTCCCCAGTGAGAAATTGATGCTTTGCTATTTCTGGCATATCATTTGCTACTGTCGTACACCCTGAAGTTGGGCAGGGCTTTGACAGCTCATCCAGATCTGACCATGAAGAGTTCATTGATGTAGGCAGCACGGAAGTCCAGCTGGGAAAATTTTAGTAGGGATTAATTCCTACTTAAATCCATCCTTTCTTTTGGGAGTGGAATGTTTCATCAGTAAACATAAGATAACAGCCGTTTAAAATTCTGGCTGTGAAATATGTTCCAAGAAATCGTCCTAATTTCTTTAAAGCAAATCTACTAGCTAAATGCTACAATTTCAATAGAACAAACATTCTCATGTATTTGTGTTTACAAGCTGCTGGTTCTTTCCATAAGGTCACAGATGATCACACCCTTTACAAAATGGGATACACAAGGTGTTCATTCTCAAAATCCTCCTGCAAAGTCATGGCCAATTTCCCTGGACTGACTTTACAAATGAAGAAACACATAGAAGGTTCTAGAACCTGGTGCACTCATGACAGCTTGAATCATTTTTTTTCTAGTTTCTGGAGCTTGTCATTTAGCCAACGTGTCCTATTTAGTGGGGGCAGAATGCAGGAACCTGCTGCACCTGGGTGGTCGGGTCTTCCTCTCTGCTCAAACACTGTCAATTTCCCAAATAATTCCCCCTTTCCCATCTTTGGGATCACTCCCATTCCCTCGGTCCTTGCTTTGACTTAAATAACTGAAAACAGGTGAATTTCCCAATTTGCAGTTTCTCCCACTTGATTCTGGCTTTCCTTTTATTCCTAGAATGTCAGCATCCCTACTCCACCCTCCATTCCCTTTCCTGTAGCCAGCAGGCAACAGCAACTCTTCTCTTTGCGGTCCCCTCTCTCTGAATGGGGGTGTCTGAATGACTGCCAGTACTCTAGTGTTGAGCCTGCAGATGGCCAGCATGACTGCTCAGCCAGTGCTCATCATCGCTGTGACTGTTTCTTAGGGGAGAGAGCAGAGAATGTAGCCACTTAACAGAAAGGCTGGTTGCCTCTGTTTTTTACTTGATCCAGTACTGTTGGGTGCTCTGAGTTTAAGAATGTAGGGGAAGGGTTGGCACGGTGGTGTTGGCATCCCATATGGCCATTGGTTTGAGTCCTGGCTTTTCCACTTTTGAGCCAGCTCCCTGGTAATGCACTTGTTAAAGCAGCTGAGGATGGCCCAGGTATGTGCGCTGCTGTACCCATGTAGGAGACCTGGATTAAGCTCCTGGCTCTGGAGAGGCCCAGCCCTGGCCACTGTGGCCATCTAGGGAGTGAACCAGTGGATGGAGGATGTCTGTCTCTCCTTTCTCTGCAACTCTGCCATTCAAGTCAATCTTTTTTTTTTCCTTAAAGATGTATTTATTTATTTATTTGAAAGTCAGAGTTACACACAGAAGGAGAGGCAGAGAGAGGTCTTCCATCACTGGTTCACTCCCCAACTGGCCACAACGGCCGGAGCTGTGCTGATCCGAAGCCAGGAGCTTCTTCCAGGTCTTCCACGCAGGTGCGGAACCCAAGGACTTGGGCCATCTTCTACTGCTTTCCCAGGCCATAGGAGAGAGCTAGATCGGAAGTGGAGCAGCCGGGACTTGAACCAGCACACATATGGGATGCCAGCACTGCAGGCAGCGGTTTTACCCCTGTGCCGCAGCACTGGTCCCATCAAATCAACCTTAAAAAAGAATATTAGGGAAATTTAGTTTGATTATGGAAATTTTCAGATGTAACATCATATACAAGTTAACTTTGTGGCCATGTCCTAACATCGCTGAAAGGATGGTTTCACCACCAAGAGTGATCTGTGAAAGCATCCAGTTAAACGCAGAGCACCTCATTCCTTAGACAGCAGCCCTACCTGGGGAGCTGCCAGCTAAATTGGGGCTCTGCAGAGGTTTACGTCAGGCCTATAACATAGTAGCTTCTCCCTCTGGCCCAGGTTGAGGTCATCCCTTTGGCTGGGCAAACCCCTCCGGAGACACAACTTCCCATAGCTGGCTTAGATTGCTGTGCTATTACACAGAGGTGGTGGGAGGGACAGTCTGGGGCTGTACTAAGCAGCCCAATTGGGAGAGAGCTGCCCATCAGGCCACTCGGAGAGTCAGGTGCGGGCTTGCTGGGTAGGACCAGCGTTAGAACAGCAGGGCAGGAAGCCGCGGAAACTGTGCCAGTTCCCCCAAATTCTCAACCCGGCCTCCCAGCGCGCCTCTCACCTGACGTGGCCTTGCACATCTGAGGCATCCTGGTGACCCTGCTGTGCGCCACGAAGGTGCTCTGGGACGAGGTGCTGTACTGTGAGCCGCTGTCGGAGGAGGTGGAGCTGGTGTGTGACAGGCGGCTGTGCTCCTTGTGCGAGGCGCTGCAGCGCTGGTACCACTGGCGCAGCTCATCCGACACCGCCGAGCGGCCTGTGCCCTTGTCGTGGGCACCTTCGCGGCCCAGCGACGGAGTCCTCAGGATCTGGGAGCGCGATGGCGTCAGGCGGCCCGCGTCGCCCTCATCGCCACTGCGCCAGCTCTCCTTGAAGAGGCCGCCGGCCGTGTATGAGTTGGAGGTCTTGAACTGGGCCTTGACGCTGTAGTGGCCCTCCTGGTCGCTCTCCAGGCTGCGCACTACCACCGGCGTGGCGCTGCCCTCGATGTACAGCGGGTACTCCTTGATGCGGTACTGCGAGCTGGGCTGGCTCTGGCTGTGCAGGTAGACGCCGCCAGCACCACCTGCCCCACTGGCACCACCCCGCGCCGCCAGGTTGGGGAGGCTGCCGGAGGCTGCGGCGCCCAGGGCACCTGCCACGCGTCGCCGCTGCCGCTGCCGCTGGCGTGCCTTGGATGGTGAGTCCTCGGCCAGCGTTGAGTAGTTGGCATTCATCTGCGCTGGGTAGTAGTGCTCTGAGCTCGAGTGGCTGGTGCACGATGAGCAGTCGTCCATGGGATCCGAGCCATTGCTGCTACGAGTCCGCGGGGTGTAGAAGTCAGGGCTCCCCGTGTCGTTCTCCGAGCCCAGGAGCTTGCCCTGGGACTCCAAGCTGGAGCTTCGGTGCCTAAAGTGCAGGGCGAGGCTGTGCAGTCGCGTGGGGCTGATATCCACCGACCTGCAGGGAAACGCGGCCCGCGTGGATCTGGGAGTGCTGGGGAAATGGGGGAACCCAGGGACGCCACTGGACGCTCTCCCATGGCTGGATTTCAACAGGCAGGCTCAGGTCCAGGTCCTCCCAGGAACTGCAGGTTCCTGGCAGCGCTGCCCAGACCCTCTGCTTTGTCTCCTAATGGGAAGTGGGATTAAAGCTAGGACACACACGAGGGTTCCTGCTGACAAATGTATGCCAATATCCAGAGATCTTTTTAGGATAGAAAATTATTCTATAGATACACAGAGAACCAGCAAAAACACCATTTTAGTATAGGGTTAAACGCTACAAAATGGCTGTGTTTGTAGGTCGCAACAGTGACCCTTCATATGGCTAAACCAAATACAATTGTGCGTGCAACCCACACAAATAGCTCTCCATTTCCTGTGAAGACTCTAAAATGCAAGGCTAGTGGCAAGTGAAACCCTTACAAATGAATGATGCACTAACTTCTCACTATTGCTTTGTCTGTAACCCATTCTGCTGATGTGACTCCATACGACCGGCAGCCAGCAGCATCAGCCAGTAGATAACGCCACCCCATGCTGGGACCACAGGTGAAAACCATGGTGGCTGTTACTCAGGTGGTGCGACTGGAAGCCCCCAGCATATGGCCCTCTACGGCCTGGTTTTGCTTTCTTTTGGAAAATGACTATATATTCATTTTGTGTTTTTCACTGTCTTTGAATGTGCACCCTGGGGAGCACTGAAGGAAGTCCAGTCTAAATTTGGGCCTCAGTGGAAAGTTATAAAAGGACTATCAGGTAAAGATCACTCTAGCAGTACAAGGTGCTTCTATTTTCCACTTTTCCCCTGCTAAACAGGCTCACCTTTCCTGCCTCCACTTCAATCAGGAAAGCTCCCGTCATAGTAGCTAGGAGCCTGGGAAATCCATGGCTGACACCAAGTGCCCCTGGACCTGAAAGTGGGCTCTGTGGTCCCGTCACTAAAGTAGGCTTACTGCTGCCAGCTCAAGTTTTTAGTCCACTTCATTCACAAAGAGAACCTGCCTTCTGGGTTTGGGTCTGTCAGCTCACCTGCTGTTTGGGCCAGTGTGGGAGCAGCCATGCCCAGTCATACAAAGGAAGGTGTGGTCCAGGGATGGAGGTGGCCCAAAAGCCCTGCAGTGGACTCACCTTGTGGAATGGACGTAGTGGGGGCTCCGGACCCGCAGGTCTGGTGTGGACGGCATGCTGGACTGGGAGTTCCAGTGAGGGAGGCTGCGGATCGGGCTGTTCTGCAAGGAGCTGCTTCCTCCTCCTGCTTCGGCACAGCTTCCTGTGCTGGGGAAGCGCTTGTGGCTACTGCAGACCCAAGGAAGCCGTGCTGGTCACCCCCAGACAGAACAGCACCTTTCCCCCGGGGGCTGACTGGCTTGGGACAGGGTCTTGCCCGGGACTCCCACTCTTCCCCCCTTCCTCAGATCGCTACTCTGGTTCTCAGGCTTTTCCCCAGCAGTGGGTGGGGGTCCTTGCCCCTGACTCCTCCCACCCCAGCACTGTGGAGTGGAGACCCCTGTCAGCCTTCTGTGACAGGCACGGTGTGGCTGTCTCACACAGCTTTTGTTACCAGTGTCAGACCTGCTGTCAGTGCACCTAGGAAGTTTTACAGGGTGTCATGGCGGAGAAGTGCACCAAAATGCCTTCCCCAGCACATGTCTCCATCAGCCATGTAATGAGCTGGTAATGCACGGTTCAGGTTGTAGCTGTGGGGCTTCAGCTCTCTGCTGAATGGTGGCTTGGGGTTCTGAGCCACTGTGGGATTCCTACGACTTCATTCTCACTTGCCATTTCAGAGTGGCGCTGCCTGAGATTTCCTAATTAATTCCTGTGGAATTTAACAACCTTAGCGCCATCTGCCAACACCTTGACTGTGAGCCAAAACCCCAGCTGCCCTTTGAATGACAAATCTGCACCTTGACAGCGTCGGCAGCAGAGGGCGCTGCGAGCACAGCACTGTGGAAAGGCAACCCCAGGAAAGGGAGGATGGAGGTTGGTTTGGATTTGTGGATGCTAGTAGGGCAGCCTTTGGATTCTTTCATCTAGGCTTCAGTTCCCAACTCACCTGGAATGGTTGTGGGAGGAGCGTTTCTTGACCTTCTCGTAAGGCTCGTCCAAAGAGGACTCACTCCACATCTTAGGCTTTATGGGTGACTTGTCATAGTCGTTACGGTGATAGTGCATCTGCCTGAGTCCCTCCAGGGACTGGGGAGGCGGGGGTCTGTTGTGCGACGGTGGCCGAGGCGGCAGTCCCTTGTGAGGGGACTGTAAAGGGGATATTGTGCTGGTAACCTGAGAGTCATCTGCAAAAAGAAAGACAAGAACTGAGCACAGGTGGTCCTTTCCATAGGACCCCCAGCCCATCCCCATCCCCATGTTAGCACTGGGGGCCACACAGGCAGAGTCACACCCATGTCATGGACAGCCCCTTGATTCTTCCCCAGCTGCCAATCTCAAGTTGGGACAAGTTAGCCCAGACCACAGCAATGAACCCAAACTTGCAGGAGACATCTGAGGGGACTTAAAACATACATGGAAATAGGGGTTATTTTGATGCAAAAATATTTTTTCATAAGTGTTTTCCATGAATGCTTCGAAGATACCTTATATCAGTTTTAATTAGACACGAATGGAGTGGAGTCTCCATCTTTTATCAGATATCACCTACAAACAACCAGGTTTTCTGGTGATGAGGTTGTCACGTTTTCTGTCAGTAGACAGTAAGGATCTCAACTTCATGAGGGTTTTGTCTGAGAAGCTGACACAGAGCGGGTGCTCTGTAAACAGCTGTTGGAGGAAGAATGAGTGAGCATGTCATCTGTCTAGCACAGTTACCTCCCAGTGGATCTGGGGAGCTACTCTGCTCTTTCCAGTGTCATCAGTATTATCTTTAAGCAGTCCTCACATACTCTGTCTAGAACTGCCTTAGAATTTTTGGGAAGGAGATGGACTACATAGATTAAATATAGTCATCCCTTGGTTCCCTTGAGGGACTGATCCCAGGATCCCCTCCTTCCCCCTCCCCCCACACACTAAGGATGAGAAAATCAGAGGTTGCTCAAATTGCTCATATGAAATGGCATAGCAATGTGAAGATCCCACTTGGGCACTGACAGGCTATACTGGAATGCTGGGGTTTGAGTCTTGGCTCCACTTCCAACTCTAGCTTCTCGCTAATGTGCACCCTGGGAGGTAGCCACCCGCCTGTGTGAGAGAACTGGATTGAGTTCCTGGCTCCTCATTTCAGCCTGGCCCACTCTTGGCTGTTGCAAGCATCTGTGGAGTGAACCAGGAGAGCTCTGTCTCTTTCTCTCTCTGCTTTCAGGTAAATAAACTGCACAGTATTTACATAGAATCCTCTCATGTAAATAATTTCTAGATTACTTATAATACCTAGGATAATGGAAATGCTACATAAATAGCATTTGTACTGTACTGTTTAGGGAATAATAACAAAGTCTGGTCAGAGGCAGTTCTCTAATATTTTCACCCTTGCTTGAATCTGCAGACGGAGCCCACAGATGGGGAAAGCCAACTGTACGAGGCCATCCCCGCCTTTGGGAGCCACAATCTAACAGCGCTGAGCCGGAGTACAGATGGAGAAGGCAGATTCACTTAGTCAAACAAAGTGGTGTCTGTATGGGAGTGGAGCAGTGGCCCAGCAGAGAAGAAAGGAAAGGACTTGAGCCCCACCCACATGGCTGCAGGGGGTGGCGTGAGCAGCAGGTACAGCTGTGCCACGTGCAGCTGATCCTCTGTGTGTCCCCACCCTCCGCGTGCACTGTGAGGGGGCCCAGCTTCCTCAGCTGGGACACTCTGCAGCTTTCTTAAGCATGGATGCATCAGGGAGAAGATCCTGTTTCACAACTGCCATCTGGCTGGGTTCAACAAGGCACAGGTAGAGAGAGTGACTGGGGGGTGGATGAAGAGGGCCAGTGATGAGGACCTGGGGCAGGTGGAGAGGAGACGGGAGGGGAGGTGGAGGGGGGCACAGAAACCAACCACAGACACCCCTCCAAGCTTCCACTTGACCCTGCCACTGTTACTGTTTTCACAGTCCCAGCCTTGATGCCTGGATGGCTGTTCTGCTTCCCTTCCCTCTCCTGCTCAGGTCTGGAAAGGAAGCAGCAGGAGAAAGCCTGCAGAGGGACTATGCGTTACAAAGAGGAGGCCTTAACGCCCCTAGGTCCAGGGTTCTGGAACATGGGCAAGAAACTAATCACGAATGAGGTCTCAGAACTGGCTCTTGCCCTGACAACTCCGCTATTACAAAAGCCTCTCACTAAATTGTTCTCATTCCATCTCCTAGACAGACTGGGGTGCACAGAGGCCAAAAACAGGGCTGGGATCTCTGATCCCCCAAACTCCCCACCCATGAAACAAAGCAGCCATCAAACTATTACCATCTGATTTCTAGGGGCAGCGCCAAGACTGAGTACATACCTCGCCAGACTTTCCCCACATCAAGAGCGATCATTATTATTATTACTGCAATTACCATTATTACTACGACTTGGGTAGGCCTTTTATGTTTTCCATCTGCCTAGCCACTTATCACTGCTTGCCTGAGGTTTCTCTAAAGGGAAAAAAAAATTAACTGCCACTTAGCATATTTCCATATAACTAATGCTCTCATCACCCAGCGTTTGGGTTTACCATCCACGGAATCTTCTCCATGATGGTTCTGGGTTTGGAGCTCCTGTTTCCCCTCTGTGGACGGCTGTGATGGTGGTGAGCTGGGGTGTGGGCTGAGGGATCAGTTCTGTTTTTCTACGAATTGCTCAAGGAGATATCCTGGTAAATGCCACGTTTTACGATTTTGATGGGAGGGGCTGGCACTGTGGCACAGTCATTAAGCTGCTGCCTGCAATGCTGGCATCCTGTATCAGCTCTGCTGTCACCAGCTCCCTGCTATGTGCCTGGAAAGCAGTGGATGACGGCCCACGTGCTCGAGACCCTCCCACCCATGTGGGAGATCTGGATGGCATTCTGGGCTCCTGGTTTGGGTCTGGAGCAGTCCTGGGGAGTGAACCAGGGGATGGGCAGTCTCTCTCTGCTTTTCAAATAAATAATTCTTTCTTTTAAAAAGAGTTTAATGGGATATAAAGACAATTTTCAAGTCCCGAACCAGTGTTTGTTTTAAAGATTCAGAGACAGAGAAAGAGATCTTTCATCTGGTGGTTTACTCCCCAGATGCCACAATGGCTGCGATTGGGCCAGACTGAAGCCAGGAGCCTGGAACTCCATTGAGGTCTCCCATGTGGGTGACATGGGCCCAAGTACGTGGTCGTCCTCTGCGGCTTTTCCGGGGCATTAGCAGGGAGTTGGATTGGAAGCTGCCAGGACTCAGATGGGCACTCGTAGGGGATGCTGGTGTTGCAGGCTATGTCTCACCCAGCTATGCCCTGGAGCTGGCCTCTGAGCAGAGATTTAAAGGGACATCTTGCCTTTCATTTTCACTACTGTCTCATCCAGATGCCGTGAATACTTTCAAGAGGAAAATACACATAGTGTTTAGTTAAAAATGGGTTTTGGCTACTAAAAAAAGTAAAAGTACCATTTACTGACTTATCACCTTAAATCTTACCTCTGGGCTGAGAGAGACACTGAGATTCCAGTAAATGAGTTTCTGTGGCTCCCACCCACTCCCACCCAAACAGGTGCATGTCGGGAAACGAGGGCGTTTGCAGGGACTCCAGCTGCCACCTTCACTTGGCTCTTTACTTTTACACACAGCCGTCCCCAGACACCACACAGATTCATCTCGGTTTAATCTGGGCTGCAAGTTTTTAGCCAGGAAAGGGCTAACTTACCGTCCTCCAGAACAAGGGCATCGGAAAGGGAGCTGTCTTCACTGGCAATGTTTCCATCTGGGAAGGCAAAGAGCAAGTCGGTGAGTTTAGCGTGCTCCTTAAACAACGCAGTGTCTGCAAAAACAGTCAGTTCACCGTCTCCCATCCCAGGACCCTTCTCTTTCTCATCAGGAAGTACTCTTGGCAAACAATAAGAATGCTGCTGGGCATTTCTTTTCAGAGTCTGGGTGGAGGGTCATTAGCTCACCGCCCCACCCTGACATTACACTGGGCCCAGACTGTGTATTTGGGCCCATTCACAGGAGACTGGAATGCTGAGCAGCTGAATATCCAAAACCAAGGTTGCTAAGCCATGCCATTGTCCCAGCACAAACTCGGGCGTGCACTGACCCAACCAAAGGGAGTTGGCGGCTACTTCTTCCACAAATGCAAAACCCAGGGTAGGGAACTAATAAACTTCTTAAGTCACTAGTAAACAAGTGTGCTAAGTATGGACTCTCTCTGAAGCTTATTTTTATAGGCGCCATTCAGTTAACGAGGAGGACACGCCCAAGAGAGAGACAGGAAAGCAATCCTCCCTCTTCAACCAGCAGCTCTGCTTTCCTGGTGAAGCTAGCAAAGGTCCAGAATCATCCCGTTTTAGTGTTTTTACCTCTTGAAATAAAATACCATGCTGAGGAGTTAAGAACCACCTTAACGGCTCCTAATTCAAGTGAACCCTTGTTGCAATGAGGCAGCAAAAGAGAGGGTGCTGAGTCATGCCTTGTGTGTGGGGAATACTCAGATCCAATGGTGATCAAGCCCCTTATGTATATTAGCATTGTATTTGCATATAACCTTTGCAATCCCCTGTGTATTTTAAAGCATCTGTAGGTAACTCCTAATACCTGATACATCACTGCTATGTCAGTAGTTGTTCTACTATGTTGTTAAAAAAATCTGTACATACAAAAAAAAAAATCTATACATGTGGGTGCAGATATAGCTTTTTATCTGAATATTTTCCATCCAACATTGATTGAATCCGTGGATGTAAAACCTGTGGATATGGAGGGCTGATTGCTTATTCCTGAGCCTTGGCAGAATGATTTGGTACAGATAATGATTTTAGACAGATTCTGTCAGCAGTCCTAACACAACAGCCCTCACTTGGGCAAAGAAGCTCCCCTTGGCCAACAGGAGACACAGTCACCCACGTGGTCCTCTTCTTGGCTCTGTCGGCCCTGCTCTGCATTCCTGCTGAGCTGTGAACCCTCCTGTGCCTCCCAGAGCACAGACGGAGGTCTCAGCCGAGGCACAGGACAGAGAAGGGCTGACTGGCTGCAGCTCAGCTGGGAAATTGGGAGGGGAGGAGTTACGTGGTCTTGACCAAGGACAACAGGGTGTGACAAGCAAACACTGGTATTTCACGTTTCCTCAAGAAAAGGGATTTTTTTAAAATGGTGTCTCTCTTATTCAACTAGGAATTTGTTCGTATTACTTGATGGGCTGTGAACAGTGAGGAGACACAAGGCCCTGACTTTGGCATTGTGCAGTCTCCAGCACATCACCGCTTCCTTAGTCTGCCTATATTTTTAGCTTGTAGCTACCTGTGGTAAAACATATGTGACATCAGATTTTCTACTGTCACTATGTTTCAGTGTACAGTTCAGTGGCAGTGAGCACTTATCATCGCCACCACCCAGCTTCTGCGTGGGGAACACTGCCATGTTCCCACACTGGAACTCTGTCCCAACCCCCAGCTCCTGGTCACCTCCCTCTACTTTCTGCCTTCCTAGAGCAAAAGTACCTTAAATGTGCAGCATGCACCGTGAAAGAATACTGGCATCTATTTTCAAGCACATTCTGACTTCAATAAAAAAAATTCTAACAGTGTGAGACTTGATGTTGTTGGTGGATTTTTTTATATTTCCCTCTAGTGTTTACCGAACCAAGCACAACCACTCAAACTCCCAACCCCTGCCTGAATTCAGCTCAGGGCCCTAATCAGAGCTGGGCAGCCCACTTCTCCTAAGCTACAGTCCTGGGATAGGAGGCCCCCTGCAAACACAAAGGGTTGGCAGGGGTTGGTGGCCTGCAGGAGGCCCTGCTGTGTATCTTCCCGCCACCAGCTTGCCTTCCAGACTTGGAGAGGGATGGCCAGGTCCCTGAGGATGGCAGAGCCTGGGTTAGCTCTGGGCTGGGCTGGGCGTGGCCTGTGCAGTCAGCTCAGCTCATGGCACAGGCTGAGAGGAGCATGAGCCCATGGCTGCAGGTTCTCCCAGGGAGGCAGTCAGCAGTGGCAATGATGGCTCCCTCTGTACCATTTCTTTGCCCAGTATCATCCCTTACTTGGGTTGTTGGGAGACAGACATGACATCTGCTTCCCTGATGCCTATGTGTGGGAGAGGGGTGGGCACTGACCATCTATGATGAGCGAAGCCCTCTGCGTGGGTTTCTTCCCCGACTTGATGCGGTTCTCGTTGATGGCGTTTTCGATCTCCTGCAGCTTCTTCAGTGCATTCAAGTACGAGGTCTTCCTTTGTTTCTTCAGTTTCTTGCTGACGTTGGGGTCACTGGCCAGGCGGCGGGCAGCCTCCGTAATCTGGGACTGAATGGCAAACTCTCTTTCCAGGCGTTCCAGTTCAGCTTCCTGTGGGCGACAAAGGCATGGCTGTACACTTCCTGGGGGTGCTGAGCGGGAGACCCCGTCCCTCTTACCCCCGACCCCTGCCCTAGCAGGAGCCCTACTCCAACTAGGAAGCCAGCAGTCCCAGTGCCCGATCCCAGCCCTGCCCGACTGGAGGGTGGCTTCAATCCTAAACTCCAGCAGCTGAGGCCTTGGGCATACCTGCTTTCAAGACCCTGGGCTCCCGTTACTCTCTGGAGATGAGTGTTGGTTCGCACTCCAGCACTCTCATTCCAAGGCAAGGTCCCCATGCCGCTGGACCTGCCATCACCTGGCTTCCTTCCTGCTATCTCCAGCGAGCTTCACAGAGGACAAAGTCCTCATGGGAGTTCAGAGCCCACCGAGTGACCATTTCTCTTGCATTCTGGGCACTACCACTGGGGCAGCCTTTCGCTCCTTCTTCCCCATGGGTTTGCTCACATGTGGGCACCTCCCCCACCCCATGCGTGTCCTCTTCTGGAGATGCACTCCCACTCATCCGTGTGTCTTTGGGAAGTTCTTTCTGTAGCTCTGGCTGCCCTCACACCTGCCTGTCATGGAAGCCCTGGCCCGGCTGTGACTGGGCCCTCTGTGAGCCAGGGATGAGCATGGTGGCAGAACTGGTTCCCCCAGCTACTTGGATATGCTTCAGGATCTCCTCTGGCCTGCTTCCCTGTGTAAGCCCCTCCCTTCTCCATCCCTTCCTTGGGCCAGGTGGTTGATGGGATTCCCCTCAGAGTTCTGGGCCAGGGAGACATTAACATGCGGCTGGCACAAAATGCCTGGTGGACCCAGAGGATGGTGGCCCGGGCAGCAGTCTACTGCCAGCCTGTGTCTTTGGCAGCACATGGCAGTGCACCAGCTGCTGAGGGATGGGGGAAGGGTGGCTCATGGCTGTGTCTGGGAGAGTTTGGAGGTGAACGCAGAAATCCCCCCAGTCCATTTTTTTTTTCTTCTCTTCCCCGGTGAAGCCCCTCTGGTCAAACTCAGCTCTAACCAGCAGCACCTTTCAAGGGTAAGCTTTCAAACAGCTAGCATCACTGGGGAGCCGGGAGGAGAGGTAGGAGCTCTGCCTCGCCCACACCTAATGAACTCACGACAGCGAATTTGAGCAAGCTTGGCCAGCAGAGACCAGGCCCCTTGCCCTTGGCAATCCCCAGTCACACTGACGTTTGACGACGGAAGGTAATCTAACTAAGCAGAAGCCGATCCCCAGGTTTGCCGGAATCGGCTGATGGCTCCCTTTTATGGCCCATGAGAGCCTCCTTGCCTCTGGGCACCAGGTGCCAGGCTCGATGCCTCCATGAAGGACAACATTTCTTTGTCAGATTTCATTGACTTCTGAGCACTTTAAGTCTAAAGGAAGTCAGGAAGCTGGGGTGAGAGGACAAGGTGATGGTTAAAAGGAACTCTTCAGGAGATAAGCTCCTTCCAGATCCTTCAAATGTGGGCTGCGTTTTCTCTCTCAAGAGGGAGAAGAATATGGAAACGGGCTCCCACCCAGGACCTTGAACCAGCAGAATCACCCGGGGACAAAGACTGCTCTGTGACTATGGGCCCCACGGAGCAGCTGTTTCCGGGCTGACACGATAGCCCTGGCTGAAGACACTGACCCTGAGTCTTGTGGGGGAACCCAGACAAATTCTGGATACTCAAAGTAAAGCAAGGAGCAGGCTGAGAGCCCTGCCTGTGCATATGGCTCGCTGGGGCATGCACAGGGAAGCAACGGGCATCTCCAGGGAAAACAGCAGCAGCAATAGACCTGAGGTCCATCTCTTCCTTCCCAGAGGCGTTGTGCGAAGTTCCACCCCCTGCGCCATTTCTTTTGCTAACTGGGAGAATGTAACATGCAGGGGGCGGGGGGAGGGGAGTCCTGGATGCACATGGAATTCTACAGGCACTGAAGATACCCTTTATGGAGGAAGTGTGCAAAAACAGGACTGTGGGAAGGCCAGCGGGGTGTGGGGGAGGGGGCGCTCACTAACAGTAGGAATCCTTTATCCAGTTTCTCTGCCAGGCATCTGCCCGGCAACAAGGCAAATTCAAGTTCTGTGGGCAGGTCTGATGATCAGCTGGGTTTGGAAGACACTCGACGGACAAGATGGTTTCCTAACCCCAGCCTTCCTCACCCTCAGTTCCCACCCACGACCTCTGAGAGTTCATCCACCTTCAGGGAACTAACATTTGCTGAGCACCAGGCAGGTGCCAAGTCCCGAGTAAGTGACACCATTTTATACACTAGCTCATTTAACCCTAGCGACAATCCCAAGAAATAAGAATCATGAACTTCACTTCATCACAGAGCAAGACTCCTAGTGGGGCTTTCACTTTGGGTGAAGCACTCTGGTATGTCCCCCAGTGTCCTGGAGACCGGGGACTACAGATCCCAGGAGATTCCTCAACACTTCTGGCAGCCCCAGGACACCTGGGGCCTCTCTGAATTCACCCTCACCCCAGCACCTAAAGCCGGCATCAACAGGAGAATGTCAGTGACTCCCGATCACTTTCTTAGACAACTAAAACCACGCAGTATTTCCTTTTCTGCTGGCTTTGGGCCCTAATCTTTTAAAGCCTTGTGTTCCACAGCATGGTAATATTAGTAATCCAATCCAGAATACATTTGAGAAGGCACTTCTTGGACACGGTTCTGAAGCCTGTGTATGCCTGTCCTTTCATTTCTCTCCGTCTGAGGCTGGATACTTATTATTCAACCAGAAGCTCAAGTTCTCAAGTTTTGTTTTTTTGCTTTTCTTCAAATCAGATCTCTACAGGTGCAGCCCCCACCACGGCTGGATCGCAGGAGGGCAAACGCGGCTCTGCTCTGCACATAGGAGCAAGGGTAGGCCAGACCATCCATTTTGCTCATGTTTGTGCAGTGATTTTAGCAGCCATGGTGAGGTTCCCACCTTGGTGGCGCAGGCCTGACCCATCTTTCTCCAGTCAGTGGCATCTCCACACCTGCTGTCATGGCTCAAGCTTTCCTTCCTCAACCAACCAAACATCACACATTAGGTGTGGCTCCAAGTAACTAAGTGCTGAGGGCCTTTAGAAAGACAAGTAGGCATGAGTGCTGCTGGAATGTTCTCCAGGAGCCTGACTTAGCCATTTGTGCTAGGCCCACAGTGTTAGACAAACAACTTCAACAAACAATCCGAATGCCTATTAATGCAAGCTAACCAATCCTACCAAGGGGAATCATAGGCCGGCAAACCAGTTCACGCGAGAAAGAGTCAAGGAAAGACAAATAAAGGCATTGAGTAGAAATGAAGAAATTGGTATGGAAAATCTGAAAGCCCCAATAGATGGGAAAAGGAAGAAGAAAACGAGAAAAATTCAGTCTCAGAAGGAAGACCGTACCTCTCCCTTAGGAAGGATTTTCTGTTCATCTAGCTTGAAGGCGGTCCCTATTCTTCGCCGAACAATGGGTGGTTCCTCGCCGGGATCCAGTGGGTATTCAACGGGCAGCTTCCCCGTGAGCTCCTGCACATGTGAACAGCATAAGTGAGAGCAGAGCACAGGCATGTCTTCCCTCCAGGGAGCACGCACGCACGCACGCGCACACACTCACACTCCGCTTCTCTGCACAAAGTCAACGCACAGGTAAGAAACACCAGCACATTCATGAAAATTCATTTCTCTAAAAGTGAAAGAGCATGGTCCTTTCTTCCCTGAATTGATGTCCTTCAAAAACCTCTGTACCCACACAGGAGACCCAGAAGAAGCTCCTGGCTTGAGATCAGCCCAGCTCTGGCTGTTGTGGTCATACAGCCATTTGGAGAGTAAACCAGCAGATGATAGCGCTCTCTCTTTTTCTCTCTCTCCCGCTTTAACTTTTAAATAATCTTCTTTTTAAAAAAAAAAAAAAGGGATATGGGAATGTGGGCATTTGACCCAGTGGTTAGATGGCCCCTTGGGATGCCCACAGATTGGAGTGCTTGGACTACAGCCGCAGCTCCACTCCAGATTCCCGCTTCCTGTTTGTGTAGATCCCGAGAGCCAGCAGTGAAGGCTTGGGTCCCTGCCACCTGTGTGGGAGACCTGGATTGGGTTCCCAGCTGCGGGCAACACCCAGCTGCAGCTGCTCTGGGCCAGTGTGGGCATTTGGGGAGTGAACCAGCAGGTAGTAGCTCTATTTTTCTCTCTCTCCTTCCTGAATATGAGTAATAATTATTCCACTCTAGTGAGACTCAAGGAACAAGCTAGATACTCAACTGCATACAGCTAAAAGTTTCAGTACAAACTGAAAGCAAGATTATAATCCACATGGTTGACAAGGTTGGAAATGTACTTGCTTGTGTGGAGGACAGAGAATTCAGCTGACAATGACGCTGGGCTGAGGAGGGATAGGATTAGACAGACTTGGGCTGAGTAAAGAGCGAATCTGAGTCAGCACAGTAGAAGGCCGGGGTCGGCGACAAGGCCCTTCCAAGGAGCAGAAAAGGCTGGGCAGTGGCCGTGTGCCTCCAACGGCCACGTGGGCACAGCCCCGCCTAGCCGGGCTCTGGTTTGCCAGCCCCCAGTCAGCGCACAGGCTGCACAAAGACTCACAGTGCTGCCCCGCAAGAACTCAGAAGTCTCTCCTGGGAACAGCCATCATCCACACAAAAAGCTTTTGTTGTGGGCAGCCCGATCCTGAGAGTCTAATTGGCGGGAAAACCCGGCTCATGGGAGGGGTCCTTCTGGCCCTGCCCACACCGCCGGGAGCCCAGTGCATGGGGTTTAGCGCGCCCACTCTTCTGGGCTTCAGATAGCCGGGACCTTCTGTTCCCAAACGCAAGCAGCTCAGAGCACAATGGCCCGCTCTGTGAGCCTCGAACACCCTGCCGCGTTCCGTCCTGTTTTCTACCCCTCTTTCTGTCTCTTTACAGCGTGGTTCAAATGTCCCCGAAATACTTCTGTGTTTAGCCTTCAGCTCCCTTTTTAACCACCTTTCCTGAAAGTCTAAATAACAGAACCTACTAAGGCTTCCACACTGTTGGAACTTTTTTTTTTTTTAATCTTGAAACTCATAAAAAATCAGGAAGAGCCGTTCAAGCTGCCACAGATTTCTAACTCTAAAGCATCTGTGGTTTTAGAGTATATTTTTAAAATGAGGCTACTGATTTTTCACCATCTGCTCGGAGGTGTTTGAGCCAAGGTCTTGATTCTGCAGGTATTTAATCTGATTTCTTCCATACCTGGAGCCACGTGGCAAACAAGTAATTTAGTGCCACGCTGGGGCTCCTCTTTCTCTCTGCCAAAGGCTCCATTTCACCTCATTCTGACAGCCCTGCTCCCCAGGGACCCACGGTGCTGCTCACAGAGGGAGCAGCTATGTCCCAGCCCCCCGACTCCAGGTGAGGGGACACACACAGGAGCAACGCAGCCGACTTCCTTGGTGGGGTCTTCCTTCCGCTCCAGCCATGTTTTCCAGTGTCAACATCGGAAAAAGCGGGAGCTTTGTTTGCTCTGTTTTGCTTTGTTTTTGAGAGAGACAGTGGGGCTCTATAACTCACACTAACCTTGCCCTGACATGTTGCGTCCCTGTGTGTTTAGGGACGTTTTCTTTATTAAAAACAAAACAAGGCTTTACAAATTGTGAAAGGCAGCCACCCAACCCCATAGGTGTTCAGTCCTTCCAGTCTGTTCTTTATGAAAACACTGCTAACATTCGCAGCATCCCAGGGTGCGTTCCCCAGCCAGGGCAACAGCTTCCCTAAGATGTGCAATGCATCTGTGCTTTGAGCGGGCTCCGGTTTAAATCAATCCAGACCCTAATTAAGCTGAGCTGAAATGTAACATGATCTCACTCCAGCGGCCCCTTGGTTCCTTCTCCCTCACTGCAAGGCAGTATTATTTGGGGGGAGGGGAACGCATCCCTGTGACTTCATCTGGGACACTATAAACCTCCTATTCGGAGCTGTTCACCGACAGAGCTCTTTGAGAGCTCATGTTATTGGGGGAGTTGCTTTTCCTCCACTGATAACATGACACACAGGTGTGTGCACACTCACGCACAGTGATGTGTGTCACAAAGTCTCCGAACGTTGTTAAAGAATGGAGGGACAGACCGAAGACCGCGGCAATGGGGTGTTTGCGTCCAGAGAGTGGGCAGCAGCCTCTGCCGCCCAGTGAAAACTGACACTAGCATGCACCCAGGCTCAAGGAAGCACGGCTTTCATAAAATCTTAAATATCACTAGGCTGGGATTTCATAAAAAAAAAAAAAAAAAAAGTCAAAACGGTAAAGAAACACCAGATCGCAGGGCTCATCTCTAGTGAAATCCTGCGGTGTCTGTTTTCCCAGCATGCCATCCAAAGGTACATCTGCAGGAACCTCAGAGGAACCCCACGTCACCATCTGGGAGGCCAGTGGCAAGCCATTCATGGCAGTGAAGGACCGTCACAGGAAGAAACACGTCGTCAGCTGTGGTGCACGAGGGACTGTCACTAGGCCTGGCCATGTGGCCTCCGGCGGGAGCCTTCTTAGCTAGCATTTTGTAGCACCAGCTTTCACCGGTGCTGGTATCCCACTAGCGCCCACCAAATTCTCTGCCAAAGCACACTGCAGAGCTTGGCCATTTGCAAATATCCCGGGAGGCTCACTGTTTATCCCACCCCTGCCCCTGTCAACGGCGGAAGACGGACGCCATCCCAGACAACACAGACTGAGCTGCTTACGGCCTCACGGAGACACAGCTTCTTGAGTTCCTCCAACCTCTGGCGCAGCGTCTCCTCCAGGGCCTCCTGCCTGGACTTCAAGGCAGCCAGCATGTCTTTCTTGGCCGACTGAGAGCTATCTGATTCCTGAGAACCTGTTAATAAACAGAGGGGTTACTAGGCCAGCCGGGAGGGCGACACACATCTGGACCACTAATGAATTTCACTGGAGCCCACACCGTGGATATGGGATTTACCCCTGGAGTGGAGGGGAGTGTGAAATAAAACAGGTGCTCAGAGCTCTGCATTCCAGCACAGCATGGAATTTACAGCTAGGCGGAAGGAAGGACACACTGTGGAAAAAGGAGTTTATCTTCCTTGATGATCTTATGATATGTCACATACCCATTTGGTATGTGACATATCTTAAGATTTAATTTTAATAGATTTCACACAGCAAACAGGGCAAGAAGAGTTCACGCCAGGAATTTTAACATGTATTCTAAATTTTCTTTTATCCATTAAAAAAGCTTTTTTTTTTTTTGCTCAGTTTCATGTCTGTTTATTATAAAAAAATTTTGAGAATATAGACAGGAATAAAAATAGTCCATAAACTAGTCCCCCAGAGATACTGTTATGCATTTTTTCTTATTTTTCTCCCCCCACACACACAAATATATTTTTAAAAGAAAATGAAATTTTATTGTATTTTTTAACTTAACATTGTATTATGAGCAACTTCTCTCCCAATAAAATGACATTCTTTCCTGGATAAAACATCTGCATGACCCAAACAGTGGACTGCAAGATGTGAAACTGCTGAAGAAGGCAAACTGTGAACCAAACAAAAGGAACACAAGCTGAAATGCCAACAGGAGGAATTCCCGTTAGACCAGAAGACTGTCGGGCCCTAATGTTTGGATTCTAAAATCCATTTCCTACAGTGAAGCTATTAACGCCTTTCCTACCTTGATGGGTTAGAGAAAGTACACTGGCTTCCTGGAAAAGGAACAGGTGACTGTTACTTCTCCTCTCCTCCCAAGTGTCACTGGGTATGTACTTAAGAGGCTCAGACCACGCAACAAACAGCCTCAAACAACCTCAAATGCCTACACAGGGTACTCTAGTTCCAGTGGGATCTCGCCAGTGAAAATTCTAAGATTCTGCTCAGAAGAATTAAAGATATAATAACAGAAATATAATGTGGTTGTGACTTAGAAGTATGATCTTCTGAAAATGTCAATTCTATCAACCGAACAACAGAGTCAATGCAATCCCAGTAACAATCCCAGCAGGTTTGGGGAATAATCCAGTTGAAATTTCCAGAATCAACAGTTCCTTTTCCTCCACTGATAACAAACGGCAGCTCAGAATCATGAAGCTAGAAAGAACTACTGTGCCTTGCAACACACAGGTCCTGCCACCCTCAAACTGTCCCCATAAATACACTTGCACTCTTCTACTCTGATTTAAAGGTTCTGACTAGGAAACCCACACTCCTTCAGTTACCATTCATCTAGGCTCTGCACACTCTAATCACCAAGAACTCTTCAGTGTCTACATACATATTGGCTGTGACTTGGACTTTGTTTTTTCTTCTCCACCCCATTTGAGCTCGAAATAGAGTGTCTATCACTGTAGGGATATAACCATATTCATGCCTCCACAGTAGCTAACAAATATTAGCTAGAGTGAGCACACATAAACGTCCGTTATAGATTTGGATGCTCTAATTAAGTTGAGTCTCTCCTTGGTAATAAAAAGCCTCGCGCCTCTAAGAAGTTTCTTCATGGAGCCTCCTTTCTCAGCTTTGAATCATGTTTGTAGCTCTTTTCCTGGAATTTGACGTGCTACAGTTCCAGGTTTCCAAACAGCAAACTCAAAAGCAAGCTTGATCCTCAGAGACTCCATGACCTCCTGGTTCCCGCACACTAAATCCATATGGTGTCACACTCAGGCAACACACTGCTCCGTATCACTGCAGGCGCCCCTTTTGGAAATGTTTCGGGTTTTATACTTCCATAAGTCAATTATCCCGCGCTTATCAGCACTGAACTATCTCCAGTCTGTATGCATCCAAGGCAATGTGGCTAAATCATCTTGAATCTTAATCTGGTTCTCTAGGGAACACCCACCACTCACATGTAAAGACAGGAAAATTTAAAGAGGTTCTCGCTGTTGCATCGTCTCAAGAATTAATAAGAATGTAAAATAATACTGGGAGGAAGTCAGACTTTAGGTTTAAAAAACAGTGCTGGGGAAACTTGGGTCCAAGAAGATTAAAGGATTTCTTGCTCAAGTGAAAAATTCATTGTTTTCCCTTTCACCCCTGCCTAACCTCACAATAGGAAATGATGATTTCTTAAGTGAAATCTAAGAATTAACCACATTCAGGAATGGCGAAAATCACAACAGCTTTCAACTCTGGGAGGTAAAGCATGCAATTTTTGGATGATTGGGTTTCCAGTTATGGGATTAGTTACGATGTGGCCTTGAGTTACAGGGCTCATTAATGCTGCCTAAATTATTATTATTTATAATAATTAGTCTAAATACCAAACCCACATAAGACAGGCCAGAGAATCCTGGCGTGCTAGATGCTCGAGTCCTCCCAAATTGGCACCAGTAACACAGGCTGGCTCCGCCTTACACCTTTAGCCTGGAAATGGCTTCGGGAGATACGGGATTCCTGAGTACTAAGTTAAAAATGCTGCAAAGTGTCTGACCCTGCCTGCACTAGACGTGCAGAATTCCATTTTATTGCTAACTGGACACTCAGAAGATCTGAGTTTGATAAAGTCTCAACTATTCACTAGGCATGTGACCTCGGGCAAGTGACTTGTTCTTCTGAATTCACTATAGAGACTAAATGAGATCACGCCTACAGAGGATTCAGCACCTTGCCTGGAACAGGTAAACTCTAAACCTAGGGTAGATTTAGGATGAATATACATGTACACACACACAAGGCTGAGAAACAAATGAATGGAACCACCTCTGCACTGACACTCAAGGTCACATGAAAGAACTTGACTGTGCAATTCAGTGTAGACTCGGGCTCTGAAACTCACCTTTAGAAAGCAGCAATACAGGTTTAGGCAATATTTTCACTGTGCTTCTGCAGGCCCTGGGTTTGCAGACAATCCCCTGGGGCTGTCACAGTTGGAAGGTATGAAAGGGGCCCAGGAGATTCAGGGGCCTCAGCTAGTTTCTACTCCATATCCCTCAAACTAGAACACTTCCACAGTAACCTTCTTCCAGTATGCAGGTTGCATTTGAAAAAGAGGATCCCACAGCCTAGTTTTCTTCAAAGGTAATCCACCTTTGAATTGCCATGGCTTCTCCATGCTGGAGTTTGTGTGATCAGAGCTCGTGGACTGTCACCTGCGACTCGCAGACATGGCCACCACTGGGATAGGTGGCCACATGCCCAGGAGACACATCCCACAGAGCGGCGTTTAAGGTCATGGAAGGAGCCTGACCTGCCCTGCCACCTGCCCCACGAGTGGTCTCTGGGCAGCCCATGAATGAGATGCTGGGCTCTGAAAGGAAAGAAGTCACAAGAGAGGCAGAAGGCAGGAGGCCAAGATTCAGCAGGCTGGTGGCCTTCATCCCCTCCAGGGACAGAATGACTCCAGGAAGAAAGCGAGTCAGGGACGAGCCTCAGGGCTCAGGTCAGTGGCAGTCCCACAAACTAACAGTTCAAGAGCGTGTGAAAAATGGTTCTAGACACAGAAGTAGTTTCAGCTCGGCACCTGGACTTGGGGAATGGGATGGAGGCTCTGGGTTTTTATGATTTACCCATTTCCATGGGAATCCAGTGTGGGGTGGGGGTAGGGCTGAGGCGGGGTTAGGGTTGGAATGTGGGCGGGAGAGAGGGGAAGCCCCACTTTGTTCCTAAATCTGTATATATGAAATATATGAAACTTGTATAACTGAAGTAAAATTTACAAAAACAGAGAAAACGTACAAGCCTTTGCAGATGCCAAGACCTCTCCAAGGCTATGAGTTTAGCTCCTTGGAAATTAAAAAACAGGGGCACTGGCACCGTGGCTCACTTGGCTAATCCTCCACCTGCGGTGCTGGCACCCCGGGTTCTAGTCCCGGTTGGGGTGCCGGATTCTGTCCCAGTTGCTCTTCTTCCAGTCCAGCTCTCTGCTGTGGCCCAGGAGGGCAGTGGAGAATGGCCCAGGTCCTTGGGCCCTGCACCCGCATGGGAGACCAGGAGGAAGCACCTGGCTCCTTGCTTCAGGTTGGCACAGCACGCTGGCAGTGGTGGCCATTTGGGGGGTGAGCCAACGGAAGGAAGACCCTTCTCTCTCTCTCTCTCACACTAACTCTGCCTGTCAAAAAAAAAAAAAATAGCGGCAGGTGTTGCAGCATGGTGGATTTAGCCCCTGCCTACAATGCTGGCATCCTGTATCAGATTGCTGGTACAAGCCCCATCTCTCTGCTAATGGACCTGGGAAAGCAGTGGCTGATGGCCAAAGTGCTTGAGCACTGCCACCCACTTGGGAGACCTGGATGGAATTTGGATTCCTGGCTTCCACCTGGACCAGGCTGAGCCATTGCAGCATTTTGGGGAGTGAACCAGTGGATGTCTCCCTCCCTCCCTCCTTCCTCTCTCTTTTTCTCCCTCTGTGTCATTCTGCCTTTCAAAAAAATAAATATTTTGTAAAAATAAAGTACTTCTGTGGCCAGCACTGTGGCATAGCAAGTAAAGCCTCTGCCTGCAGTGCAGGCATCCCATATGGATGCTGGTTTGAATCCCAGCTGCTCCACTTCTGATCCAGCTCTCTGCTATGGTCTAGGAAAGCAGTAGAAGATGGCCCAAGTCCTTGGGCCCCTGCACCCCCGTGGGAGACCTGGAAGGAGCTCCTGGCTTCGGATTGGTGCAGCTCCCTCCATTGCAGTTATCTGGGGGAGTGAACCAGCAGACAGAAGACCTCCCTCCCTACCTCTCTCCCTCTGCCTCTCTGTAACTCTGCCTTTCAAATAAATAAATAAATCTTTAAAAAAAAACATAAAGTACTTCTGTTTAATAAATTAAGAGAATGCAACCGTGGTGTCAGCGGGGGCAATCCCCGAGAGGAAGCCATCTGGATTTCTATCATGAATCTGCTAGGAGGTGGTGTAAGGCCGTGGGTTCCTCACCTCGCGGAGCCATCACGCCCCCTCTGTAAAGTAACTAATTGATGAATCTCTAAGATTCCCTCATTTGAAGAGTCTACTACCTAATAAATGCACTCAAGTAGTTGCTTCTGGCTGCTAGCAGTCCCATTTGCAATTTTTGCATGAGAGATCATATATAGAGAGCAATCTGTTCTCTCTTTCCTCCAACATCCTGCTCCCTTGGGAAGACAAGCACTCTGCCACGTCTGTTCTCACTCCAGTTACTGCCACAGGCTCCCGAGGGCTTAAAGGCCAGGTGCCTGGAGTGTTAACCTCTTCCTCTTATCAACAGACCAAAGCAAGTATAAGTGTGTAAGCATGACTGCTGAACAAGTTTCATCTGAGCTGTGTGGGATTAACAAAGCACGAAGATGCTCTGTACCTACAAGAGCGAGATACCAAAATGTACAGATTGGAAAATCAGTGCCCAGTGCTACCGGAAGAAGGGCTGTCTGAGCTTAAGGATTCAGTGCACAGTCCAGGGAAACCCAAAGGTGAATCGAGTGTCTTTGAAGGATGCGCAGAATGCACGTATACTTTCTGGCTTGGGTACAGTTTCCAGCAACACCCAAGTTTCGAGGAAGGAATAGTTTATTCTTTGGAAAACACAAAGTGGTGCTGTTGCCTCCCAAGGCAGAAGTCGACAATGAGGTAGCAGGCCTGGGGGGTAACCAGCTCTGCTACTTACTAGTGGCAGGGCCCTGGCGAAGTCCCATAACCTACTGAACAGGAATGCAAACAGGACATCCTCAAAACTTGAGAATTCAAATAGACAATCGTGGAAGGTGCCTGAGAGTTCAGGACGTTTTAAGCGCTACAGGAATATTCATTACTTTTATTAAAAAGTGTTGCTACTGCTAGCCTTCCCTAGGAGTTGGCCCCCTAATTCCAGACAGCCTCAAAATGTGAAAAAGAGAGTGACCAGGCAGGTGTACCACTGTGGCCCCATCAACTCAGAGGGTGCTCAGGAGGACAGGGGAAGGGATTGTAATACAACTCCTAAGCAGGAGCTTTCTATATGCTCCCCTTCACTTAATCCTCATGAAACAGTATCCCCCTTTTCCTGGAGGAGGTCACGGGGGTGCCAGGAGGCACAGCTGGGATTCCAGCTTGACTCAGTTTGGTCTGTTTCATCCCTTGAATGGAAACTGGTCCTGGGAGCTGCATGGTTGCCACGGTAACCCCACACAGCACCCTATGCCACCTGCCTTCCATACATGGGCTCTCCCCCCACAGTCCTGTCTGGATCCACCTGTAGACAGAGGGAGGAGCTGGGAGCTAAAGGGCTCTTCAGATCTGCCAGCGAAACAACAGGGGTCCCTGGAGCACCTTCTGGTGCCAAGCCGTGTGGGGAGACAGGTCCAGTGCTGGGCTTCTGGTTCTCAGACAGTGACCCACCAGGAGGAGGAAGAGCAAGGCCCCAAGACTGGGAGAAGCAGCAATGGAAGGAGGAACCCAGAGCCCGGAGCCAGCTGGGCAATTAACCTGGATTGCTGACCATCACTTCTGGTTGGTTTTCTCTCTCAGAGGAGGTTACGCCTCCCTCCGTCTCATGGCCGGGAAAACAGCATCAGATCAGTCCTCTAGAAAAAGCTCTCTCCCTCTTATTGCCCAGTAAATATCAATTTGAATGAACCTGGATTGAAAATACCATCTTTTTTTTGGCTAGTTCATAATTATATTTCCATCTGAACCCCAAAAAATATTTTTATGGAAACAAGTCACAAATCATCTGGCCACTGGGGAGGAGAAAAAGCTGACCATAAAGACGATGATTCCTGTCCAGACAGGGCTGGAGGGACCTCGAGTGATCTGCTCCAAGGCAGTCATTGTCAGGGGATGTTTGGAAATCTTTGAACAACCAGACGTTATGGGTGCTATGGGAGACCCCGCCTCCAGCCTTGCTCGCTTCCCATTTCCTATCTGGGGAACTCCACGCCTCACACCCATGCACAGCTGGCTGTGGAGGGGCCGGACGTGCAGGAACACAGGCAGCCCTCCTCTGGCCGGATCTCCTCACTCAGCAGCCAGGGAGAACTTGCTCCCAATCCTTGCCGAGATCCCAGGCGACTGGGCACCGGATATGAGTGTGCATCCTGCCGAGGACAAGGTCAGGAACCCAGGCTCCTCTGGTTTTGATGTAGGGGAACGCCGATGCCCAAAGGCAGAGGGGGCGCTCTCTCTGCAAGGAGGGGAAAACTTGAAAGCAATCACTTTCAGGGCAGGGAGTGACAATGTGTCTGCTTTGGCTGTTTCGGGGCGGGGGGGGGGGGGGGAATAAATAACTGAGACAATGAAAAAGGCCCTATTCCCAGCAGATCTGTAAAAGCCTCAAGGAAAAGTTTTGGCAGACACCCCAGGAATAAATAGGAGGAAAAGGTCTGAGCTCTTCTGTACGCCACAGAGATATTTATTTCCCGGACAAATCCTCCTTCCATCAAAGACGTCCTGGGAGACCCTGGGAGACCACGCCACGTTGCAGATGGCAGGATCAGTGTCTCATTTCTGGGGGACAGTCTCAGGGAACTCAATGTGACTTTGAACATGAAAAATGCACACTTGGAAAACATTTCACCAGGCTCAGACGTTTGAGAAACAAAATTGCAATCGAAGCTCTTTGAGAAGCGAGCGCCTTCTCATGATGGTCCACCAACTCTGGGCGAGTTTTCCTCCCTGGCTAGGATCCCACAGCTCAGTGGCCAGATCACCAAAGGTTGAAGAGTATACAAATATAATTAAAAAGAGGGGGTGGGGGAGAGACAGAGGAAATTACACAGTCCACTTAAGAAATTAGCAGCATCTTGTAAAACACCTCACTGAAACTACTGTCAGTGATGCAAACTCCTCCCACGTCTTAGACTAGGCAGTGAGGGAGCTGGCCCTCCTAGCTCCGGGACTGTTACTCCATTGCAATGTGCAGCTTTTGGAGATGAATTGCAAACTTCAAGGATCCTTGTTCTATGCTCCCAGCAAAGGGGAACTCAGAGAGCTCGTCTGCATGGGAGCAATGCCTCTGAGAGGTGATCAGGAGATTTCTGTCTGTCGAAGCTGCCATCATTGGAAAGCTGCCCCTTTAATGTGACATGTTGCCATTCCACGCTGGGTCTCTTTAGTAACCCAGTATATCTTTACTAGCAACACTTGAGGGCATAAATATCGCTACAGAAATGACAAAGGCTTTATGAGGCTGTTCTTTTAAAAAAAAAAAAAGTGGAAAAGAGAAACCATTCTGCCTCCTTCTTAATTTTGACTCAAGTCAGTCCTGCTCAAGCAAGCCCAGAAACATCCATTCCACAGAGCGAGGTTCCGCAGCCCTCACTCACTATGCAGTCCAGCACAAACAACCCTTGGCAGAACCTAGCTCCTCTGGCAGCGCCTGGTGGGCCATGCCACGGGCAGAGCAGAGGTCAGGACCAAAATGAAGGCCCCTGGAATCCTGCTCATTGGCAGACGTAAAAGGAGAGGCAGCAGGCCTGATCATCGAGAACTTTAAAAGGCCAGAGAGAGACCAGGACACAGAGTAGGGAGCCAACAAGATGGGGTGAAGACAAAAGGAAAAAAAAAAAAAAAGACCTGCCCCAGAGTAAGGCAGGCAGTTTCGAGCGGAATATATCTCTGACCATAAGGCTGGCAGCTGCCCACTAGCACAGGGCTCTGCGTGGAGAGATGTCAGAGGGCTGGCATCCTCATTGTTCCAATGGTTATTAATAAACCTCCCAACAATGAGAGGAAGCGCCCGCATCCAGAGAATGAGAATGTGTGAGCACTTGAGTAATGACTGTGCCCTGAGCCGGCAGGGCTGGGGCCCGTGCTGAAAACATGTTTTCTCCCAGACCGGAAGGGGTCGGAGCCGGCCTATGACAGCACACTGCACGTTTTGTTTTATTTTTATTGTCTTAAACCAGAACTCCCATCACCCTTTTCTCCACAATCCTGTTGATCACACTGAAGATGACTAAGTTGCCACTTCCTTAGTCAGACAAAGTCCGATGTCTAAACACGAGATGCCAGCTTGTTTTGTAGGGAGTGGGTAGCTCAGGCCCCCGTGTTTCCATTCAGGAGGCCAACAGTGCTCTCCCGGTTCCGTTTCAGAAAGGATGCACCAGGATACTGTCTGGTTTGGGTGGTGGATGTGTAGAGCCCCCTGGCCCTGCAGCATGCTGGGACTTTCCTAGGCCCAGCTGTGCTATTGTCTCAAACATCCTGAGAGCAAAATCCAGTCTCCCCCTGCCACTACGCTCGCCCTGCAGTCACAATCGTTCTGCGACAGCGAGTCCCCCAGACAACACTCAGAACTAATCTTAGACATGCTCACTTCCAACACCATGAAAAGGCCACGTGCCTTTGGCTATATCAGCAAATGCAGTTGTTATTTTTTGTTTTTAAAGAGTTATTTGAAAGGCAGAGTTGCATGGAGAGAGAGGCAGAGACAGAGAAGTCTTCCACCCACTGGTTCGCTCTCCAGATGGTTGCAATGGCCAGAGCTGTGCCCATCCAAAGCCAGAAGCTTCTTCCAGGTCTCCCAGGTGGGTGCAGGGGCCCAAGGAGTTAGGCCCTCCTCCACTGCTTTCTCAGGCCATAGCAGAGAGCTGGATTGGAGGTGGAGCAGCTGGGTCTAGAACCAGCGCCCACATGGGATGCTGGCACTGCAGGTGGTGGCTTTACCCAGTACGCCACAGCATTGGTCCCAAGTTCTTGGTTTTTGTTCTGTTCCATTTTTCCTCCCCTTCCATCTTTCAAGCAATTTCAAGAAATGGAAGGAAAGGAGGAATAACTCCCTTCTTTTTAGTTCCCAAAAATAGGATTTATTCTATTAAAAAAAAAGAAGAAGAAGAAACTCTAAAAACATCCTAACCCAGTGGCTAACACTCACTGTAATCCTCGCAAACTCTCCCTGAACTTTCTGAGAAGTGGTCAGCAGAAGCACCTGGGAACCAAAGCAATGGAGAGCAGTGTCTCTACTTCCAGAGCAAATGTCTAGACTCTGACAGGGCAGAGTGAGACAGCCCTCACGGGTTCCCTGCTTCAACGGATCAAGTAGCAGATTCCCTGATGTCCGACACAAATGCTTTAGGATATGGGTTCCTTAAGCTTCCTCAGATCTAAATGCCACTGAGGGCCACACCGAGAGAAGAGCTTGCTCCCTTTTACCCCAACAGAGGCTGCCAGCTCTGAGCACCTGCAGCACCACCTCTAACAGTCTCCACGAGGACACAGGTGTGCAGGTGCACAGTGAAGTGGGGGCAGCTGTAGGTTTCATCAGGGTTCCTGGCCTCCAGTCTTATCACTTCATCTATGTCTTCCTTTTGTTCGTGACATGGCAGCCTGCACCTCAGGGCCTTAGTAGCTGTGGACCTCTGACTTCTGTCACAGCTATCAGTATTTCTTCATTCTTTGGCATCTGTGGCTCCAGATACCAAGTACTGGACTTCAAATGATTTTAAAGGTAATAATGTGGGGCTGGTGCTGTGGCATAGGAGGTAAAACCATGGCCTGCAATGCCAGCATCTTATATGGGCACCGGTTCGAGGTCCAGCTGCTCCACTTCTGATCTAGCTCTCTGCTGTGGCCTGGGAAAGCAGAAGATGGCCCAAGCCCTGCACCCACTTGGGAGACCCGAAGAGGCTCTTGGCTCTTGGCTTCCAACGGGCACAGCTCTGGCCATTGCACCTATCTGGAGAGTGAACCAATGATGGAAGATCTGTCTGTCTGTCTGTCTGTAGCTCTGTTTTTCAAATATTTTTTTTTTAAAATAAATCTTTAAAAAATGAAAAGAATGGTAATGATGTGCGCTTAAATAGGAGTCAGAGCTGGTGCTGTGACATAGCTGGTAAAGCCTCCGCCTCAATGCCAGCATCTCATATGAGCACTGTTCTGGCTGCTCCACTTCCGATCCAGTTCCCTGCTAATGTGCCTGGGAAAGCAGCAGCAGATGGACCAAGTGTTTGGGTCCCTACTACCCATATGGGAGACCTGGATGAAGCTCCTGGCTTCTGCCTGGACCAGTGCTGGTCACTGCGGCCATCTGGAGAGTAAACCTGTGGGTAGCAGATCTCCCTATCTATCCCCCTCTCTTTTTGTAAACAATTTATAAAAAATAGAAAAGTCGTCTTCAAAGTTACTAATAGCATGGAAATATCTCTGTTTTATAACAACAAACAGTATGCAAACCCTTTGTGGAGGGGGACTGTAACTTCTAAAATGCATTGGGGGCTGGTGCTGCAGCTCCCTAGGCTAATCCTCTGCCTGCGGCGCCAGCACCCCAGGTTCTAGTCCCGGTTGGGGTGCAGGATTCTGTCCTAGTTGTTCCTCTTCCAGTCCAGCTCTCTGCTGTGGCCCGGGAAGGCAGTGGAGGATGGCCCAAGTGGTTGGGCCCTGCACCCGCTTGAGAGACCAGGAGGAAGCACCTGGCTCCTGGCTTCGGATCGGCGCAGCGCCAGCCGTAGCGGCCACTTAGGGGTGAACCAACGGAAGGAAGACCTTTCTCTCTGTGTCTCTCTCACTGTCTAACTCTGCTTGTCAATAAATAAATAAATTTTTAAAAAATGCATTGGGAACCAGGAAAAAATGTTTATGCCATAGAAATACTATGGTGGCGGTACATGGCTCAGTGCCACCATGATCTGGGTCTAGGGAGAAGGATAAAGAAAGGGAAACGTCAGAGGCCTGACATTAAAAGGACACAATGTGGGGAAAATGCTGGAGGCAGCCGCACGCGAGCAGGAAGGCAGGCCCAGGAGAGAACGCACTCTGGGAATGCAGGGGACTCCGACAATGTGGCACATGCAGGAGCCTTAGCGTGCTCTGCACAGTTCCAGGGGTGGGTGTTTGGTCCAGCAATTGCATGCCCGAGTCCCCAGCCGGGGTGCCTGGCTCTGACTCCTGACTCCAGCTTCCTGCTAATGCAGACCCCGGGAGGCAGTGGAAATGGTCCAACTGATTGGATTCCTGCCACCGTGGTGGGAGATTTAGCTTAACTTCCCAGGTCGTGGTTCGGGTCCTGGGCCAGCCCCAGCCTCTGTGGGCATTTAGGGGAGTGAGCCAGAGAATGGGAGCACTCCCTGTCTGTCTGTCTCATTTTCTCTCTCAATAAAACTTCTCTTTAAAAAAAAAAAAAAGTTGACATCAATAACTGTACTGAGTACTCTAAGTGTTAGGCACTGGGCTTGTGTTAGAAACGTGGAATTTCAAATAGTACCTACTTAAATTTTTTTTAAGTTTTTTTTTTTTTTTTTGACAGGCAGAGTGGACAGTGAGAGAGAGACAGAGAGAAAGGTCTTCCTTTGCCGTTGGTTCATCTTCCAATGGCCGCTGCGGCTGGCGCGCTGTGGCCAGCGCACTGCGCTGATCCGATGGCAGGAGCCAGGTGCTTCTCCTGATCTCCCATGGGGTGCAGGGCCCAAGCACTTGGGCCATCCTCCACTGCACTCCCTGGCCACAGCAGAGAGCTGGCCTGGAAGAGGGGCAACCGGGACAGAATCCGGCACCCCGACCGGGACTAGAACCCGGTGTGCCGGCACCGCAAGGCGGAGGATTAGCCTAGTGAGCCGCGGCGCCGGCTTAAGTTTTTTAATTTATTTTTGAGGCAGGTAGTGGTGACAGGAGTTGGGGAGACAGAGGCTGAGATCTTCCATCAGCAGGATCATTCCTCAAATGGCCACACCTGCCATGGCTGGGCTAGGCCACAGCTGAGAGCTCCGAATTCCAGTTGGGTCTTTGATATGGGTGCAGGGGCCCAAGCACTTGGGCCATCCTCTGCTGCTTTCCCAGGCACATTAGCAGGCAACTGGATCAGCACAGAGCACTTAGGACTCAAATTGGTACCTATATGGGATGCTGGCTTAGCAGGCGACGGTTTAACCTGCTTCCCCACAACACCAGTCTCCAGATGCTTTTAAGAAACATTTATTAGACATCATCTAATAAGGAGAGAAAACCATTTACCAAATTGGGTACTGGGTTATACGTGCTGAAAATCAGACTACATGAGGGTACTTCAAAGAGCTCATGGAATCATGGGATTAAAAAGATAAGTTTCCTTTGGCACAAAAAAATGAGAAATCCATGCCTAGTGTTTTCCCAATATGTTTTTTTCCATGAGTTTTTCTGAAGAACCCTTGTGAGGTCTGGCAAGTGTAATTAGACAGTGTATAAGATCTGGGCTGTCCTGAAGGAGCTAGCAGGTGCACCTGTCCCCCATGAGAGCACATTACAGGTCACAGGTGGCCAGGACAGGAGAGGGGTGGGGAGCCACCCAGTCACCTTGATTCTCAGCCCAATGACTACACTTCCCCACTGTAGGGGATGCGAATTCAGTCCCTTCTAGATGGGTCTGCCGTTGCCTTTCCTCGGGCAAAGGCTTCCTCCCCCAGTGCAAGGAGGGATGAAGGGGCAGGCAGCACTCAGCAGCACCGCAGGTATGGGGGGCAAGACCAACCAACCAACCCGGGGATTCCCTGGCTCACTGAGGGCATGCTGCCAGGTTGCCGCCCGTCCCTCCACTGTCCTGAGGCATAGGGTATGGGGTCAGGGCATCCCTGGGGAGCAGCGACCTTGGCATTAGAGGATGCAGTGACAGGCTGGGAAGAGGCTCCAGGGTGTACTTGTGAGGCTCTCTCACCCTCAGTTTCCTCTTCCATGGCTGCATGCTCGCAGAGCAGCTGAGGCATCAGAGCCGACAGCCAGAGCCACTCTGCGAGGGGTCTTGGCCCTCATCATCTGAGCCACGGGCCCCAGCACTGAATTATTAAGCATCCAAAAATCACTTTAATGTCCTGGAAGAAAGGCGCAGGGTGGATTCGGCCAGAAGACCGTCTTGTGATTTATCTCCCATCCCTCTACATTGAGTACCAACGGCGGTAACGGAGACTTCTTGCTTTCTAGTCAGCAGGATGCTCGGATTGCATTTCTGGTGGGCACATGATACCTGCTCATCTCAGGAGGTTTGGGGCTCCTGGGCACAACTCATCTGTAAGTGCTGGGAGGTCACTGCCCTGTGCCCAGGGCACTGCCGGAGATGAAGAGCCCATGCACGTGGACCAGGATGCAGGCTCAAAGCAAGGGGCTCCACACTCTGTGACCCTGAGCCACACTCAGCTCAAGCTTCTCTCTCTTCCTTAGTAAGAACAGTAGCTCCCAGGGCTGGCATAGCGGGTAAAGCCGCCACCTGTGACACCGGCATCCCATATAGGTAGGGTGTTCCAGCTACTAATCCAGCCCCCTGCTAATGACCTTGGAAAAACAACAAAAGATGGCCCAAGTGCTTGGGCCTTGGCCACCCATGTGGGAGACCCTCATGGCGCGCCTGGCTCTTGGCTTCACCCTGGTCCAGCCCTGGCCATTGTGGCCATTTGGGGGATGAACCAATAGATAGAAGATCTTTCTTGTGTCTCTACCCCTCTCTCTGTAACTCTGCCTTTCAAAATACATTTTTTTTTTTTTTTAAAGAAAGAATGGCTCTCAAAATATAGTCTCTGGAGCAGCAGCACAGGGGACTTGGAAGAGATGCAGATTCCCAGGTTCCCCCTACACTTGCAGAACCTGTGGTGGCAGCGGGTAGTGAGGGGAAGCCCAGCAAGCATGCCCAAGTCTGAGAACCGCTGAGCCTGAAGCCTGTCAGGTTCCGGACTGGACGCCCCGCGACTCCATACAAGAGGAAGGCAGGAGGGCAGGTCCAGGCTCTTATCTGGTTTTAGCCAGGGTTAGAAAATACTATTGTGTTTTGTGCAAAAGACAGACAAGGGTCTGCTCTGGCTCTGCGCTTGGCCATTCTGCAGGAGCCAGGGTGTGGCTGGAATCCCGGGCAGGGGGGGTCGGGGGCTCTGAATGGCATTGTCTGTGATCCCAGAAGTCAACATTCTCTACGTCTTCACTGCAAACTTCTAAGCCCCAGAAAGAATGATCTTTGGACCCGCTGACTGGATGAACCATTTCTGAAGAACCCAGGGCAGGCAGGAGTTTACAAAGAACTCTGCAGTGACCTGGCAGGGAGAGGCAGACTCGGGTTTTATGGGGCCCGAAGCTTATGTAACTTTGATGGTTCTGTTTAACAAGGAAAACGATTTGTGATACAGCGTGTCGGTGGACTTTACATAAACACCGAGCACGTGAGCACACCACCAGGGCCGCAGCACGGCGGGGGTCCGAGCTTCCCCTCCACAGGCGCTGCTCCCAGCCCAGGAAGGATGCACTTCCTCGCCCTGGGCCTTGTTTTGATCCTTTTGCTGGCTGTGACTGGGCCATGAAAGCCAACAAATTAACAAGACAATTTTTAGCAAACTCCTTCTCTCCTGGCTGTTCTTTTTTGATTTGCTGTTGTCTGCAGACTGTGTATTTAGTTCCATAAACCACCCTGCACGGTGAGGGAGGGTAAAGGCACCCTGCTTTATTTTTCTGGTACAGATACAAGGTGACCCAGCTCCCGATGTCAATCAAGCTCTTACCAATGGGTGGGTGGGGGGCGGGGAACAGCCATCCTTGGTTACATTTCTCTAACACTTCCTCCTTCCTCTCCCCCTGCCCTCCTCAAACCTGCTCCTCTTCCTGTGATTTCAGTGAATGGCAGCCCCATGCTGGAAGTCAGGCAGATCTGAAGTCTCAGAGCATCTGTCCCTCCCAACAACCAGGGACAGGACCACCTGGGCAAGGCTCACAATAACGGTCGGCGGAACCAGACCTCTGACTCTTGGTGCCAAAGATGCTTAGCCCTTCCACCCCATCTGTGACAGCGAGCGTCTCTCTTCCTACATGAGCAACAAACAGTCAGCTAAGAAGTCCACCAGGGGACTGGTATTGTGGTGCAATGGGTTAAGCTCCATATCAGAGCCCTGGTTTCAAGTCCCAGCTGCTCCACTTCTGATCCAGCTCCCTGCTAATGCACCTGAGAAAGCAGTGAGTGGCACAGGCTGGCCCACATGCTTAGGCCCCTGCACCCACGTGGGAGACCCAGATGGAGTTCTTGGCTCCTGGCTTTGGCTTGGCCCAGCACTGGCTGTTGTGACCATTCGGGGAGAGAACCAGAGCATGGAAGATCTCACTCTCTGTCACCCTGCCTTTCAGATAATTAAGATTTTTAACAAAGGGAGATATGAAGAAGTCTACCTGGTAACAGGAAGTTGTGTCTTTCAGCAACATGACTCTGGACATCTGCCCTTCCTGAGTGCCAAATCCTTCTCCCCCAGCACGCGCAGGAACCCCACGAGCCAGCATTCCTGACAATGGGTCCTGGGCATTCCAAAAGGCTCAGCTGGGACTCACAGAGTTTGGATCCACAGCTTCTTTTTGATACTCTGGGGTAGGCTATTCAGCTCCCCCTTTGGGCTCTTCAATCTCCTAGTGGAACCTGGAGCCAGGTGCTGGTGCTCAGGCCCCGCCCTGCAGCTCCCATGCCATGCCCTCCCCACGGTCGGGGTCGCCTACCTGAGGACAGCAGGCTCCCGCTGCTCCCGCTGATGATCTTCCCTTTGCTCCCCATGTTGGCTAGCTTCGAGGTCTTCAGCGTCCCGGTCTCGGTCAGGTCAATGGCGATCTCACTTAGGCTTCGCGCTGCATGGATTTTGGACTGGAAGGGGAAGACAAGCAGGTTATGGGGGGAAGGGTAATCAGTCCCCTGAGCCTGGACCAGGCTGATGGCCCTGATCTGAGGTGTTTTTGTGTTTGGGTCCCTTGGCCCAGTTACCGATCACCCAAACTCTCTGCAGGAGCAGAGGCGGTGCCCAGCTGACGTCACGCAGGGCCTCCCAAACCTGGGATTCCGTCCCCGCTGCTGTGCCGCCCTGAGGAGCTCAGGCCTGGAGTCCTGAGTAACGCTGGGGAAGTTGCCCACTGTCACTGAGCCTCAGCGTTCCCAGTGACGATGCAGGGCAGAGGCCGCCCACCACGCAGGGGTTCGTTAGGGTCCGGGGACTGTGATGCGGGGAGGGCACCCTCTGTTCTGTCCTTTCTCTCTTCTTTCCTGCCTGGCACTCAGCTCTCAATGAACAGCTGTGATTATAATTAATCTGTGCTTAAACAAGGAGAAGAAACAATTCTTAGGTTTTTCACAATTTTATTGATTTATTTATTTAGCTGAAAAGCAGAGTTACACAGAGGGAAAGGGAGGGCGAGACAGAGAGATCTTTCATCCACTGGTTCACTCCCCAAACGGCTCCAATGACCAGGGCTGGGTCAGGCCAGGAACTTCATCCGGGTTCTTCCATGTGGGTGCAGGGACCTAAGCACTGGGACCATCCTCCGCTGCTTTCCCAGGCCATTAGCAGGGAGCTAGATTGGAAGTGGAGCAGCTGGGAAACCAAACAGCACCCCTTGGGATGTCGCCAGTGTCACAGGCAGCAGCTTTACCCACCATGCCACAATGCCAGCCCCTTAATTTTCAGGCTTAAGAGATACGTGACACAAATTCACAAAGTCCCAACACATTCAGGAGTGATTTAAAACCTCTCAAACGCTGAACCATGGAAAGCCTGGACGTGTGAAGTGATGGTGCTCCGGTGACCCCGGCGTGCAAGGACGGGGGCCCGTGCAGTGGCTGCTCCTGGGGCTCCACCAGGACAGGGCCCACGCACTGCTCTGCTCGTATTCCGACTCCTCAGATGCACTCGCTGGCGTCTCCAGACGGCAACTGGTCACACAGCAGGTGAGACTGATTAGCAAAGGATTCTGTCTTACAAGCCTGAAAGTAATTGTTTTTAGTAACGCCATCTGCTTTAGTTACTGCCTTTGGTAACTGAAAATGTTTGTTTCCTGCATGTATTGTTTGGCATTTTTTTCCTCTCTCTTCAGGAAATCAATTTTTTTATTATGCTACTTGCTCCCTGGAAACAACTCAGAAGGCTGCTACAAAGCAGACTTCAGAAAGTTCGTGGAAAATGGCATTCAAAGGCAAATTGGTTTTGGTGCCAAAATTTTTGAAATCTTCACCCCTGGTTTCAAAAAGTTCATGAAAAGTGTGTATTATGAAGAAAGTACGCATAGACTTTTTAAAAACGGTTTTCGCACACAAATAAACTCCTTTTAATTCCACTTTCCAGTTGTGAACTTTCCAAAGGACCCTCCCCTCACCCACACCTTTGCTGGTGTGACAGTCCCTCGGGGCCACTGGCCGCAGCACACATGCAGGTGGAGGTCAACAGTTCCAGTTGTGCACAATGTGCAGCTCACGCCTGGCCCGTGTCAGACCACACCAGAGAGACGGCAGGCATCGGGGCAGAGTGGGCTCAGGTCGGGGGAAGACCACTGACCTGCTCTGTCTGATTCACAGGGTCCCTTCGACACCCAGGTTCCAGTCCAGGTGCCCTGAGCTGCCAGCAGTGGTTGTCTGAATGCCCAGGCTGTTAGCCCTTCCTCCGGCCTCCGCGTTGTCCATGCTGGTGAGTGACCAGGGCTTCCGGCCGCTCGTAGCAAGATGGAAGTTCCGTGGGCCGGGGGAGACGCTGAGACTTCCGGCTTGTTTTGTTCACCTGGAGTGAATTGTCTTCCTCTACCCCCTCCTCCTCCTCCTCCCTCTCCCATTGGTCTTCTGCTTATGTCTCCTTTATTTTCTTTGTTTTGTAAAGTAATTTGGTCTCTTTTTTTAATGATTTAATTTACTTATTTGAAAGGCAGAGCTATAGAGAAGCAGAAGAGAGAGAGAAAGAGAGAGAAAGAGAGAGAGAGAGGGAGGGAGGGGGAGAGAGCGGTGGGGGTCTTCCATCTGCTGGTTCATTCCCCAAGTGGCTGCAATGGCCAGAGCTGTGCCATTCTGAAGCCAGGAGCCAGGAGCTTCTTCCAGGTCTCTCACTTGGGTGCAGGGCCCAAGGACTTGGGCCATCTTGTACTGCTTTCCCAGGCCATAGCAGAGAGCTGGATCGAAAGTGGAGCAGCCAGGTCTCAAACTGGCGTCCACACAGGATGCCAGCACAGCAGGCGGCAGCTGTACTGGCTATACCATGGCGGCAGCTGCACTAACCTCAGCTCTCTGCCTTGTGCTCAGAACCGGGCCGACCTTTCAGACTGGGACACAATGCCAGCAGCCAGGCCCAGGGAAGGATTTTGGCTTGCGGCAGAAAACAGGAAGGGCCTTTTCTTGCATTTCCACCCTCGGTCTCAATAGCACCGGCCGACTGAGCGGTGACTCTCGGAGCATGCGCGCACAGATGAGCCATTCTGCTCTTTCTGCACTACTTAACCAGGAGCCACGCACTCCTACAAAGCGGCACAGCCACAGTGACAGGGCATTAACCCAGGCGGGCCCGCGGGCACCTACCCAGGCTCTGAAGGCAGAGGGCAACCTGGCTTTAGCATCCTGGCTCTTCCTGATGAACCACTGCTGCACCTTCCTGCTCGACCCCCCTCACCCTCAGATTCCTGTCTGCAAAATGAGGAGCACCAAGCCCGCGCCGCACCGTGGTGATAAAGTCTAAATTAGATAACATATTTGCAACAGGAACAGGATATAAGTTGGGCCTGGCAGTAATTTACTAAACAGGGTTAGATTGATGGCTCCACCTGATCCTTGAGAGACCTCATTCATCACACGCAAGGCCTGTCCTCCGCCCCACCCCCAGCTCCTGCCACACATCAGCCCCCCCCCCCCCCCAGCTAGGAAGGAAAACATGGGAAAGGGAACACCAGACATCCTTTCTTAGGGAGCCTAGGTCCTTAGCAGCTTTAGGCAGCTATCAGATTTCTTTCCACAGTGGAGACATCACAATGAGCTGACAGGCTTGGGCGGTGGGAGTGGAGGAGGGGGCGGGGGCTCTGTTCTCACAGTTAAGTCTTTGGGGCCAACCCAAAAGTCTCCAAACTTGTGCACAGCCTTTGTGTGCCCTATAAATGCCACCGGGCTTTATTACTGATAACACTGGGAGGAAGGCTGCATTGTCCCTACGGCGCTTTCTCTCTGCTCTGAGTCCAGGCGGAGTGAATAGATCAGATTGGGAGAAACAAACAAAACAAACAAAAAAAGATTCAGAAGAAGGAACACTGTCTGGATCCGGGCCAACTCCAGAAGTCCCCACCGTGAGTTCAGAGGGAAAGTGTCAATGTGTACTCTAAATAATGTGCACTTTCAAATATTTTCCCTGGAAGGCCACGGCATCCCCTGGCTCCAGGCTATGGAGGAAGCTGGGACCCAGCTGACAGCAATTCTGATCTTTTGGCTGATGGGAATTAGGGCTGGTGTAGCTTCTTGTTCTGCACCGAGCCTCAGATACCAACCTGCACAGCTTCCTCTACTCCACCTTTGGGGGGAGAGTGGTGCCTAGGTATACATGGTGGGGAGCTGATGGAGGGAGGGGGAGAGCAGGCGAGAGAGAAAGTATGTGTGTGTGTCTGTGTGTGTGTGTAGTATGCATGGGACAGAGGCATTTTCTTAAATGATTTACACAATGCCTCTGCAAGAAGAAAATCGCCAAGTGTCAGAGAAGAACATGAGACCTCTTGGCTGCTCCCCTTGCTGACTCAAACCACTAGACCGCACTTGTCTCTCCGGGGTTGATAAACATCACTTGGGAGGCCTGGACTTTGCCGACGCACTCCGGAGAAAGGAATGGTTGGCACGGCCTGTTTCTGCAGAGTGTGAAACCAGGCCAGGACGCCAGCCCACACCAATTGTTCAGAAATATTCTGGGGTTCTTGTCCCAGGCCTGTCGGCCGTCACTCACTCAGCTGCCCGGAGGGGAGGATCCTCATCACCACTCTGTGAAGACCAACCTGCGGCAGGTGTTGTGATGTAAGTCCTCCCCGGGAATCTCATCATCTCCACCTTAATTCGAGGGCCTCTTAGAGAACTCAAGCTTCATGCAAGTCTTGGGCAGGGGATAGCATGTCAGATCAATAATGATGTTGATAAAAGCACAAATATATCCATCAGTCATTTGGCCAATGGACCAGATAGGCCAAGAGGGGAAAGCAAAGAATGAGTGATGAAAAGGCTTGTCTGGGGGTACTGAGCTAGAAAGCAGAGCACCCCAACTTCCACATCGGGGAAACTCGTTCTTCACCTGTCTCTGGAGGTTAGGAGTGGGTTCCTCTTGGAAGCACAAGGGCCCCGGCGCACCTGTGGGCATGCAAGGCTTACTGGGCAAAGTTCTCTCCCTCCTTAGAGTGTGGACATGTTCATCCATCTCCCAGGGTAACTGTGAGTGACAGCTGACTGTGCTAATCTTGTGGGGCCTTTGGTTTTGTCCCTGACAATGCTTCTTGTTAATGCTCATTAACCTCTGACTACTTCTGGTGTGATTTGCTGTTGGCTTCGAGAGGCCAAACTGTAAACCTGTTCAATCAGGCTTCTTGGGGAGTGGGGCTGCAGAGCCCAGAGGACAGGCATCCCAAGACACTTAAGAGACCCTCCGTGGGGCTGGCGCTGTGGCCAGTGGGTTAAAGCCCCCGCCTGTAGTGCCGGCATCCCATGTGGGCACCGGTTCAAGTTCTGGCTACTCCACTTATGATCCAGCTTCCTACTAATGCCTCTGGAGAATGGCCCACAAGTCCTTGGGCCCCTGCACCGATATGGGAGACCTGGAAGAAGGTCTTGACTTTGGATCAGCTCATCTCCAGCAGTTGGTGGCCATCTGGGGGGGTGAACCAGAGGATGAAAGATGTCTCTGTCTCTCTCTTGGTCTCTACCTCTCTGTAACTCTGTGTTTCAAATAAATAAAAATAAACAACAACAAAAAAAGAGACCTTCCATGCAAACCTGCAGCACAGGGTGGGGGGAGGGGCTAACAGGTCACATTGATCATCCTCTGGCTGAAACACACTTTGTTTTTCCCTCTCCAAGTTGTGGCACCAGGGTGCGTGTGTGGGTCTGCTCTCCAGAAGAACTGGCAGTGGGCTCAGGAGACTCTACCCCTCACTACCCACCCCGGGACGACACAGAGGATGAAGTCTGCATTCAGAGGCGCTGAAACACAACTCTTGCCACCGGACAGCGAAATGCTGCCACCCCCCCTCCCCGCCCCCGTCTCAACAGACAGCACAAGTCAAAACAGCTTTGGCCCTCTTCCTTTGGATCTCATCGGCCTTTAGGTTTCCTGGGCCAAGGCCCATCATCAGAGGAGAGCAGTGGACGACTCACATGACGCCTGCCCTACACTCATTCACCCCCCAGAAAATGACCACCTAGTGGGTCAGGAGGACCAGGTCGAGAAGCAAATGTGTTACAAAGGGGAAAGAGCCTGCCACAGAGAGGCCCTGACTTAAGACCGATACACAAGTGGAGGGATGGTGGCCCCTCTTCCTGTCCTCTTTTCTTACTACCTCTCTGTTCTTTCCCCCTCGCTACCTCCCAACTCTCTCCTGTGGGGAATGAGTGACTCACAGAACAGGAAAAGAAAGGCAAAAGAATCTCAGGAGGGCACCGATCCAGGAAACCACAGGCCCTGTAGGTGCAGGGCCCAGCCGGCTGCCGCCTCCTGAGAAGCCTCCCATGGGTTGCGGGGGCGCACCTGCCCGGGGGTGGGGGGGCCTGTCTGGCTCTGGATTCCACCACCGCAAGCCAGCAGGATCCCGAGAGAAGTGCGGGGCCCATCTTGACAGTACTTTCTCCTGCGAGGCAATGAAGGGGAGTGGCTTGGGGGGGTGGTGGGGGGAGTTGGGGGTGACAGGGGCGGAAGCTGGAGGAAGAGGGGGCAGAGTGTTGACAGAAGCCCCGTGTGAACGGCGCACACGTCATGCTCCCACCCACCTGAACACGCAGGAGGATGACTGTTTACCCGGGCCCCAGGCTCCAGGTCTCCCTTAGGGAAGCAGGGTTGCTGTGTGGTTTTTTTTTTTTTTTTTTCCTTTCACTTTTCCAGTTTTGCATATTTAAAAACGGAGTTGGCAGTTGGAAAAGCCTGGAGCGTTTTCACAGCAATTACCCTCAACAGTTAGATGGTGTCTATTCCTTGAGGGTGGTTGCTTTTTTTCTTCTCTTTCTTCTTCTTTCAAAAAGAAAACAATATGCCACTGTTTAAACACCAAAAAGGGCTTGACAGCTTGCTCCCAGGAGGGTCTCCGGAGATGCCAAAGCATGTTCGGAATTCTGACAAAAGGCCACACCTGGTTGTGGGAAGTGGGTTGCCTGGCGCTAACCGTGGCTCGGCCGGAGCTCTGGGACCGGGCTGCATGGCACGCACTCTCTTGAAGAACGCACCCTCTTAGAAAACCCGCCTTCACCTCTCCTCCTCGGAGCGCTAAAAGGCAAGCCTGGACCCATGCATGTCTCAGGCCTGGAACACGGGGTGCCTCCCTCCTCCGTCCAATTCTGATCCTTCAGTGAGCGCCCCGAGAGTCAGCCCGTGGCTCAGAGAAAGGTCTGGTCACTCACCTTACTCTGCTTTCTGTCCAGGTAGAACTGGTGCTGGCTAATGGCCATAGCCCAGATGGACTTGATCAACGCTGGACACGCATACCACGTGTGCACTGCAATGCCACTGTGCCCGAACGTCCTCCTGGTCACCGAGGCCCTGGGAAAGCAAGAATCGTGAGGTTCCACATGCTGGTGCTAACAGACAGCTTTCACCGAGGACCTCCTGCATCCCACGGGCCCGCGAAGGTGACAGCTGAGCTGCCACACTGATACAAGCAGTCACATGCTCACACACTCAGGGCAGGTGAGTCCTTTTCTCCACACCACAGGACTTCCCACAGCACTCGCACGGCAGGTGCCACGGCAGATCTGGTCGTCAATTTTAGCACACACAGAGGTAGGGCAGAGACACCTGCAGACCCCAGGCCTGGGCCACCACACCTTTATAAAGCTACATGAGGCACATGAGTACGGAGCTGGGGAATGGTGGGGCTTTGAAAATGAACACGGGCACACCAGTCTCAGGGTAATTTGCCTCATTAGTGGAGTCTGGTTGGGGGAACAGTTATATACTCACTTTCCTACTGGAGTATATTTTGTGGAACAGGCAGATTAAATCTGAGAGTAAATGCATCTGAGAACGTGTGTTGGCTTGTACACCCTTGGGCGTCCATCTGTCCGTGTGTGTGTGTGTGTGAGAGAGAGAGAGAGAGAGAGGAGGTGATGGGAAGTTGGGCGGGGTTTGGGGTGCTTGATTTGTAGATCAGAAGAAACGTGTGTTTCTAAGATGAAGAAATCTAACTTGGAAGAAATCTGGGAAAACCAGGACTCCTGAAAAGTAGCATTTTCTTTTCCATGGCAAATCTTCTCTCACAGGACGTTTAAAGCTGCTCCCGTTGTCTTATTCTGGGGGTTAAAGACTTAACAGGTCTTCTCCACTCTGCAGAGAAATTCCAGCCCGGAGGTCGGCTCAGGATGCTCACCGCTGGCGGGTCTCCCCTCCCCCTGGAGTAAGCAGCAGTTCAGGGGAAGCCGCCGAGAAGGGCATGAGAGTCACTGCCAAGGAGGCGGCAGGGATGGGAGGCGGCAGGGATGGGAGGAGGGGCCCCGGGGGCCTGGGTCGCTGCACAAAGAAACCTCGCTCTGAGCTCCGGTTTGGTTTCCAAAGCAATTGCCGGGCTGGGAGGGAACAAAACTCCTTTCTTCCCCCAGGAAGGCTGGAGCAGAGAGGACAAGGGACATCGAGTGGCTTTCAGTCAAGGCAGTTCAAGCCGCGCAGGGCCAGGGCTGCCGCTGCCCAGGTGAGCTGTGTGCAGGAGGGCTGGGGAGCTGCAGGGGAGCACCCACACCACACCACACCCTCAGAGGTGTTCTGGGCTCCCTCGCAGCTTGTCCCCCACCCTGGCCCATCCCAGCCCACCCCACGGACCCCTCTCTGCTGCCCAAACTTTAGACGTGCACCATTTGCCAAGCCTAGGAACAGCAGAGGCAAAGGCAGATGTGCAGGGAGACTGTGCAGGAGGACAAATCCCACCGCACATTCTGTGCCCTCCAGAGAAGGCTGGGACCGCACATGTGCCCATCAGCCCAGGAAGCACCCTCTCCCCTTGGATGGCTGCTACCCATGGCACCTGAGTCACCTGGCGACCATGGCTGACTCCATTCCCGGCCTGGGGAAGGGCCTGGGCTCCGAACACCATCCCATTGTGAGGTCAATCAGATAAGGCTTCCCTGCTCCAAGGAAGCAAAGCCACGGCAAGAGGATGACAGACTCAACGTGCAAAGCACCACGGGACTGTGGAAAGAGAGCTCACTGAGTCACTGCAGCCTTGGCTCTGCCACGGTGTCACCCAAGGCAATACTCCCTTCCTTGGGCATGGGGAAGAGGTGTCTTGCGAGCTGAGGTCCACCTGGGTTCCTCCCTGGGCCTCTCCCCTCACCCTGGGATGGCACGGGGCTCTGGGGGAGTTGCTCCCCCATTTCCCTCTTCTCTGCACACCAGACACTCTCCCACCCACCTGTGCCTCAGGGCCGAGGTAACGCCCACCTGACACTACAGCCCCTCTCAGGGCTCCCGTTCTCGTCCCCTGTGGGGTTCAGCTCGGACGTCTCCTTCCCAAGCAGTGGCTCCTGACCCACACTGGCCCCTGGCCACTGCCTCATTCACTGTCCATCGCTTCTTGGCCTTTTGGCTAATAGCAAGTGCATTCACTGTCCATGCCTGGGACCATCTGACACCCAGTACCCATTGTGGAGAGTGCAGTGGTCAAGCACGGGGGCTTTGGAGCCAGACTTTGTGGGTTCAAATCCTGCCTCTACCAGGCCTAGCAATTTGTAGCCTGCAGCAGGTTCATCCTTCGTGCCTTGGCTTCCTGAGAATAAATCTCCACGGTGTCTTGGAGTTGCAGTGAGCACCAGGGAGAACACGTGCACCAGTGTGTAGGAGATGCCACGTGCAGCAAGCAGTTCCTTCTCCTCACTGCCCAGGCCTCTGCCTCTGCCAGCCTTCTGTTCCCCAGGGGGCCTGGCACACGGTGGCTCCTCCCCAAATGTGAAGTTGAGCACTGTTCTTTACTAGGCTGCAAGATGACTCTTAATAGTAGTAAGGGTTGCACCCTTTCCTATCCTCTGGGCTTCGGAAAAGGAAAGGGGACTTGGTATCACACCACTGGATGGATGACACATACAGAGCACATGCGTGTGCACACACACTGAAAGGATTTGTCCGAGATGCCGCTGAGTTAGCAGAATTCCCAGGCCAGCATGAGCATGGCGAGCCTGTCCATCCCTGGGGCTCAAACCCCTGGCCCATTCTTCCTTCATTTTCTTCCACCCAACCCACCGTGACAAAATGCATTTCAACCTCTCCACCCTGAAGTCTCCCCCCTCCTCTCCTGTGCCTGAGAGTCTGGTGTGACCCAGCTGGCCGGGAAAAACCAGAGTGAGTTCCCGCTTGGCTGGAGTCTTCCTCTCTGTCTTTCCCCTCCTGGCCCACGGAGATGGATCTGAGGGCCCCGGGAAGCACGGGACGAGCTGGGTCTTGCTTCACGCAACCAGTGTCACCCAGCAGCGGCAGGGCCGCAGGGCTCTGACAGGTCCTCCGCTTGCAGGTGCTGGAGTAGCTGTGAGGCTGGGATAAGCCGCCCCACAGAGGCTGCTCCTGCAGATTACACGGCGTGGCAGCAGCCTGGAGTCCCACTGGGTATATCACGGGCTGCAGGGCACCAGGGGACATCCAGAGCTCCCGGGCTGGCCGAGCGGCTGGCTCTGGCTGCTCAGGGGCCATGTGTGAGGGGACTCAGTGCCAGCTCCTCCCTCCAAGCCCAGGGCCAGGTGTCAACACCACCCGAGCGCACTTTGCTTCCCCCACGGAGTCGGGGTCCTTCTGCTGGCTTTTCAGGGCTGCCTTTTGTCGGTCTGTCTTTGGAGCATCAGAAAGTGACCGATTGTTGGGTGTCGGGCCTGGTTTTAGGGGAGTTCTTCCACCGGTCGTGGGCCCGCAGACAAAGAGAGGGAGAGCGGAGGGCAGGAGCTGCCCAGACCTCATTCCAGCCTGGGGCCCTATTGTCTGGCATCTGACTTTTTCTCGGCTTCCTTGCTGGGTGGTGGGGAGAAGGACCCTGCTGCTTTCTCACCCACCCACAACCCTCACATCCTCAAATTACAGCTCCGGGAATGCACCACCTGGGCACAACTGCTTCGGTGACAAGGTGACAGATTCCTCTCGGGGCTCGCTGTCCTGCCCGAAGCACTCTTAGGAGTTCGGACAAGGAATCCTTCCGACTCTCCCCACAGGTGTGCAGGCCACTTCCCCGTTCAGTCTAGTGTTGGCTCAGATGTGCCACCCAGCCTTCCTGAACACACACACACGCACACTCACGCACACGCACGCGCGGGGACCCACTGCGTTTATCGGCAGAAGCAGTACACAGTGGAGCCTTCCTGTCGGATCTGGGCTCCGTCCTTCCCGATTCACCGTCCTCTCCCCCTCACCCCGAACGGAACACAAACTATGACAGCTACAAATAAGCCACAGTTCTCCTCCGGCCAGCGCTCCCCATGGGAAAAGCACATTGAAAGCTTACCTGCGTGGGTCATGAACTTCCACAGAAAACTTCTTCTCTCGGAAATACAGGTTTTCCAACTGCCTCCATTGGAAGATCTGGACAGAAAACAGCGTGGTTTAAGGGCGGGAGCGGCTGGTTCACGGGCTGCCGGGGTCCCGGCTTGGCTGGTTAACTTTCGACAGCTGGCAGTTTCCTTATCAAGGCAGAGACAGTCCAGTTGTTGGCGCCTCCTCCTCCACCTCCTCCTCCTCCTCCTCCTCCTCCTCCTCCTCCTCCTCCTCCTCCTCCTCCTCCTCCTCCTCCGCCTCTTGCTTGAGATACACAGCAGCCCGGGCGGCGGTGGACGGACACACACACACACACACACACCAGCAGCAACAGCGGCTCTCCAGTCCACAGCCAGCAATGTGGGTGTGGGTTTTCCTGCAAGTCTCTTTAACGGAGAACAAAACAAGTTCTTTTCAAGTTGTCCCCCTTTTGCTTTGCCTTTGTTGAATGCTCCAAGACAGTTGCCCGGCTCTGCAGACTTCTCCCTCCCAGGAGAGGGGGGCGGGGCGGGGAGGGGGGAAGGGAGCCGAGGGGGAAGGGAGGGAGGGAAGGAGGGAGGGGCAGGAGCCGAGAGGAAAGCGCTCTCAGAAGGGAGCAGTAGCCATCTGCCTGGAGTGCTGAACGGAGCTTCCTCCCTGCTAGTGCTGAAACGGGAAGGCGTTCAAATCCCAGCCTCCCATCGGGACTCCACTTCCTGCCCACTCCTGTAAGCGCCAAGGGCGGAGGCTGCTGGGCCGGGAGAGGGAGAGTCAGAGCCGGGGTTAGGCAGCTCGGGATCACAGTGTGAGCCTGGCAAGCCCATTCTTCCTTCTGCAGCACACACACACAAAAGCGAGAGCTCTCCGGGACCGTGAGCCCCAGCTAACTAAGAAGCTGAGCATGGTGCTGGGAAGCGAGTAGGGCTGCATGTTATAATCCCTCTAGGAACAGGGATCTTTCACGGCAGGAAAACGCCAGTTGCTTAACTCTCTGGAACAGGACGCAGGAGGTCCACGTCATGAGCCCACACATCTGTCTTGGTGTTGCGGCCATCACGCCCCCTCCCTATACAGAGAATGTGAGTTTGCTTTGCTGGAGAAGGCAGAGCAGACTCCTTGCTCTTGCCTCTCCTCCTGGGAACCTCAGCTGAGTTCCTCCTGGTGGGAACCCCTGAGTCAAGGCATCTGCTTTTGAGGGTCTTGTTCTGATCCCATATGCTCCTGTTTCTTCCCCCACCTTAAATGCACGAGGGCCATTTTCTTGCATCTGACCAACCTCATTTTCCCAAGCCCAGGACGCTGCTGAGGGGCGCTGCTTGGCCACTGGCCTCACCACCCCAGCCATCACATGAGGCAGGAATAAAAAACAGATTCCAGAGCGGCTACATTCTGTTATCCTCGCAATCTCCTCTCTGGAACTTTTCAAGGACTTTGCTTGTGTGAGTTACAGGGACAGGATACCTAGTATCTCTTGTTGCAGCACCACCTCTTTTGTCTGCAGCTTAAAATGCAAGGGAACTGTACTTTCATTTTTATTTAAAAATCTAGATGGGTGGAGGGCAGTTCAAGAAAAGCAATGGGCCCAAAGCTTTGGGCTGGTTCGGACAGCTCTGCCTCCTATCACTGACTGCCTACTGCCTGTGAGTTTCATGCTCCCATCGGCCTCTCCGTCATATCGTCCCCAAGGTCCTCTCTGCACCCTCCTCCCAGCTGTTACACACTTATAGATTTCTCACTTGAATTCTGCCACAGGCAGAACATGAGTGACTGCTGTGGACTAACAGGTGCAGTGACACTGCCCTTAAAACCTGGAAGCAGTACACACAGTGATGTGGCCAGGCACGAAGGCTCTGGGGTCTGCCTGCATCTGTCTTTCCCCAGGCTTCACTGCTTCCAAGCTGCTAGACTTTAGGCAAAAGGGACAGTATTTCCTTTCGCCTCAGTTTTCCCACCCGCAAAATGGCCATCATGGCTCCTGTAAGGGAGATCTTTGCAGCAGCAGATCGTTAGCACAGGGCTGGCACAAACCAAGCCCCCACCAGACTTGGATCTCACCATGATCCCCAAGTGTTCTTCTCCCAAATCCTGGCTAGTAAGAGAATAAGCTTCAGAGCAACTGGAATATTTCTTTTATTAAATTTCCTAAATCAAGCCCTGTCTTTGGGGCTTTTAAAAAAATTAAATTAGATTATTTGTGTGCTGGAAATCTTTAAGGATAAAGAATGACTCTCCCAACCCTCTCTCTCTCTCTCTGTCTTTGTCTGTCTCTCTCTGTCCCCCTCCCCCGACTCTTCCCTCCAGGTTGTCCAGCTGCTAATGTTCAGCTGCACTGTATTCTCTTCATGTAGACGAATTTATCCTCCTGACCCCTGGAGGAATGGGATATGCACGGTTAGGTGGCTGGACCCTGAAGGGGCCTGTGTCTTAACTCTGCATCCAGGCACAGTGGCCGCTTAGAGAGCCCTGGTTTTCTGAGTGTATGATCTAAGAGCCCTTTGCTCAAAATGGCCCGGTCTTGATTAAACACTGAAAATTTCGGCTATGTTTTGATTAGGGGGCCTGGAAAATCATGGTACTGGTTGTGGCCTTGGGTTCTGGTGGGCTGTGGCCTGGGCTCTGCGGTACGCTGTTGGGATGGGGGTGGGGAGTGGGATGGGGTAGGAAATGCAACCTTCAGGGCTGATGCCAAAGCAGTGGCCTCTCCAGCGCCACCCCCAGCCCCCGCCCCCACCCCGAGCAGGAAAGGAAACCACACCTGGTGTGCGCCTGCTCCAGGAAAGCCCAGCTGTGCCTTACATTTGAAGCCCCCCCCCCCCCAACCCGATGGAGAACCCCAGAGCAGAACACTCAGAAGTCTTGGTTCCCTGGCAACTCCTCCTTCCCCCACTCCTTGCAATTTAAAACACACGCCGAGCCTTCACGATGCTGCTCAGTGTGCACGACCTGGAATCTGCCAGAGGCCCCCAACAGAACCATGTGCTGCAAGCTGCTCCATTCAACGCCACTGGCTCTGCCCATGGGAGGCTTCTGCCCTTGGCAGTGAACCTGGGCTCCTGGCTCCAGGGAACAGAATACAGGATGCCACTTGATGCCTGTGTTAAGCAGCATGATTTTTGTTGTTTTGAAATGAAATACTGGGATGGGAGACTGAGGGTGAGAGGAAGGCATGCAAAGGGTTTTTCAGGGCAAATGGCATTGTTGTAGTGAGACATAAGAAGGGTCCCAGGACCCAAGAGGAGGTGCACTTGTAAGCACCGGCCTGGTCCCTTCCTTCTCAGGCTCGCAGAGAAGAGGAGCTGCAGAGCTGGACACCCTGGGGAGCAGGAGTCGTAAGGCAGCCCGGACAGAGACAGCAGCAGTGCTGCGGGCCACCACGGCCAGTAGCCGCTTGCTCTAAAGGTGTTGTGTTCTTCACAGGGGGCCTGGGGGCATTCCTGCCCAAATGGCCCTGTGCCCCATAGCTTAGGGGGCTCTGCCTGCTCGACACAGGGCTGGCAGGGCAAAGCAACAAGCAAGCAAGCAAACAAGAGACACTTGAGCTTGGTAGACAGGGTCTGGGGGGGGCTCTGACTGTGCAGGTTTTGTGCCAATTCCAGGGAGCCTCACTGGCTGCGGTGGTGGCTGGTGGCGGCCAGTGCAACCCTGCCACCACAGAAAGACACAGCAGTCACTCATGTTCATCACTAGCACGGGGCTGGTTCCCATAGGCTATTACATGACTCCCATGGCCAACTCCACCCAAGGAGCTAATTAAAAGCTGGAATATGTATTCTATCAATAATCAAAGGTTCATTAATTAATGCCTGTGAAATAAAGGCCCCTCAGAGGCATTTCTTGCACACATCTTTCAAAAGTTCTGCAAATATCATGTCTATGATCGTTCAGCATCCTCCAAGAAGGGTGAGCGGGACATTTTTCTTCTGGGGGAAAAGGAAGCCGAGGGAAATGAGGGAAAACTGCCTAAGGCCACCCAGCCACTTAGTGAAGAAACCAGAAATAGAAGTCAAGGACACCTGGGCCATTACTCCAACCTCTAACTATGCTGCTTTCCCCCTGAGTCCACCAATTAATGGGAACAGCTCTTACTCACTAATGGGTGGTTAACTTTACAAGTAGAATGGTTTCTTGCAAATGGGCAACAACGTAACTGTAAGTAGGCTGTATAAAACCAAGTAATTTTCATCCTCCAAGATGTCTCTGCTTGCCTCTTCTGTCAACAATAACGATTACTGTCTTTTATTCTGCCTGGCTTCCTCCAGTTTTTTGCACACAGCAATGCTTCCGTCTTCAGGAGCTTTCGACCAAGCACTAAAAAAACAATGATCATGATAGAGAACAGCCTGAAGGATCGGGGCATGCGCAGAAAAGAGAAGCTCAGAGACGCCACCAGGAAGTGGTTTCATGGAGCCTGTGTCTGTCGCCATCACTGGAACCCTCTCTGGTCCCAGATGCGGCTTCTTGGTTTCTTGACCTTGACTTGGTGCTACGGCCAAGGCAATCACAGGTCCTCCCCTTCCCCATCCTGGGCCTCCGTGACTTCATGTATAAAACAAGAGATGGGAATCGTTTACCCAAGGAGAGCAAACCGGGGCGGCTAATAAACACCGCCTCCATGCCCTGAGTGTGACAGGGTACACTATAAATCCTTAATGAGCAGGGGCCTCAGTCAGACTGGTTCCTATTAGCGGGTGTGCTGCATTCCCACATCCTGTGTAGGGCTGCAGGCAGGGCCAGGGGAAGGGTCCTTGGCTCCACTGGACTTCCTCCCCCGCCAGCATTCATTGCGTGCTCGGCTAGCAAGTGGCACGGTGGGCGAGCTCTCGGGATGAAGCAGAAATAAAGGCCTGGGAGGAGGTTCCATCCTGTGGCTCTGATTCTTGACTAGGACTTTAGGGAGCCTTGTCTTCCTCCTGTCCCCGAGGCTGAGTCACCCAGCCTCTTAATGACCTCCCTATGAGTAACTTCCTGCTTCTTCCAGAGGGGCCATTATACGGAATCGCTGCAGCCATCTGGTCTACCTCCTCCTTTTCCCAGATAAAGCAACCAGAGTGGCAAGAGGTTAAGGGACTGGCAGAAGCTAAATTAAGTAATTGATGTCTGGACCCATGTCTTATGACTTGCATCCTGGTCTTTTTCTAACACACCATGGAGCTCTGACAATGAAGGAGAACAAAGCTGTTTCAAGTTTCTGGGCAAGTGAACGGTCACTTCTTCCAGGCATCAGGCTCTTGGCAGCCTAAACGATGCTGTCCACTTTCCCAACACAGGCAGAGGGTTCTCTAATGAGAATCAGACTCACAGGCAGGAATAATCTCCCAGCGCGGAATGAAACATGCAACACAAACATCCCCTTTCCTATTGCATTTCTGCTCTGTTCACGTTCCAGAGGCAGACTGCCACTTACGGACCTGTAGGTGTATTTAAATCCTCGGCAAACAGGGCCGCACTGTGGCAGAGTGGGTTAAGCCGCTCGCTGCCTGTGACAGTGGCCATCCCCTATGGGCACTGGTTTGTATCCCAGCTGTTCCACTTTCGATCCAGCTCTCTGCTTTGGCTTGGGAAAGCAGTGAAAGATGGCCCAAGTGTTTGGGCCCCTGCACCCATGTGGGAGACCTGGAAGAAACTCCTGGCTCCTGGCTTTGGCCCGCCCCATTTGGGGAGTGAACTAGTAGATAGAAGATTTTCTCTCCCTCTCGCTCTGTAACTCTTCCTTTCAAATAAGTAAATAAATAAATCTTACAAAACAGAACTGAGTTTCATTTGCCTGCAGGACAAATGAAAGAGCTGCTGAACCATAGCGGCTGGAGATCAAGATGCACGGGTGCGGGAGAACACCCCAAGCCCATGCTCTCAGATGATCTGTCAGCTGCATTTTGGCAAGGTTCTGCTATTGCGGTACAGCCAATTCCATAGAAACAGGTACATGTTTTTAGTGGCTTGAAACCATAGGTCAGAGGGAGGTCTTTAAAATATCAGGTTCACAGGCAATCAATATATTTACTTTGTTCATAAAGAAGACAGAAGCAAAGTTCCAGGAGTCTGGGCAATAGCTAATCCCATCTCATCCCAACCATCCATGCAGTGGCTGTCCACTCTGTACCTGCCCATGCTAACAGGCAAGGGGAAGGATGGATGCCAAACACCTGTTTACACAGTCAGCTCTCCAGGGCCCTGGGTCCTGCCTTCACTGGTTCTGCCAGCGGCAGACTGGAAATATCAAAAGTAAAAGTGCATCTGTACTGAAAATGCACACACTTGTGCTCGACATCATGCTGTAGAAACTTTGGTCTAACTATTTTTTAAAGATTTATTTTATTTATTTGAATAAATATTTATTTGAATAAATACAGAGAGAAGTAGAGACAGAGAGAGAGAGAGGTCTTCCATCTGCTGTTTCACTCCCCAGATGGCTGAAACGGCTGGAGCTGCGCCGAACCCAAGCCAGGAGCCAGGTGCTTCTTCTGGGTCTCCCACATGGGTGCAAGGGCTCAAGGGCTTGGGCCATCTTCTACTGATTTCCCAGACCACTGCAGAGATCTGGATTGGAAGAGGAGCAGCCAGGACTAGAACCAGCACCCATATGGGATGCCGGTGCTTAAGGCCAGGGCTTTAACCTGCTGCGCCACAGCGCCAGCCCCTGGTGTAACTACCCAGCACTTACTTTGCATCAGGCATGGTAAGGGATCTAGAGGCGACTTAAAGGACCGTGTAAGTGATACACAAATACGGGACCAATTTACAGAAGCAACTTGAGCATGTGTAATTCCGTTATCTGGAACCAAGCCCCTGTGGACACCAAGGGATGACCACACTTGTAAAGAGCTTACCATCTAGTTGGGCAGACAAGATTTACCCAAGGCAGCCTGCATGCAGGCTTAGAACAATGGAGCTTAGAACCCTCTCTGGCTTCCTCCCAGGCCTGGAACACTCTGCAGAGAGGCTGTGCTGCCTAAGCTAGTCTGTCTCAGCTACTCAACACTCACGAGCATCGTTTACTCCCGATCCTTTCGATTCATCATTTCTAGGATCAAGCATCCTGGCGTGGAAATCAGAGGGCTGTGGTCGGGCCCTGACTTTGTAAGGCCTTCTGCGCCCTTCATCTCTGAGACGAGGGGGTGGGTGCCTGGGGTTTCCTGCCTTCTAAGCATGGGTCGAGGGTCAGCACTGTAAATCCAGACAGTGTCATGCCACTGCTCTTTGGAATTTAAAATAAAGTAGCTGGTTTTAAGCATTCCCTACTTAGGGAAGACCGTATGGAACAGTACCGGTTATAAGCGTGGTTTTCAAAGCTATGCTTGTGTGTCACTTTTGCCATTTCATTTGTATCTTAGCTGTTTCATCTCTGAACTAATATTAATAAAGACACTTTTCTCATTGAGGGCTGAATTAGTCAAGCACTTAATGATGCCTGGTGCACAGTTAGCACTCAGTAAATACTAGCTGTTATTGTATCTATCCCCTTTCATCAGTTACATGCCAGGATTATTTTTAATGTTAAAAAAAGAAGTTCTAAAAACATTAAAGGCACATTGGCTCCAAATACAGGTCTGTGTAATTTTCTTTGAGAGATGACCAATGTGATGCCCAGACATTAACAAATGTTCTCTGTAGGCCTGAACATGTTATAATGCAAGCCTGGGCCTCACTCGGGGGTCTCGATCATTCCACATCTGTTGGAGTCAGGCCCACGCATCCCTAGTGTCACACAGACAATGCCTCAGTCCATTGCAATTTGGACCAGTGTCCCCACTGGACTAGTTTCCCGCTAGGACCTCTAAATCTCACCCCGAGAAGAAAGTAGCTCAATATAACACGACTCTGCATCATGCAGAATGTTCTAGCACAGGACCCACCATCAGGCCCTCCAAAACCTGCAAACCATGACCACAGGCGGTTAGGCTCCCGAACGTGGCCGTCCTCCACTACCTGCTTTGGAGGAGGGCTCCCAGGCCCCTCTTCCTCTGCAGAGATGGCCACATACGCAGCAAAGAAAACAATGGCTGATTTTTCTCTGCAGCCAGACCTAATGGAATCAAGATGTTCCTCTGGCCAGTTGCCTCCTCCTCACTGTCTGACAACACGAGCTCCAAATTGATTTGGTTAATCCAGTGACAGATGCCCAGAGCACCCGGCCTTGACCCTTTAATGGAAGGCCGCTTTTTAACCCATCAGAACCCTTTTTGCTTTCCCCGGCCTGAGAGTCATTGCATGAAGGAAAGAAAGAAAGAGGTTAACACGCCCGTACCAGGCCTGCAGAGAAGCAGGGCCATTTCTTATCCCCCTTTATTAGACTGGAGATCCTCTGATTTCTCTCCCTAGAGGGACTCTATCTATATTATTTCCTTGTGCATGCTTTTTTTTTCTTGATGAAAGACCTCATTATTAAGCTTTGGGAAATGTAAACACTTTAGAGGGAAGCTGGGAGAGCTTTTCCTCTCTTGTCCAATGTCTCCTGATGCGATTTCTCTCCCCCACAGAGTGTGCCTCTGGGGGATGGATGAGGGGCAGAGCTCCAGTGGTGGGGCTGCCCAGGGGTTCCGAATATCTGGGTCCAGAGCACTGCAAACCCAGTGATGTCTGGCCTAACCCCTCAGATCTTCAATCTTTCTCTTTTGAAGGCCATGAGTTCCCTTCAAAGCGGAGTGAATTAATTAGTCTGAGATATATGAGGGGGTCTTCAAAAAGTTCACGGAAAATGTGTACTATGAAAAAACTATGTGTTGTTCTCAACATTTTTGCACCAAAATAAAACATTTACTTTTTTTTTTTAAAGATCTCTTTCATTTATTTGAAAGGCAGAGTGGCAGAGAGAGGGAGAGACAAAGATCTTCCATCTGCTCATTCACTCCCCAAATGGCCACAGTGGCCAGGGCTGGACCAAGTTCCAACCAGGAGCCAGGAACTTCATCTGGGTCTCCCACATGGGTGGCAGGGGCCCATCCGCTGCTGCTTTCCCAGGTGCATTAGCAGGGAGCTGGATTGGAAAGCAGAGCAGCTGAGACTCAAACCACTGCTCCGATATGGGATGCTGGTGTCACGGGCAGCAGCTTAACTCTCTGTGTCACACAGTGACCCCTTACTTTCACTTTCCACGAACACTCTGAAACACTCTCCTGTCTGGCACATCTGGGGAGACCTGGTGGCCCACTTCACCTGCTTTGCAAAGGTTTGCCTCTTTTCGTATTGCTGTAAAGTTGGCGTTTTGCTTCTGTTTTTGTTTACTTTGGAGGGTAGACTTTGCAGGGGATATCTCTACTTTTCTATTTGGAGAGGGGCAGAGAGCATTAGTGCTCTCCTGCCTGGGAGCTCTGGGCAGAGGTGTGGCATCCAAGGAACACTCTGCTTGCCTTTGCAGCAGTCACCTGACTCCACGGAAGGCAGAGATGGGATGGGAGAGAATGGGTTTGCAACCAGTTCCATAGGGAAATACAGGTAAGCACTTGTAATTAAAACCTTGCTTCTTGAAGCCTTTGAAAAAGAGAAATGGACAATATCCCAGCTTAGTGTCATAAGGTAACCAGCCGGGGCTCTTTAGAAATCATTATTTAATGGTAGCTTGTTTGCACATTAACCCCACGCCCCCAGCCTGTGCTTCCAGAACTGGCCCATCCTGCTGGGGAGGGGTAAGGCCTGGCCAACGGTGGTTTCAGTGGGTACTGGGAGGGAGGTGCACTGTCTTCTTCAAGATTCAGGGGTGAGCTCCAGGATCTCCTGGTTGGAGAGTGAGCCAGCGAGCGGGGTGATGAGTGGGGAAGCATGCCAGGGGTTTGCGGCTCGCTGCTGCAGCTGGGGCAACCCTTGTGGTCTTGCTGGTTGCTCTGCAATGGTGAGTGCAGCCAGCAGGGGGGAGGTGGTGGGCCTGCCCCACTTCCTGCTGAAGGCTTTGACCTCCCAACTTGACCTGAGATATGCAGGGGTCGGGGTCTGAGCCAACTTCTCGGCAGCTGGGGCCCTGGGTGGCTGTAATGTCTCTCTCTAGGGACCCTCTTGCCGGAGCAAGTCCTTCCTGGAAAGAGGAGAGACAAGGAGGTGTTTTCTAGAGGTGCAGACTGCAAGTCTACAATCTCCACCTTTCCAGGAAGGCCAGTCCTTTCTGGAGCTCTGATTTCTGGCCCCTGTTCTACCAGAGAGATTCTCGGTGAGCAGAGTCTTGGAGAGTGTGGGTTTGGGGGAGGAGGAAGGGTGAGAACAGAGGAGGAAACAGGCTTTTCTGCCCAGGAGCCTGCCCTCCCCAGCACCCCAGCCCCCTCTAGGCCAGTTCTCCCTGGTGGTCATGTGCACCCCTCTGCCAAGGCCTGCAGAGTAACTGTCTTTTTTAGTCCAGTGTCTTCTGCACCTGGAATATACAGTATTTTCCTGGCCCCTAGCGCAATGCCTAGGGGGCATACTTGGCACTCAGCTGTTCACTGATTGAAAGAATGAACGAATGAATGAAGAGCCTTACGAGGGATGCATTACGGCAGCTCAGAGGCAGAGAGATGAGGTCACTTTGCGAGATCACAGACGACACATGGTGGGAGTTCATCTGTCTGCTCAAGTTCGTGTGGTGGCTGAACCCAGCTGTCTTGGTAACAATGCACTTCCCAAGTGCCAGGGATATGGCAACAGGGAAGTGGCTGGTGGAGCCAGCCCCAGAAGGGTGAAGCCACACCCAAGACACCACAATCCTCCTCCTTCTGGCAGCTCTAGCTGAACTGAGAGCTACTCCCAAGTGCACCGGCAAAGTCCACAATCCCAGGAGTTCACGGTCTCAAACCGGAATCTCAATCCCGACCTGGAGTGAATCTGCACAAGCCCTTTTGCCCTAGCAACCGCCGCAGTCTGCTGCCTAGGCCTCTTTGTTGGGGATCACCTATCAGGAGCAGGCTAGATCAGTGCCCAGGAGTTTTTCTGGCCCCACCTGCAGGTGCTGATACTGAGCCCCAAGGTGGTGGGTACGGCTGGGTGCAGCCCATGTTGTAGCTCTGCTGGGGTCTGCTGTTAAGCACACTGACATTTTCAGGAAGGTCGGCCGCGCCTGGGTTTCCCCCTCTGAATCACGCTTATTAAGGGAAAAGAAATCTCACAGAGCTCCCTCAGCAGTGCACGGTTCAGCGGAAGCGAGCAGCTAAAATCTCCCAGGACAAAGAGGGGGTTACTACGATTCAGCAAGAAGGGTTTCCCAATCTCACGCTTCCTGCTTCTGAGAAAGACAAGGAGCCCAGATGAACCAGCCTTGTTCAACGCTCTGCCAGGCTCGGGCAATTTGATCTCGAGCTCTCGCCTCTATTAGATTAGCTCTCGGCTTCCTTTCAGTCCAACAGGCAAAGAGATAAAAATCAAGGGGGAGCCCAGATGCAAGCAATTTTTTATGCTTTTCGGTTTTTTTTTTTTCATCATCAAAACTAAGCTGTCAGAAGCTACAATGCCTCCTTCCTTCCCCCCCTCTCCCTTACAAATGTCTTGCTTCCTATGTGGAGTTCTTGCAAAGCTTTCCTGATGGGACTCTTACTGTTTACACTCAAATCTAGGAGGCCACGATACACACACTGTGGAGCTGTCTTCACAGCCGGTGGTGGTCACGGCCAGCTAGCCGACTTTCCGCTCTGGCTCCTTCAATCACGCAACACCTGCTGATGGAGTCCTGGCCCTGCGGCAGGCACTGAGGACACAGCACTGAACGGAACTGCTCTGTGCACTTCCATGAGAGGAAGGGTAGGCAAACAGGTGGGAAAGGAAAGAGAAGGCTACGGGGTACAGTAAGTCAGAGGATGCTGGTTCCCAGGGACAAGCACAGAACGCTAAGAGGATAGGACAAGGGTTCTCACTGTCAGTAAGGTGGCCATGGAAGAATTCACTGAAGTGACACGTGAGTCCATGTCAGAAACCAGGGGCAAAGGGGCCAGCGCTGTGGCATAGCAGGTAAAGCTGCTGCCCGCAACGCCAGCATCCCATATGAGCACCAGTTCAAATCCTGGCTGCTCCACTTCTGATTAGCTCCATGCTAATGGCCCCAGAAGGTCAGCAGAAGATGGCCCAAGTGTTTGAGCCCCGACACCCTTGTGGGAGACCTAGATGAAATTTCTTACCTTTGGTCTGGCCCAGGCCTGGCTATTGCAGCCATCAGGGAAGTGAACCAGCAGATGGAAGATCTCTCTGTAACTCAAATAAGCAAATCAAGGAAGGAAGAGAGGAAAGCAAGAAGCCAGACAGGGGCAGAGCTGTGAAGTTGAATGAGGGACTATAGCAGGTGCAAAGGTTTAGAGCAGTGTGTGTGTGTGTGTGTCTGCTATTAGTACAGAGAATGCTAAAGTAAACACAAGGGAGATGGGGTATTATTCAGTCGTAAAGGAAATGGAGTGCCGACACACAGTACAACATGGGTGACCTTGAAACTGTTATTCTAAGTGAAAGAAACCAGAAACAATGGCCATTTGTATGAAATGACCAGAACAGACAATCCATAGAAATACAAAGCAGATGAGTGGGTGCCAAGTACTTGGGGAGAAATGGGGAGTGACCAAGGAGCTCCCTTGTGTCCATCTGCTGTTGTTTTTGAACTTATTTTCCTTTTTCTTTTTTATTTGATAGACATAGAGACAGACTCTGGGAGATCTTCCACCTCCTGGTTCACTCCCCGAATGCCTGCAGCAGCCAGGGGGGGCCAGACTAAAGTCAGGAGCCCCAGCATTCCATCCTGATTTCCCACCAGGGTGGGTGGCAGGGACCCAAGTATTTGAGCCATCACCTGCTGCCTCTCAGGGAACACATTAGCAGGAAGCTGGAATCAGGAGCAGAGCCAGGACTTGCACCCAGGTACTCCAATATGGGAATGCGGACGTTCCAAGCGGAGTTATTTTTTTAAAGATTTAATTTTTTTTAAGATTTATTTTATTTATTCGAAAGAGTTACAGTGAGAGGTAGAGACAGAGAGAGTGGTCTTCTATCCGCTGGTTCACTCCCCAGATGGCTGTAACTGCTGGAGTTGCACCGATCCGAAACCAGGAGCCAGGAGCTTCTTTCTGGTCTCCCACATGGGTGCGGGGGCCCAAGCACTTGGGCCATCTTCCACTGCTTTCCCAGGCCATAGCAGAGAGCTGGATCAGAAGTGGGGCAGCCAGGACTAGAACTGGCACCCATATGGGATGCCAGCACTTCAGGTCAGGGCTTTAACCCACTACACCACAGAGCTGGCCCCCCAAGTGGAGTTTTAACTGCTCCATCAAATACCCACCCCCTTCTGCCGTTTCTGACTGCTAGATCTTGGTCCAGATTAATCATGATGACAAGATGGTCTTCAGTTCAAACTCAACGAAACAAGTACTTAAAGAGAACTAGCAGTCCAGGACAAAAAGTCCCTTGGTACTAAAGGCTGCCTCTTTTCCTGCAGTAGCAACCCCACCTACGTCAGGCGGGTCTCCTCCCAGGGTCCTGTCTCACGTGGGCTGTGGGGGCTTCTCTTGTTGGGTGCTCACTCTCCCTGCCTGTCCGCAGCAGGGCACCCCAGGGTGCTGCTTGCCTCTGCTAATTTGTGACCAAGAACTTTTCACAGGCTCGGCTGCTGAGAAGTCTGGCCACGGACCAGCTTTTTATGGGTTTTCAAACCTCTAACATAAACTCAATTACATACTTCAAAGTACACTCATGCAGTGCAAGGAAATTCACTCAGCTGTGACTTCTGCTTACTGAAGGGAGGGCTGGGGTTTGGTTGCCAGGCAAATGTGAGTGCCTGGGGAGTGAGTGCCCGGAGCCTCTCTGGCTCTTCAGCCCCCCAGCCCCTGTTCATTAAGGCTGGAACGGGGAGCTCCTTGACCAGGAGGCTGAGCACACTCCAGGGGGTACAGGGACCCCACAGACTACAGTAGAGAACTCTGCCTTCCAGAATGGTTACAGAATTGAGGAGACTTGCAAAAACCCCATGTGGCCACCAGAAACACCTGTTGGAAAAGCTGGACAGACAGAATGTGAGGTCTCCATTCGCAGGGGGTTGAGTCAGGAATTGGAGCCAGGAGTCGTATCCAGCACCTCTGATGCAGGCCATGGGCATCTTTTTTAAAAAAAAATTTTTTATTTGACAGGTAGAGTTACAGACAGTGAGAGAGACAGAGAGAAAGGTCTTCCTTCCATTGGTTCACTCCCCAAATGGCCAGTACAGCCAGCGCTGCACCAATCCGAAGCCAGGAGCCAGGTGCTTCTTACTGGTCTCGCATGGGGTGCAGGGCCCAAGCACTTGGGCCATCCTCCACTGCCCTCCCGGGCCACAGCAGAGAGCTGGACTGGAAGAGGAGCAACTGGGATTAGAACTTGGCGCCCATATGGGATGCCGGCGCCGTAGGCAGAGGATTAACCAAGTGAGCCACGGCACTGGCCCCAACCATGGGCATCTTAACCACTAGGCTAACTGCCTGTTGGATACGCTGGGGAGAAGGAATGCGGAAAATAACTGTGGGCTGCTCTTCCACCCACCAGGACTCTGAGGAGTCTCCCTAGTCATTGATCTCACACAGGTTCGTGGTGAAATTTGCCCCGTGATGGAATTGATGGCTGAGACTTTAAGATGAGTGGCATCACTAAAGAGAGTTGTAGCAGATCAGCCAGTAGGAGAGAGCTGAAGCAAGGGGCCCAGAGCTGGGCAGAGAGGCCACCACGCACCTGTGTTTGCCTGCAGGAGTCCTGGTTTGTCTGACCTCATGGCATCAGTAGCAACCAGGGCCTCTTTCACTTTCAAGGGTGTCTTGGTTTGCATCTCAAAATCCCAGGGTCACAAAAAGGTAAATATTTCGATTCCACTTACATGAGGTATCGGGAGTAGTCATGAATATGAAGTAGAATAGTGGTTGCCAATGGTCGGGGAGGAGGGGGGGTGCGGAGGGGAATGGGCAGTTACTATTGGGTGGGCAGAGTTTCCGCTGTGTAAGATAAAAAGAATTCTGAGGACTGGTTGTACAACAACACGAATGCACTTATACCACTGACCTGCACACAGAAAATAGTTAGACAACAAACTTTATGTGAATCTTATTTTTTAAGTTTTTATTTGAGACAGAGAGAGAGAGAGAGAGAGAGACTGACAAAGCTCCCATCTGCCAGTTCACTCCTCAAATGCTTTCCAAGGCTGGGGCTGGACTAGGGCTAGAACCAGGACCAGGAACTCAAGCCAGGTCTCCCACATGGGTGACAGGGTCCCAACCACTTAGCCATCACTTCTGCCTCCCAGGGTCTGCAGTAGCAGGAAGCTGGAGCCAAGAGCTGGAGTAGGGAATTGAGCCCAGGTTCTCTGATGTGCGATGCAGGTATCTTAACCACTAGGCTAACCAAGTGTTTGGACCCGTGCCACCCAGGTCGGGGACCCATGTCAGGGAGTCTTCTGGACCACTTAACTGCTAGGCTGACTGCTCACTCCATATCAACTGTGGAGCTCTGAGCATCATTAAGGACTAAAAGCTTATGCGGCTACTTACAGCGACTGTGGGGCTGTGTACCAGCTGGCAGGGAAGAGCAAAGTCACAGGGCTGCCTGTGTTCTGATTGAGGGATGAGGGAAGAGCACGAGGAAAGGAATGGGGTGAGATCAAAGCGCCCTGCCTTGAGTCCCAGGGGGCCAGTGTTCTTGTTATTCTAGCAAACTCTTCAGTGTCTAAGCCAGAAAGCCCAGCCTTCTTGTAAGTCACTACTGGTTCATGGTTCCTTCTGGAGTGAAGAGGCTCTTGGATGCTCTTCTGCAGTGGTTCGGGATCCAAAGGCAGCATTTGGTTTTGATTTGCGTCTTCCAATTGCATCCAAGGTCAACGGGGCTCCCTGAGTAGTGGGAATCTGTGTCTGCAGAGTTATTTAGAAGCTCGTCAGTCTCCAGGGGGCTTCCGTGCTGCCCGCCTGGCGTCTGTTTGCACGTTCTACATCCAAAGTGCGGTGCCTGATCCCTCTTATCCACACAGTCACAGTGGCTGTGACTACAGATGGCCTGGCCTAGTGCGGGGGCCTGCGTCTGGGCCTGCGCCTGTTTGGGGTGGGGAGGGCAGCAAGTCTGGGGGTGTGGGAAGCAGATGACGCCTCGGAGACCATAAATCACAGAAGACACACTGGCTGTGGGAGAAAAACTATTTTGGGTCATTTAATCAGATTTCTCCTGGGCACTGGCTCAACTAGGTCACAAAGGCAGATGTGGTGTTACAAGAAACGGGCATTTCCCCCTTCCACTCCTTTGGGGGAAAAATGTTGCTTTCTAATCTTTTTTTTTTTTTTTTTTTTTGACAGGCAGAGTTAGTGAGAGAGAGAGACAGAGAGAAAGGTCTTCCTTTTTCCATTGGTTCACCCCCCAAGTGGCCGCTACAGCCAGCCTGCTGCGCCGATCCGAAGCCAGGAGCCAGGTGCTTCTCCTGGTCTCCCATGGGGTGCAGGGCCCAAGCACTTGGGCCATCCTCCACTGCACTCCCGGGTCACAGCTGAGAGCTGGACTGGAAGAGGAGCAACCGGGACAGAAACAGCGCCCCAACCAGGACTAGAACCCGGGGTGCCAGTGCCGCAGGCGGAGGATTAGCCTAGTGAGCCGCAGCGCCGGCCTCTAATCTTTTTTTTTCATTCATTACTCCCCTTCGGCTTTAAAATGAATGGGCTCCTGATGCGTTCCTCTTCTTGTTTCTGCCATCAAGATTCCCTCAACTTCAAGTTTCCCGGGCAAGTAAACTGAGGCCCAGGGGTGTGTGTGTGTGTGTGTGCGTGTGTGTGTGTGTGTGACAGCCTGCAGAGCTGGAGGCAGACGGCGTCTTGATTCATGGGCCAGGTCAGGTGCCATTATCTATAACGACAGAGTGGGTGATGGAGGCTGAGGCAGAGGCAGGCAGGTAGCTCCCAGGGCATGTCCAGCCTGGGGAAGGACCTCTGGGGGGTTGAGCAGGGTATTTTCAGTGCTTGAGGACCCTGCCAAGAATGCTGCCCTGGGGGGGGGTGCTGTGGCCTAGGGGGTAAAGCCACCACCTGCAGTGCCGGCATCCCATACAGGAGCAGGTGGTTCCAGTCCCGGCTGCTCCACTTCTGATTCAGCTCTCTGCTGTGGCCTAGGAAAGCAGTGGAAGATGGCCCAAGCGCTTGGGCCCCTGAACCCATGTGAGAGACCCAGAAGAAGCTCCTGGCTCCTGCCTTCAGATTGGTGCAGCTCTCGCCATTGCAGCCAAATGGGAAGTGAACCAGCGGATGGAAGACCTCTCTCTCTGTCTCTGTGTGTGCAAGTTTCCCTCTGACTTTCAAATAAATAAATAAACCTTTAAAAAAAAAAAAAGAATGCTGCCCTGGTTGGACTATAGACCTGACCCTCCTAAAGGGATAATTTGATTTCTTCCCTCCGGCAGCTCCACAGAGAAGTTGCTCTCTCGTGACAGCTTCTAAGATGCACCCACGGGGCTGCGGAGACGCTTCTGCAGTCTTCTCAAAGACGCATCGGCCTCACTCGGAGGCGCGAGCGCATCCCAGAACAGGCTTCAGCAGGAACACAGCAAGACCCAGGCTGGCACCCCTGGAGGCTTGGCCGACTCAGGACAGGGCTCAGAGTGGCCTCCCCGGGAACCTGTGGGAACCGAGGGCCTCTGGGTTCCCAGATCCAGCGACCAGGACCAAACCTCAATCCTTTCAACAAAGACGTGTTGTTTGCTCTTCCAGGCTATCTCGCCTCTCACGTAAAGCAGAGAAGACACTGTAGCTGCATTTGCTATGTCAAGGGCAATGGGGGCTTTTATCTCACGGAGCAAGAAACTCTTCAAGAAGCAAATGTACTCAAGAGGGAGAAAGTCAGACTACCTCTGTCCGGTGTCTCCATTTCACAGATGGAAAAAGAGAGGTGCAGACGACAGGTTACATGTTATCATGGCTTTTTTTTTTTTTTAATATATTGTACCAAAAGTGAGTTAATGGCCCCAAAATTCTTCTCTGGCCAAGATTTACTTTGAGCCTTTGAATGGATATGGAGCTTACTGGCCTACAAGACACCTTCTTCTTTTATTTCTTTTTTTTTTTTAAAGGGGTAACTGTACTAGAAAGGAATTTGATTTGAACACATACTAAAATATCTTCACAGCAATGGGAAAAATTAAGTAGGATCCCTAGAATGTTCCTGACAAGTGCCTCAGTGGTCCCCAGGCTTTAATAAATCGAGTGTGAGCTTGTGGAGCTGGACTTGTGGTCTTATGTGCAGAAGTCTGAGCCTATGAGAATCAGATGGGGACTCTGGGTGTGTTTCTAACACCTTCGCAGCACTGCTGGTCCAAGGGCCACACTTGGGAGAACCCAGGGCTGCAAAGGACACTGTCCTGTATGGGCCAGACTCTCTTTCTCTTCCCCTCTCACCCTGCCCTAGGTGACGACCCCCTTGTTGGTTGGGGGGGAGGGGTGTCTTCTGGATCTAATCATGGTTGATGTTTGGGGATAAGGCTGGAGGCAATGGCTTGCAGGGTCATTCCAGCTTCAGAGCTTCGTCCCAGGTGGAGTGACACCCTGCTGGGACTGCCTTGTAGCTTCGCTTCGCTCCTCTATCTGCCTGGCCTCCTCTGCCCGTTTATCCCAGGGCAGCCCCAGCAAACTCTGCATGTCCCAATGCATCTCAGACCTTGCTTCTCAGGGACGGTGATAAGCAACACTCCTCTCAGAAGTCGGCACTCAACACCTTCCGCTCGGAGAGCCTACTCCTTACGGCCCCTGCAGCCCCTTACTCCTACCCACTGATCGTTGTCTTCACAGAAGCTGGGACCCTGGCACCGCATAGACACAGACTGAGAGAGGTCATCTATCCTTTGCCTGCCTCCCACACTGGAGAGGGCAGGGGCCTCATCCCTCCTGATCACTACAGTGCCTGCAAAATCAACAGCAAGGCTTGGCATTGGACCACCGGAGCAACACTTACTGTACAAGTGAGCGAATCTAGGATGCTTTCAAGCATTGCCTGTAACTGGTGATGCCTTAAGTCTGCTGAGTGCTTTCTAGTTTTATCTATTTGCTTTCTTTTTTTTAATTATTTTTTTATTTGACAGATAGAGTTAGTGAGAGAGAGAGAGAGACAGAGAGAAAGGTCTTCCTTCCATTGGTTCACCCTCCAAATGGCCTCTATGGCCGGAACTATGCCAATCCGAAGCCAGGAGCCAGGTGCTTCTCCTGGTCTCCCATGCGGGTGCAGGGCCCAAGCATTTGGGCCATCCTCCACTGCCCTCCCGGGCCACAGCAGAGAGCTGGACTGGAAGAGGAGCAACCAGGACTAGAACCCGGCGCCCATATGGGATGCCGGTGCCGCAGGCGGAGGACTAACCAAGTGAGCCATGGCGCCAGCCCCTCTATTTGCTTTCAAAAGCACTCCCTTCTGCTGTGATCACCTTTTTTTTTTTTTTTTTTTTTTTTTTGGGTGGCGGACCAGGATGCTTACTCTCAGTTGTTGGGAGGAGAACCTGGCCTTGGTGAAGAAGCACAGTGACTTGCCAGCCAGGGATCGGCAGCAAAGGGGGGCCGCACAGAAACGCGGGTGTGCCGGCTTCTGGACTTGGGGATGTGGCCTCTGTATCACGGCCAGAGGCAAACTTGTCAGTTCCTCCAGAGACGCACACGGTAAAGTCTGACTCTCCTCCACTGACGCTCGTGGTGGGGGGCTGTTTCACAGGAGAGGATATCCAGCTCAGAAGTGTGAATGTCAAAGGCGCTGTGTGTTCACAGCATCACTGTTCTCACACGGGAGGAGACAGTGGGATTCCTCTTCTCAATGCAACCAAGTCAGCCATCTCAGATACTGGCGGGAGGTCGTGGGCGGACGCTTTCTGAATGGGACTTCAGTTTTCTTGGAATATGGTTGCTTTTTGATCCTTTCTTTCTAGGAGTGTTGTTTTTAAATAGCAGGCTCTAATAACTCCCTGCGCCCTCCACCCCCACTATCCCTCCAGCAGGCCGGCTCCTTAGCTTTGAGGCCAGGACCTGTCACCTGCAGGCACTGAACCCTTCCAGATCCACTCAGCCCTGAACAGAGATCTGAAGAACTGATAAGAGGAGAAAGCGGGAGGCCCTTTGATCCTACGCTGTGAAAGGAGGGAAAGCTGCAAACATTTGCTAAGAACGCTGAATGCATGAAGTGGAGTTTTTCTCCCAGGACTGCATAGGGTGTGGTTTCCAAAGTGAATAAAGATGCCAGAATGATGGAGGCAGCCACCCCGGGCCATCCAAGTTCCCGGGCTCAGCAACCAGAAAATGACTCAAGTGCATCCAAACAGAAGCTGAAAAGTCAGTCAGCGATGCACTTAACAGAGTTCTTATCATGCTGAATAATTCAGCCGGCGATGCCGCCGGGACTCAGCTCATAGTTAATGGAATATTTCCTGTAAATATTATTTTCTCTTCCTGTTGCATCATCTCACACAGTTCAAAAATCTTTACCAATCCGGGGAGGGGACAGTAATGCATCAACTCCCAGAGCCAATGCCCCTGCTTCCAGAACACTCTTAGGAATCCGAGGAAGCCACACTGGCTGCTCGGAGACAGGAGACAGGCCCATTACGCGGGTTCCTTCTCCTAATGTCTCAGAGGGGACCCCCAGAGCTTCTAATTGTGCTTCTAAGTGCACATAAAAGCCCCCCTAATTGCACACCAAATAAATAAGTAAATGCCGTCTGCTGAATATGTAACGAGGACTGGCGTTGCCATCCTTCCCCACTGGGGAGACTTCATTAAATGCGGGCTGGTGAGTGGGCTGCATCTATAAGTGATGATTCACGCAGACCGACCATTCCTTCCAGGGAGGGTTCTGAGTCAGACGCTTCGTCCCACTTGTTCTCTGATGCTAACAGCCTCAGATACGGCCTGCAGCAGAGATCTTGCCCTAATTCTCCCTCCTTCTCTCCCTCTCTCTCTCTCTCTCTCTGCCTCTCTTGTCTCTCTGTATAACTCTGCCTTTCAAATAAATAAATAAATCTTAAAAAAAAAAAAAAAAGAAATACAGGCATTCACTTGAGAATGGCTCAGCTCAGCCTGGCCCTGTGGTGAGCTGAATGTTTAGTGTGAGAAACCTCACCTCCCCACACCTTTGGCACTGGTACTGCGAGGCAGGGGCTGGCTGTCTCAGAGCTGAGAGCTTCTGCACTTCCGTGGGCTTTGATGAAAAAAACACAAGAGAACGAGTCCTCCAAAGAGGGAGCCGGGTCTGAGACAGGTGTTGTCTAGCCATACGTAGTAGCTCCGCTCCATGGGATCCTGTACTTTGAGAGGTAACAAACAATGCCTTTTCAGTATGTATCATTTAATTTTCATTAAATCAAAGAGGAGAAACGTTTGTTATCAGCACTACAGCCTGAATCCCATGGCACAGCCAATCAGAGGCGTGTCACTGTTGACAGCCCCTTTTTCTTGCTTTGTTGCTGATAGCGCAGCTCTCCTTACTTGAGCATAAACGCAAACTAAGACGAAGCTGGAGATCTGCTGCAAGCGCCCAAATGCCAACCTGCCACCGTTTGATGATCTCCCGAAGCCAGCAGGACCTAACTTGTGAAAGCCAGAGCCTCTCACTTGAGCAGCGCTTATTTCTACATGCAAACCGATGCACATGCTGGAGTGGCATTTGGGAACTAGGCTGAAATAATCTATATAGTTGCAAGACAGACAGACGTGTATGTTTTATTGGCTCTTGTGCTACACTACTGCATTTACAGCTTCCCACAAACACTTCCAAACTGTCACCATTAGAAACAGGAGGGGAGAGCTACAGTGACAGTGAAGTTCCTACACTGTGCTTGAGTGTGAATGTGAGCTCAGCTGTGTAGAGATAAAGAAAGAGGAAAGTCAGGCCGGCGCCATGGCACACTAGGTTAATCCTCCACCTGCGATGCTGGCATCTCATATGAGCGTTGGTTCTAGTCCCGGCTCCTCCTCCTCCAATCCAGCTCTCTGCTGATGGCCTGGGAAAGCAGCAGAGGATGGTCCAAGTCTTTAGGCCCCTGCACCCACGTGGAGTCCAGGAAGAAGCTCCCGGTTCCTGGCTTCGGATCAGCACAGCTCAGGCCATTGCGGCCATTTGGGGAGTGAAATCAGCGGATGGAAGACCTTTCTGTCGCTCCCTCTCACTGTCTGTAACTCTCTCTCTCTCAAATAAATAAATAAAAACAATAAGAAAAGAAAGAGGAAAGTCATCGCTGGGAGAAGGATGGCAGTAGAAGGATCGACTGAGAGTTTGTGGGCAGATATATAGGAGCTTTGACGAAATTCGCAGATTCTATTTGGGCTTCTGCCTGATCTCATTAATTCTTCACTTTAATTATCTATTTAAGAGGAAGGGAGATATTCCCATCCACTGCTGGTTCACGTCCCAGATGCCCACAACAGCCAGGGCCAAAGCCAGGAGAGAGGAACTCAATCCAGGTCTCACATGGGTGGTAGGAACCCACTCACTTGAGCCACCACCACTGCCTCCCATGCTTTGACTTGGCAGGAAGCTAGAGTCAGGAGTCAGGGTTGGACATCCAACCCAAGTACCTTGCTGTGTGATGAGGTGTTTTAACTAGTTGGTTCAATACCCATTCTCCTTATCTTTTTCTTTTTTTAAATTTTTTTTCTTTTTCGACAGGCAGAGTGGACAGTGAGAGAGAGAGACAGAGAGAAAGGTCTTCCTTTGCTGTTGGTTCACCCTCCAATGGCTGCCACGGTAGGCGCGCTGCGGCCGGCGCACCGCGCTGATCCGATGGCAGGAGCCAGGTGCTTCTCCTGGTCTCCCATGGGGTGCAGGGCCCAAGCACTTGGGCCATCCTCCACTGCACTCCCAGGCCATAGCAGAGAGCTGGCCTGGAAGAGGGGCAACCGGGATAGAATCCGGCGCCCCAACCGGGACTAGAACCCGGTGTGCTGGCGCCGCAAGGTGGAGGATTAGCCTGTTGAGCCATGGCGCTGGCTTCTCCTTATCTTTTACAAAGAACTCCCATATGCAAGCAAGGATCAGTGTTCCGGGAGAATGTGCATATATTACAGATTTCAATTTTTTAAAAGTCCTATTTTTTTCTAGGGCATTTTGAGGGCTATTCTGCACATGTTGTACCAAAATAGGATCGGAGTTGACCTTCAGAAGTTTAGCATCTCTGAACTCTTCGGAACATGCACAAAAGCCAAAAGTCAGGCTGTGGGCTGTCCCCACATGTCTAGCTATTTCCAACACATGTGTCCCAAGGCAAAAAAAAAAAAAGCCGCTCTTTTAAAAACACAAATCTCAGCAGCTTCAAGGCTGTGCTTCAAGGCCTGCTGGTTTAGAAGGCTGAGGGAGCAGACACTGGGGGCACGTGTCTGCCCTCTGCTCCACCTGTGAGGTACCCTGAGTTTTACTCCATGTCCCCCAGAGCCACCAAGCTTCAGAGGGAAAGTGAGGCGACCTAGGGGAGACTGAGACTAGAATGGACAACTGCATGCCAATTGGAAACTGTCCTGTCCATTTCTGGGCAGCCATCAGCTACCCACCCTTGGTGGGCCCCGTGGAAACGCTTGGTGGACTCTCTCAGGTGCCACTTGAGCTCCCAGGTTGTGCTAATACTGGGTCGCTGCTGCTTTTAGCGCTGTGCCTACGAGAGCAGGCTTCTGGGCTCCTTGCAGGGAAGGGAGGAGGCTCAGCCCTGCCACTGCCTCTACTTGAACCTTGGCTCTGATCACTGTGGTGCCGTGCGATAGAGCCGCAAAAACTGGGTCAGAATCAGGGAGCGCCGCTGCCCGCTGCAGGGCTGCACATGCGGCTGCTGCCACCGCACAGGCCTCCAGGTGCACAGAACTGGGTGCCGCTATTTCCTGAGCATCCCTGGAGGCTCAAGGCGGGCGGGCAGCTGTGCCTGGCCCTGGTGCCAGGAGGGAGTGGCGCCACCTGGAGGGCACCCCTTCCGTGTGGCTCACCCAGCCTCCAATTCTGTGCTTGGCGACTCCCCAGCTCCGGGTGTGCCGCTGCTAGCTACACCTGCTGAGCCCAGCTGACTATGGTGAGTCTGAAATTGCAAAGGAACCACAGATGGCTGTGGATAGGCCTCTAGCTGCAAGCCAGAACCACTGACAAGCTCTACACCTGCTCAGCGGCTATGTCAAACCCAGGGTGAGCAAGCTTGAGGAGGCTGGGGCATCCAGTCATGCCGGTCCCTGTACATTTCTGATGCATGGCAGAGGTAAAGAACCACTGGCCCAGAGGCACTGAAGATGGACCCTGAGCACCCTGCCCACGAATCTGTGTTGCCATGCATCCCCACCCTGTTAGACTCGGGGCAGCGCAGCCAGGCTGTGCTCTGGTCAGATGCCCAGGGACTCTCACGCGACAAATACGGCCGCCTCATCAGAGTGGCCACGTTGGGTGTGGGAGGAAGCAGGCACGATGCTGTGTAGCTGGGAGTGCCAGGACTCTGCTTCAGCTGAGTCTTTGGTGTTGCCTTCAAGGCCCAGGCCGCGTCTCAGCAGAAATGAGTGTCCCTTTGCAGCTAATACAGCTGTGGCTTTCCTGCCAGTCGTGGCTTACCATGGCCTGGGCTTTTTTTTTTTTTTTTTTTGACAGGCAGACTGGACAGTGAGAGAGAGAGACAGAGAGAAAGGTCTTCCTTTACCGTTGGTTCACTCTCCAGTGGCTGCTGTGGCCGGCGCACTGCGCTGATCCGAAGGCAGGAGCCAGGTGCTTCTCCTGGTCTCCCATGGGGTGCAGGGCCCAAGCACTTGGGCCATCCTCCACTGCCTTTCCGGGCCACAACAGAGAGCTGGACTGGAAGAGGGGCAACCGGGACAGAATCCGGTGCCCTGACCGGGACTAGAACCTGGTGTGCCGGCGCCGCAGGCAGAGGATTAGCCTATTGAGCCGCAGCGCCAGCCGACTGGGCTTTGTTTTAAATTCAGGGTGCACATGCATTTCTTAAAGAGAGCCCTTCCCACCCACCCGTCACACCCCCGTTGTGTAAATTTTAGGGGCAAAGCCACTTGGAGCCTGCCCCTGTGTCTCCCAGTGACGGTCATGACAGGGAACTGAAATTTGCACTCATAGCTGCTGGTGCCTTTCCTGGGGTGTCCCCTGACTCTCCTTTGCCCTTTCCTGTTCCGTCTCCGGTTCCACAACTCTGGAAATTCATAACCTCGAGCTCTGACCCGATCCCCAGTTGCCTACTTGCCGCAGCTACCTGGATACCCCATCAAGCCTCCCACCCTGCACGCCCTGCAGCGCACCCAGCTGGCCCGCCCCGACTTCCCCTTCTCTCAGATCCCACGCCCCGGCTGCGGGAGAAGACTGGGTGCCTCCTCTTTCCCTCCTGCCTCCCTCCCCCCCCACACAGCTGATCCATCACGCGTGCCCTCTCCAGCCCTGTCACCAACACCCACCTGCCAGGCTGCCGACACCACTGTAATAACGCCCCGGTTTCCAAGTCTTGTCCTGTGTATCCCCAACCCCGATCCACTCTCCACACAGGTGCCAGACGGCTGCTTCTCTAACAATGCCAATCCGATACTCCTCTGCCCCAGCCAGCCTGCGGCGCCCACTGCCTACAGAGGGTGACAACTCTCTCAGCAAGCTTCCAGTCTCCCTCGGGTGCCGCTAGCTACGGGCCACCCAGCCCCTTCTCCAACTGCTCTGCTCTCACCCTGGGTTCCAGCCCTAAGTGGTGCCGTGTGCTTCCCCATACACGTGCCGCCCCACCACTGTGCTTTTACGTGTGCCGGTCTCTCTCCTGTGGGCCTCCGACCTCGTTCACACCTATTTGCAAACCTAAGACTCCACTCACTCTTCCCCTGCAAACTCTTCCCTTTGCCTGGCTGATGACTCTCTCCTTTGATTGAGCACCAGCCCTCACAAGGCCCCGATAAGAGCACTTAGCAACTGCCTCAGTGACCACACACGCTCCCTGACCTCCTGGGCAGGTCTGGAGGACGTGATGTGTGTCTTACTTATCGCTATGCCCAGAGGCACGCGTGGCACCTAGCAGCCATGGAATAACCACTTTTTAATTGGACGAATGAATGAATGAATGAGTGAAGGTTCTAAGGGTTTGCCTGTCCTTCAATTACTAACAGGTTTGCAAATTCCAATCTCTGTCTCAAAAGCCAATAAGCATATGTTATTTTAAATAATAGCTCAGTTGCAGTTAGTGCTTATGCCGTGGGAAAAAATATTTTGATCTTTTAACATTTTCTTTTTTTTTTATTTTTGACAGGCAGAGTGGACAGTGAGAGAGAGAGACAGAGAGAAAGGTCTTCCTTTGCCGTTGGTTCACCCTCCAATGGCCGCCGTGGTAGCGCGCTGCGGCCGGCGCACCACGCTGATCTGATGGCAGGAGCCAGGTGCTTCTCCTGGTCTCCCATGGGGTGCAGGGCCCAAGGACTTGGGCCATCCTCCATTGCACTCCCTGGCCACAGCAGAGAGCTGGCCTGGAAGAGGGGCAACCGGGACAGGATCGGTGCCCCGACCGGGACTAGAACCCGGTGTGCCGGCGCCGCTAGGCGGAGGATTAGCCTATTGAGCCGCGGCGCCGGCCGATCTTTTAACATTTTCAATCACAGACCTGAAAAAGCTCCACCAATTACTCTAAATTCTCCTACTCAATGGCTGATTATTCCCACCTTTGGCTTCTTACTTTTCCTTATCTTGAAGCCTTTTTTTTTTCAAGTCTTGCAAGAACAATTACAATTTATCCAGCCTTTGCTATGTGTCCTGGGTTGTGTTTTACACGTATCAAGTGGCATCTCATCACTTTTTCAATCTTCTTTAGAACCCCGATTAGAGACAATGAAGGCAGCTTAACACAGTCAGACCTCAAACGGAACAAGTAAATACTGGTTAGCACATTTTTTTCAAAAAGCTGAGAGAGAGGGAGAGAGAGATTTCAATCGCTGGGTTTTAATGAGCTCCACTGTAGATCGCAATGATCCAGCCTGGCCTTGATCCTCCCCCTAAGTTGGCAAAAGAGCTGAAGGCAAGTATTTTGCAAAAACTGGGATTCTTTCAAAGGCTCTGGGTGCACTGTTGGCTTTTGCAAGCAGAAAAAACAAGTTGGGCAGGGTGAAAAGAGGGGAGAGTCGAGATACAAAAAAGGTGGCAGCGAAGAAAGAACTTGGGAAGAAAAAGGCACGGAAACTTGGAAAGGACACGTGGGAAAGGGGCCTGAGAGAAACAAGTAGATAAAGCGAGGAAGTGGCCTAGAACAGCGACCGAGGCCAAGGAAGATGGGAGAAAGAACGGCGGGTCCGGCTCGTTTCTCGCAGCAGGTGACTGGAAGCAATAAGCCCAGGAGAGGCCACGAAACACAGCCCCGCCTCCCTCCCCATCAACAACCAGGTACTGCCTTCGACTTTCCCTCAAGATCGTTTCTTGGAACTTCACCAATTTCCTGATCAGTGCACTGAAAATTCTCCCTAACGCAGGGCCACTGGCCGTTATCACTTTATGGAAGAGGTTGGCGAAGGGCAGATAGACTGGGATAAGCTCAGATGGGCAGTGTGGGTTTCAACCCTACTTGTGGATGAAGCAGCTTGGAAAGTGAGCTGGAAAGACAAGTGCGGCTTTTGGTAGATTTTTAATACATCTTTCAAGGGTTGTCCTGCACGTCACCTCCCTGGTTCAGCTCTGCAAAGAATCGTAGTGACACCGCTCCTCTCCAAGGTATTTTTCTCTCCCAGTATAAATTTTCAGCTTGTTTTGGTCTGAACGGTGTGCGTAAATAGAAAATTCCAGCCCTCTGCCCCCTTCTAACATCCTGTTTGGTGTTGCCTGAAACTCTATTTCCAAAGTGGCTGGATTTCCAGGAACTCCTCTCATTCTTTATTTTTTACTTCCCTTTGCCCACCTCCTTCCACCTCTCCGAGACCTCAGATTGGCCTCAGGATGCAAGGAAGAGGCACCTTGCTCCCCCAAAGGCACACAGGCCCCCTCCAAGGAGCCAGTCCCCGGAAGCCATTTCCCATCAGCTCCGGCAAGAACGGAACCAGGTATCTTACCTTAACTAATTCTAACAGCTGAAGTTTCCTTAGAGACAGGGGGAAAAATATTTATCCAGGGAACTCAGAAGGGATTACTGTGGAGTAATTTGTATACACTAAAATGAGCAGGGACCCAGCTTGCCCCAGGGCTGCGTGCACTGGCTGGCATTGTTACTCATTTCTGTGCCTGCTTCTCTCTCTCTCTCAGCCCGGGAGCCATTAACTCCACAAAGGAGACCGCCCTTACCTTCCTTGGCTTCACTTTGTCGTGGTAGTCATACTGGAAGATTCCTTTGTAGCTCAGTCCCAGCCACCATGGTATCCCCTGTTTGTCCTAGGATAGCAAAAGGAGAGAGGGTAAACAGGGGGCTACAGAGATGTCCCGGCTTAGCTGACATGAGCGCACGAAGCTTCCTTGGAGGGCACGGAGCCCACCTGTCTTTTTTTTTTTTTTTTTTAATAATTTATTTGAAAGAGTAACCGAGAGAGAGAGAAAGAGAGACAGAGAAAGATCTTCCATCTACTGGATCACTCCCCGCACGGCTGCCATGACCAGGACTGGGCCAGGCTGAAGTTAGGAACCAGGAACTCCACCTGTGTCTCCCACCTGCGTGGCAGGAGCACAAACACTTGGGTCATCTTCTGCTGCTTTTGCAGGCCCACTGGCAGGGAGCTGGATTGAAAACGGAGCAGCTGGGAGCTGGCAGTCTAGTACAGGATGCCAGCGTCGCGGGGGGCAGCTGAATCCAATGGGCTACAGTGTTGGCCCCAGCCATCTGCTTTGTACCTTCACAGATGTGCCCATCATCCAATGGTGCTTGGTGGCACACAGAGACTGTGCCCTGGGTTCGGGGCTCGGCTCTGATCCTAACCAGCGCTCGGCCACGGTCCCCTGTGCCTTTATAAATAAGGAGCGAATGCCTGGTTTTGTTTTGTTTTCTTATAAGACTTCAGGTTTTCCAGGCTGGCCTCCTACTCACTTACCACACTGAGATGGTGAACGTTCTAATAAATTGAACCACTGATGAAAACTGTCATCGGCTGTCAGCCGGGGGGACCCTGGAGGCTATGCAAGGTGCCTCCTTCTCAATTTAAAGACAAAAAAGTCCAAGCAGACACAGCCCAGCTTGACTCAGGACCCTCCCAGCCCAAGGAGCCAAGGGCAGAGGGGCAGGAAGGGGGTCACTCAGGCCTCCTTCTCACCAGGATTTTGGGTCTGTGCTCTTGGACAAGACAGCACAAGAGAAGCTGCACCGTCCTTGGGCCTGAGTCAGAAACACCAAGCCCTCTGTCTACGCCTTTAACACAGACTTGCTGTCAGGGTGGTAAATTATGGCTCCCAGATGCTGGGACCTCGTGGAGACCCCATCCAGCAGCCTTTCCCTAGCTTCATCCTCATTGCCACTCATGTCAATAACCTGATACACCCCCACCGTGGGCGTTCTGGGAAGTCAAAACCAGCATGAGGGTTTTCAAATATTTGTGGGATATGAGCTATTTCAAAGTAAGCTGGGGCTGGGCCAGGCCAAAGCCTGGGACACAATACAGGTCTCCCATGCAGGTAACAGATCCTCCCACCAAAAACCAAAAACAAACAAACAGAAAAGTAGATGCTGCCTTCCAAGTGCATCAGCAGGGAGTTGGACTGGAAGTGGAGTAGCCAGGCCTGGGACCAGCTCTCCCATGTGGGATGTGGGCATACCAAGCCGAGGCTTAACCCACTGCACTAAAATGCCTGCCCCACAGTGCACACTTTAGTCTAAAGGAATTAAAAATATAGTTGGGTGGAAACATGGACAAAGACAAGCAGAGGAGCAAGAAAACTTCATGTTGACTGATGGAAGTGTCTTAAGTTTAGATTCTCTGCTCTTTTTGATTAGACTTTGGGCAATAATTTAGTTCAAGGAGAAGAAAGGAACTTCTCCTCCTCCTGCGTTCACTGGGGACACCTTATCTTCCAAGGCAAGATCCTGTAATGGTACCAAAATGCAGTCTGGAGAAGTTAACAGGTGTGAGTGTTCCGGAGCACAGTGGGGTGACTACAGTTCACAAGGGCGTATCGCAGCCTGTATAGACAATTGGAAGACAGGAGCTGGCGGGCTCCACACACAGAGGAAAGAAAAGGAAATGGAAAGGCTGACTGCTGGGTATGATTGATTTATGATTGGTTTAAGTATTGTGCTACATCCCACAAAGATGTACAAATTAAAAAAATGAATTAAAAAAAAAAAAGAAAAAGAAACCAAAGGCAAGATCCTAGCCTGAGACATTACATAAAAAATTAGGGATGCCTTAGAATGGGGTCAGTGTCACACTGGACTTGCTAACACAATGGAGTTTTTGAAATCTATGCATACATGCAGGGTTGTTCAAAAAGTTCATGGAAAACATATATTATGGAAAAAAAATGCATGGGTTCCCAAATATTTTTGCCCCCCAAATAAATGGGTCTTTTAATTCAATTTTCCACGAACTGCTCGAAGTACCCCTATGTGTACTGGAGGATACTTGTATTGCCTCTTAGGACCCTAGGGGTAAAACCCCACTGCCCCATCCCCTCCAGCACACAATCTTCCTGACCAAGCCCTACCACCTCCCCTCAACTGCAGCCAAGCCAAACTCCCAGTAAGACGGCTGGAAGCAAGCGTGAGCCGTCTTCCTGTGTCTGCTTAGCGCAGGGCTGGTGACTTGCCCAGGACACGGGACTTACCTTCACTGCGTAATAGTGCACCCCGTAGGTTGGCAGAGACTCCACGATGCTCATGTAGCTGCAGAGACAACGGAAGACAGACACACACACACACAGAGGCTGGTCATTCAGCAGAATCGGCATCGCGCGCGTGGCCTGTGGTGTGGGTGGTGGGGTTCTCGGAGTGATCAGTTAACTTGATGATCAAAGTGGAAGATCCCCCCTCCGCACCCCCGAGACGGTTTTCTGGATGGAACAGAACCGTCTTGGTGTGTGCTTTGCCTACAGAAGGACAGGCAGTCCTCGGGAGGGCCAGGAGGGCCGGGAGGACCACTTACTTGACAATTGCTTGGCCTCTCGTCTGCCCGTTCAGCTTCTTGTAGTGCTCGATGACTCTGTCTTCGCTAGAATCAGAGAAGGATGCTGTTAGCAGAGTCCCCAAGTCCACGGCTGAAGAACAAGATGCTTCTGAGGCTGAGCGGCCTCACAGCGGGCTCCAGGCAGTCAAGGGCCACTGCCTAACGTGACATTTCCAAACTCAGCCGGAGCAGAATCCCATTAGCTAGATATTGACTGAAGCGAAAACCCCAAAGTCTGTTTTCCCCACAGAGGGCCTGCATCCTCCTCATCTGGGGAAGAAGGTGAGCGGCCAGGCTCGGGGGCCAGCTGCTTACAGAAACAACGAGAAAGAAACGGATCCGTGGTGGTGGGGGTGGTCGGGGGGGATCCTGAGTGACACAATGGTTAGATTCCCTCTGTCTCCCTCCTCACTCTCCCTGTCCCCCCACGGGGAGGGGAGGGCAGGCGGTGACCTCACTGAGAGCTCAGAGCCTACCCATTCTGAGCGAGTAGTCAGGGACTGGGGATGGAAAGTGCTGGAATCCGGGTCTGGTTAATATAAACCGGAGATCACAGAAGTCCCTGTGGGGAAGTAAGCACAACCAGCTACCAGAATCAGATGGCAAAATCCGAGTTCTCAAGCAACGAGAGCTCAGCGGGCTCCATGGTGGCAGTGGCCGGCCAAACCATCCCAGGGCAGGGCAGAGGGCAGCCTGGGCTGTGGCACAGCCATCTGGGAGAAGAGACTCCGGCTGCTCCCACCCACTGCTGCCTTGGGAACTGCACGGCAACCTTGGGAATCACGGGGGACGTGGCTGCAGGTAGCAAGCGGTCTCACGCCCCACCTGCCACGGAGCCTCTGTGACCGGAGCCACATGGCCCTAGACACTGATTTCTCGCTGTCTGCCTCTCACTTCCTCAAGAGACCCTTCCTGCCCTCCGTGAAGGCTCCACATGGGGAAGAAACGTTAGCCATCTGCCCTGAAGACCTCACAAGTTGAACTCTATGAGCTGTCACTGATTCATGATCCCAGAAAGGAAGGCCTTGGCTCTTCCGTTCTCTGGTTTTGTTTCAGCCCGGCTGTCTGTCCCTGAGGGGTAAACATGTCCCACTTGCTCACCGTCTAGGCCTTGTAGGTGGTTTACTTCTCTTTCCATTACCATCTTAACCTTTAACTAATATTGTTTGATCTCAACATTCTGCACTCTGGTGCATGTAAGACAGCCAGAGCTTTTCACAGGGGCTCCATAATACTCAGAATGGGAACAGGTGAGCCAGGACAGTCCCTTCCGTGGGGCCTGGGGACAGGTGAGCCAGGACAGTCCCTTCCGTGGGGCCTGGGGACAGGTGAGCCAGGACAGCCCCTTCCGTGGGGCCCGGGGACAGGTGAGCCAGGACAGTCCCTTCCGTGGGGCCCGAGGACAGGAGAGCCAGGACAGTCCCTTCCGTGGGGCCCGAGGACAGGAGAGCCAGGACAGTCCCTTCTGTGGGGGCTGGGGACAGGTGAGCCAGGACAGTCCCTTCCGTGGGGCCCGAGGACAGGAGAGCCAGGACAGTCCCTTCCGTGGGGCCCGAGGACAGGAGAGCCAGGACAGTCCCTTCCGTGGGGCCTGGGGACAGGTGAACTGGCTCAGTCACTTCCGTGGGGTCTGGGGCAGGAAGGGGTGCCCAGATGTATTTCTCCTGGGCTCCTGCATGCTGTGCAGGTCCACTTTACATGCCCCGAAGTCCTTCCCGGGCAGCATCCTCTATAGGCACACAGCACAGCCTCACTCGAAGCCTGCGAGTTGTGCCAGGAAGTGTTGAGATCAGTCTTCAGCCACCTCCCTACACAGCCCCTCCACCAACAGCCTTGGGAATGTTGCGAGGTCAACTCCTGGAGCCAGGGTCAAGCAACTCAGTGTAGACAGGATCCTATTTCTTTTGTAGCTCAGGGAGGAGAGTTGAAAATCAATACATGCTACAGCCATAAACACAAGCAAGGCTCCAGGAAAGCAAGAGGAAAATGCGGTCCAAAGTGCTTTCCAACGACACGGGCTGACCACGGGATCTCAGTGAGCCTGGCAGCTGCAGAAGTCTCTACCCGCCTCCACCTCCTCCTGCTGTCTGGCAGCCCTGGGGGAGCCACAGTAGCCACCTCCTCCCTTCCTCCCATTTGACACCTTTCATGCCAACAGAGAGCCCATTCTGCCCCCGCCGCCCTCATCCTCTGCAACTCCCAGCACGCCGGCTGTAGCGGCCATTTGGGGAGTGAACCAACGGAAAAAGGAAGACCTTTCTGTCTGTCTCTCTCTCTCTCACTGTCTAACTCTGCCTGTCCAAAAAAAAAAAAAAAAAAACAACTGACCAGGACTCCAAAGCACTGTTAGGCAGACCCAGTGCTACAGTGCAGGAAAAAGGCCCTTGACCAATCCCAGCTGCCACAGGCTTGGCCACGTCACGAAGTCAAATCACCTGTGTGCAGATGAGGGTGCATGGGAAATGCATGGGGATGGAAGGAATGGTGCCGGGGCGGGGGGGGGGGGGGTATCATGGAAGCTCCCGGCCTGCGGGGGTCAGTGGCTTCATGTCCCTGTAGCAAGGGCAGGGGTGGGCTGGCGTGGTCTAGCATTCACAAGCTAGGCCCGCAAGGGAGAATTCAGGTCCCAGCTCAGACGCCACCTTGTCCCATGACGCTGGGCACATAACTAACTTCCTGCAGAGAGGCCTTCTCAACAGGCCATCAGATGTGAGAACCCCATGCTTGCTAAGCGCTTGGGGGATATCACACTCTGAAGTTGCCGGTGTGGTTGACCCCAGGTTACAGGTGGAGAAATGGAGGCAGCTCACAGCTCAGAAACTAGGCTGTACTGCCTTCCCTGAGGTGTGGACAGGCCCCTCCCCATGGCTTTGGCCTGGGGGTTGCCTATTACGTCCATGAATGCCAAGGGGTAGCAGGAGCGCCACAGAGCGCAGTGAAAATGTAGCGTTAGCCCAGGGATGATGAGGGCAACACGATTCTGTGAGCAACTTGACTCAGCTTGGGATGAAGGAGGCAAAATGGCGTCCTCCACCAGGTGCGGGGTCAGGAGGATGACTGGTGATGCTGAGATCAAGAGGAAAACCCAAACAAGCCCAGCCTACCAGCTCTAGCTCTATCACTCTGCTCTGTCTATATGGAGCATGAATAGCATGTATTGCTCTTGTTAGGTCTTTCTTTTAATTTATTTTCAAAGATTCATTTATTTATTTGAAAGTCAGAGTTCACAGAGAGAGAAGGAGAGGCAGAGAGAGAGAGAGAGAGAGAGAGAGAGAGGTCATCCATCCACTGGTTCACTCCCCAATTGGCTGCAATGGCCGGAGCTGCACCAATATGAAGCCAGGAGCCAGGAGCTTTCTCCAGGTCTCTCACGTGGGTGCAGAGACCCAAGGACTTGGGATGTTTTTTGTTGTTGTTGTTTTGTTTTGTTTTGTTTTTCCCACAGAGAGAAGAGAGGCAGAGAGAGAGAGAGAGAGAGAGAGGTCTTCCATCCGCTGGTTCACTCCCCAATTGGCCACAACGGCTGGAGCTGTGCCAATACGAAGCCAGGAGTCAGGAGCTTCCTCCGGGTCTCCCATGCAGGTGCAGGGGCCCAAGGACTTGGACCATCTTCCACTTCCCTCCCAGGCCATAGCAGAGAGCTGGATTGGAAGTGGAGCAGCAGGGTCTCAAACCGGCGTCCATGTGGGATTCCGGTACTGCAGGTGGCGGCTTTACTCGCTACACCACAGCACTGGTCCTGTTAGATCTTTATAGATTAAAATACGCCGGTGCCGTGGCTTAACAGGCTAATCCTCCGCCTTGTGGCGCCAGCACACCGGGTTCTAGTCCTGGTTGGGGCACCGGATTCTATCCCGGTTGCCCCTCTTCCAGGCCAGCTCTCTGCTATGGCCCAGGAAGGCAGTGGAGGATGGCCCAAGTGCTTGGGCCCTGCACCCGCACTGGAGACCAGGAGAAGCACCTGGCTCCTGGCTTCAGATCAGCATGATGCGCCGGCCGCAGCGGCCATTGGAGGGTGAACCAATGGCAAAAGGAAGACCTTTCTCTCTGTCTCTCTCTCTCTCACTATCCACTCTGCCTGTCAAAAAAAAAAAAAAAAAAAAAAAGATTAAAATACTACAGCCAGTCACAACTAGGCAACCATGATGCAATGACGTGAAAAGGCTTATGCTCTCTCGCTCGCTCTCTCTCTAAGCAATGTATCAACAGGATGGTCCATGCTACTCATCTGCTTATACGTAAGTGGGGCTGCGATGCCGAAGACATCTGGCTTCACCTGTCCTGTCACTCTCTCAGAGCATTTAGACCATGGCCTGGGTACTCACAGGTCTGAACGAGGCCCGAGGGAAGGGCTGGCCTGGTTATAAAGGTAATGGGGGCAGGGGCAGGTGTTGGTTAAGACGCTGCTCGGGACATCTGCATCCCACATCACAGTGCTTGTGTTTGGGTTCTGACCCCTCCCGATCCAGTTTCCTGCACACTCCGGGGGACAGCACGCGATGGCTCAAGTGTGTAGGTCCCTGCCACCCAAATGAGAGACCTGCGATTGAGTTCCTGGCTCCTGGATTTGGTCTGGCCCAGCTCTTGGCTGTTGGAGACATCTGGGGAGTGAACCAGTGGAGGAGAGGCCTCTGTTGTTCTCTCTGTCTCTGCCTTTCAAGTAAGTTCAATAAATAAAGACTTAAAGACAAGACATGTTCTGGCATTTAGACAGGTGTATGTGTGGATGCAGGTGAAGACATTCTTATGGAGCATAATACGTGATGGGGCCAGCGCTGTGGTATAGGGGGTAAGCTGCTATTTGCAGTGCCGGCATCCCATATGGGCACCAGTTTGAGTCTGGCTGCTCCACTTCCAATCCAGCTCTCTGCTATGGCCTGGGCAAGCAGTGGCAGATGGCCCAAGTCCCTGGGCCCCTGCAGCCACATGGGAGACCCAGAAGAAGCTCCTGGCTCCTGGCTTCAGATCGGTGCAGCTCCGGCAGTTGTGGCCAACTGAGGAGTGAACCAGCAAATGGAAGACCTCTCTCCTCTCTCTGTGTAATTCTAGCTTTCAAATAAAATAAATAAATCTTTAAAAAAAATGTGAGCACAGAACAGATGGTGGGGACAGTCGTAGAAAATAGCAGACAGAGAGGAGAGAGAGAGGAATTCCTAAGTGAAATGTGTACAGGGCGCCCCAATGTTGAAGACTGAATGAATGCTGAGATGACCGAGGGATGGATTAGGCCAAAGGCCTCTCTGACTCCAGACAACACACTGGTATAACAATCTAGAACAGCAACTGCAGCCCTCCAAATAGGAACGCTGGTCTCTCCTGGTACCTTCTTCTATTCCTTCCTCCATCACCAATGCTATCCCGAACAGGAACAGCTGGGGGACACAGAAGGTAAGGCCCAGGGAGCTTAGGGACTCGGTGAGGAGGAGGAGTACCAGGGTTGCATGAGCAAGGAAAGGGGCAGGTGAGCTGCTGGTGTCCTTGAGTGCAGACAGCCAAGACTGGACGCTCGGAAGCGGATGCAGGCGAAATCGCTGCAGGTTGGACGGATTTTGCTCTTAGAGGTCAGACTACGATGGCAGGAAGGCATTACCTGTCCACATCTATGCTACCAGAGGAAGAGCAGCAACACAGCAGCTCAGAGAGGTGAACTTAACGACGCCAGCTCACAGCCCCGGGACTCAGGTCCAGCTTCCTTGGGGGGCTGAGGTCTCTCAGGGAGGAATGATTTGTGAAGCAGAGTCTAGCCCTGCTAACGGCTTCTGCAGTCAGACACGTGCCATCTGAGCCAAAGCCCTCGCTTCAAGCTACCTGAGTGACCACACAACCAGTCCACTGTCCAGAAAAGTGTCCAGACGAGATGAAAGGTGGCGTGTACAGGACTACCTGGGGGAGTCACGCGTCATATTTCTCAGCAGAGATTTGCTTTGCATTTCCTGCTTTGGGCTGTTCTTACACTGGGGTCTGTTTCGGAGTCCGGAAGGAGCATCCAGGAAGCGAGGCTGTCCCTGGGAGAGGGCAATGATCCAGCAAGATTGCATCGCTCTCCCCAGGAAGGCAGCCCTGCTCACTTGTGACACAAACCGCAATTTGGGAACCCTTCAAATGCCGGAAGCCTTTCCGAATCCGTTACTTAGGGCCCGGACACGTGAACTGTGGCATAATGACGGCTGCGTCAGGAGACGGCACCCACTGAGGGCAAAGGAAAGGATCAGCCTCTCTCTTCGGCAAAGCGGAAACCCTGCAGTTCTCCCATGTCTTGGAACCCCTCAGGGCCCATCACCCAATGACAGGGGTTCCAAAATGCAACTCGACCAGCACATGAAAGGAGGTAAAACCATCCCAAGTGAAACCTGAGAAGATTTGAAAGAACAAAAAGAAAAGGAGCGGTCCCACATGCAACATGTCATTTAAATAAATCCAGTCCCAAGTCAGGGTACAACCGAGCGCCCAGGCGGCCCCGTGGCAGCTGCTGGGCCCCATGCAGCCCATGGGGGTCTTACCAGTAGGCCAGGGAAGGGTGCTCCTTCAGCGCTTGGGTGGGAAGGGCTGGCAGCTTCTTCAAGTCATTCCGTACGACTTCATTGCTGCAGAGAGAGCCAAGAAACACACTCAGCCTCCGAGAGACGAAGCCCACAGTTAGAATCTAAGGACCTGACTCGGCCGCCCTGTCTGGGAGACCCCGCATCTGGTCCCTTTTAATGGAAAGCCGTGGGAGGAAGCAGACAGGGGGGGCCACTTTCTTTTTATTTATTTACTTAATATAGACGAGAAAGAACCTATGACTCAGCCAGCGTCCTCTCCCAGTCCTGACCCCCTGCAAGGGCTCACAGATGGCCAGGGTGCCTCCAAGCCCTGCCCTCAGCGAGGGGGTGGACTGCAGGCCCCCGAGCAGCCCCCTCCACAGGGATCGGGCAGGAGAAGGGTCCCCTGGGACCTGTCGTTAGGTTCATGGGACTCCCAAGATGGGTGACGTCACTGCTTTCTCCGCAAGTGCCGCCTCATGGACGGTGCTAGATTTTTTGTTTTTTGCCTGGAAGGGCCACCCGCTGGAAACTGTCGGCTACAGTGCAATTAAATAAACAACTTTTGCTTGTGACAAGGCCCAGAAAGTGCTTTGAAAGTGTGAAGTGGATTTACTGGGGCAGCTGGGAGCTTTCAGGCCATCTGGTCCTGGAAGCAGAAATGCTTTTTTTTTTTTTTTCCTGTAGCCCCACATGCTCTGGGGTGATCGCCCCCAGTGTAACCCCTTCAGCCACTCGATTGCTCTCTAGCTGCTCAGCAGACACAACATCTCACCTGGGCCTGGCTGGTTGTGGTATCTGTACCCACTCACGACCTCCTACACCAACAGCAGCACCCACTCCAGGAGGGTTCTGGTATTGAGAGACTGCTTTCCTATTCTGCTCCACCAAGGATCCCCGGTGCCTCAACTGGGGTTGCAAAAGCTCATCACAGGGAGACCTGCATCTGGCCCAGCGCTTCTATCCTGCACCACTGTAGCAGCTTTTGTGCTGCTCAAAAAGCAAGGCAAACAGTGGCCAGCAGGTTGCTGAGCCATAGCAGCAAGGGCACAGGAGTTCAGCAAATAAATAAGTATGAAGGAAGGAAGAAACACTGAAGACACAAATGGGAGCTCCTGAAGCATTGGATGGCGAACACCCTAACGTTAGCCCATGCTGCTAACTGGAAGACGAATGGTTCTGTGAGTCCTCGGCAGAAAAACACTGCTACCACCAACAATCAGCAGCCCCACGCTGGGTACCAAGAGCCAATGGGGAGCTCCATCTCATGGCACGTATGTGGTGACAAAGAAAGGCATGGATGTTTGGTGACATTATCGCTGAAGCCAGAAAGGGCTTCTTTCAATGCACTGATCGATGACGACCGTGCTGTTTGTGAACCCTGGCTTCCAACAACCAACCAAGAGGAGACGCAACTTAACGACCGTTTGAAAGACTACATCTGAGTACTTGCACTACCTGAACCTAAGGGGTAAGGCAAAGGGGTTTGTTAGTTAATAATCAATAAGATGAAGGTATGGAACATCTGCTCCTACACAAAGTGCTGTAAGGGATATGAAACAATGATGAGACCTAGCCCTTATGCAAAAGATGTTCAGAGTTGGCCTTGGGGGCGGGAAAAGAGTTGTGCATACGAAGGCACTTGACCTTGTGGGCAGTGTTTGATCATGTCAGTCCAAACCACAAATTCTAAGGCTCAGAGGAAAGAAAAGGGCTCTGGGGACTCGGGTGCAAGAACAGGATCTTGAGGAGACCCCGAATGAAGAAAAGGCCAGGGACATTGCCCTCCTCCGCAATGGAAGAAAGCCAAGCCACGGGGGCCACATAAGGTGGACTGCAGAGACCAATAGGACTGCACGGCACACAAGGGGTAACACTGAAGGGAAAGGAGGGGGAGGCACAGAATTATGAGCACCACTGATGTCAGGCTCGCAGGGTTCCCGCTGACCCAGGAGGCAACAGGAGAGCCACTGGAGGTTTTCAAACAGGTGGGCTCCTCGTGTTTAGGAAGATCCAATTCCCAAGTACGACTGGGGATTTTTAGTCCCATGCGCTCAAGACATAGTTCAGGCAAACACTCAGTTCACCAAATGCCTGAGAGCCCACGGTGCCGAATTTTTGGGTCTCTTCTCCCTGTTCAGTTCCCTGAGAACAGGGAGCTGATTCACAGGTCCAAGGGCACCTAGAGCAATATCTTCAGGACCCAAAGGCGCTTTTATCAGACAGACTTTCATTGGCTGAAACTACCCGAAAGGTAATTAGCAGCTCCTCTATGGAGCTGAAACTTGAGCTACTCCCACTCATCACATCTGAAGTCTATTTGGGGAAGGAAGGCTCTCCAGGAAGGGATGGTTTTACCCACCCAACACGTGTTTGTTGGCAAACAAGTGCCCCTGATGACAGCCCCAGGTCTGACTCCCTTGCTGGGTTGTCTAGTTCTCCTCCAGGGCAAGGCTACACAGGAAAACACAATAGAACTCACCAAGGCGTGAAGCCCATCCAAAGCCATTAGTTTCTGGAAGGGATCTATGGCTCTTAATCCTTCCCAAAGGGCCAGCACATAGAAATTTCTATTTGCCTTTCCGATGTTTGTAAACATCTACGGTAACTTAGAAGTGTCCAGCCGCGCCAGGCTCTGTAGCTGTAATCACAAAGCCACCCTAAGGGGAGATGCTGTCATTCTGCCCCCAAAGATGTGCAAAGCTGAGGCCTAACCAATGTGCCAGAGGTCCTGAGTTTCCTTTCTCAAGGTCTCCCAACCTGATGTTCTCCCCAGAGTTCAGAGCACCTGATAGATGCCAACTTATAGAACACTTTTAAACAGTTTACTCTATTGTCTTGGTCCATGTTTAAAAATAAATAAATAAAGGTCTCTTGGAGAGCCAGCTACTAAGCTGAGAATAAAATTCAAGTCTTATTTTTAATATTAATCCAATTTTATTCAAAACTTCTAAGTAGCTATGAATGTTGCCCTCTTCTTCACCCCACTCAAAAAAAAGTTACCATGTCAGTGCTGTGTGGATCTTTGATTTAGGGGAGGTTTTGAGGTGATGCCCCTGTCTTCTATTGCCTGTCCTGCTCGTAAGACATGGGAAGAATGGTCTACTGGGGACAAATGAAGATTTATAGCAATACATCAAACAAGGAATTTTCCACAATGAACAACAACACCAATCTTAACCAAGTTATCACAAAGTAAAGAAATAAAAATTTAACTTGAGAGCAAGTGGGTCAAAATCTGCAATGTGTTTCACTTTCCTTTATAAAACTAGGAAGTAACTTTTCCAGGAAATTCCTTTAGGGTCAACGAGACATCCGTAATATGTAGGGGAACCCTCGATGGCATATGAATGGGGCAAATGCAAAGGTTTGCGGAATCTGGAGCGCAAACTGTAGACCTTCTCTGAAGGTTTTGGAGTCTCCTCATAGGCTTAGTGAGGGAGACTTCTTAAACCAGGGGCTGTGACCCGCTCTGGAACAAGAACAACAGAGCAGTACACCCACAGAGCTACATGAGTGGAACGTACGGGAATAACTGAACACTCAGGAGTGGTAATAATAAGCTGGCGTCCGGATGACTCCTCCGTATTTTATTAGCATCTCATGAAGGTCAAGTTCCCAGAGAAGGTAGCTCATCACTAAAATCCCTAACATGCAATTCTAAGGTCTGCAAAGGCCAAAGTAACACACTTTTCATAAACGTTTAGCAGCAAACCTAGGCTTTGACTGGAGATGATGTCTGACCCCTCTCTGTCTCACGCGTGTGAACATTCATGTTCCGGTGCAGTAGTGCTGATGGGTTTGATTCCAGATGTTGCCCCAGACCCTGCCCAGGGTGGAAGGGAACACATGGTACCGGCACCGAGTCACCTGTCCTCAAACCTGGAAACACTGGAATCCTGAATTTTGCACTGTGGACCTGTGTTCCTTTATTCAGTCATACAACAAACCCAGGCAACTCCGAGGCAGATGAAGAACAGAAGTTACAGATTTTTTCATTCTTGCTGATTTTTTTTTTTTTTTTTTTGACAGGCAGAGTGGACAGTGAGAGAGAGACAGAGAGAAAGGTCTTCCTTTTGCCGGTGGTTCACCCTCCAATGGCCGCCGCGGTAGGCGCGCTGCGGCCGGCGCACCGCGCTGATCCGATGGCAGGAGCCAGGTGCTTATCCTGGTCTCCCATGGGGTGCAGGACCCAAGGACTTGGGCCATCCTCCACTGCACTCCCTGGCCACAGCAGAGAGCTGGCCTGGAATTGGGGCAACCGGGACAGGATCCGGCGCCCTGACCAGGACTAGAAGGATTAGCCTAGTGAGCCGCGGCGCCAGCCCATTCTTGCTGATCTTTAAAAACCATCAGGAAACAGTATCTTTTCCCTTCCTTTCTCCCCTCCTCTCCCTCTCCTAATTCTTTCGTGAAGCTCCAGTTACAACATGGAAAATGGGAACCCTTGCCTATCTCCTCCCTATCACATACTACTTCTCCAGGTACGCAGGGAAGGCTTGGTGAAGCTGATGGCCCCAGTGATGCAAGGGATTTGCATCATGGGAACACATCTCCTCTGCCTGTGAAACGCCTCCTGCCATCGCACTTGACCTTCTGCCACCACTGCATTCGGCCATTTGCAGAACATGAGAAGCACGGGATTCTGGATTTTGGACATGTGTCATGGATAAATATGTCATAAATATGTCCAACTTCTCAGCTGAACTGAGGGGCAAAACCAGAAACACGTTTAGGAATCGTGTGCCTGTATTCCTGTCGCTAATTGTTAGGTGATGGAACTAAAGATTTCTTTCTTGATGAGTGAGGCTGGTTTCCTAGTGTGGGAGGGAAGTTCTGTGCATTTTCTAACTTAGCTGTAAGCAGGTAAAACTCAAAACAAGCTTTGAAAAAAATGGAAAACAAGCTTTGAAAAAAATGGTTCACAAGTGTGTAATTTCAGGCAAACAGTTTTACTTGAACAGCCCAAGAAGAAACAACTGATTAACTTTCTATACTACCACCCTTTAGAATGGAAATCCCAACCCTGAAAACCTGAGGCACAGCCATACTCCTGGCTATTCACAGTTAACTTCAAATCTCAGAACCTGGTATTAAATAAATGCTTAACAAAAGAAGGAAGCTGTCATAATACACAATTTCCTTCTTTATACCTAAAAATTCCTATAGGATTTGGAGAATATCATCTTGCAAAAATCCCCATCCAGATGCTTTCTTGATGCTTTGAAAATGGAAATCACACACTTGCGAGTGCAAATGGACTGTTGTGTACAAACAAAGCTTTCAGCAATGGTTTCTAACTTTGCCACGTGAACGTTTTGCTTTGAGTGTTCAGATTCGCTTTCTTTCAAAAGCTCTCGCTGGCATGAAACATTACAGCTGCTCCCAAATTAGTCATGGTCCTCAAAACCATTTTAAAATCATGGGAAAACTCCACACATCCTTCTACTTTTTTTTTTCTTTTTTACTGAATTAATATATAAGAATTATACTGGCTTCAAATCTTCCTGCAAAACCTCTTTGTTTGGGCCAACAGGTGTGTTTAAAATGTCACAAATAACTATTTCTAAGAAGTTTACAACAGGAAAATTTCCCAAGTTTAAGCTGAAAGGCGGTGTTTGGTGGAAGCTGTGTTCTATTTTTTCACTGTCTAAAAAACTCAGTAAACCTCTCAACACAGGATCAGTGACAGCTGTTTTCTTTCAAGTGGCCAATTAAAAAATTGTAGGAAAATAATACCCGAAATGATCAAATAGTGTAATAATGATTTAAAACTGAGCTTACTTAGAATTGGAATAATAAAACTATTTATGTAAGTGCAAAGTAAAGACATCTGTAGACCAGGAGTTGTGAAGTTTACACTCATCAACTTCTAGTGCTGTCTGCTAACCAGGCAAGAAAATACAACTTTGTCTTCTTTGTAAAGACAGCATTTGATACAAGTGTTTAATTTACTTTAAAAGAAAAAAAAGTCTTCTAGAAGGAAATCAGCTCTTTGCCTTTCTTGCTGATTTTCTAAAATTCTTCCTTTAACCTATGAGGGCTTAAAAGGCATCCACTGGCCTGACCAAAACAAAAACAAAAACACTAACTTAGCAAACCTGGAACTGTGATACCAGTAAGCCAAGTTAATTCACAACTAAAGTGCAGAACACATTTCCTAACAAAGGGAAGAAAAACAAGAGGGCAGGTGTTTTTTTTTTTTTTTTTTTTTGGTCACAAACTTTTTTTTCTCTTGAGACTAGTGGTCATACAGTCCCATGGTTTATGGGAGATGAAATATTTACGTCTTTTGCCCTCACAGCTCCCCCAGAGACCTAAGAACATGTGGGCTGTGGAAATTAATGGGAATTTCTCAGCATAAAGAAATATTCCAACTCGTCTGTGAAAATGAGGGTGAAAATCAATTTCTCTGGTTAACGGAGGAGAGATTTTTTTTTCCTATTGATTGAGCCATTCATTGCTCTAGTCCTTAAAGTGGATTAAAAAAAAAAAAAAAGAAACGGAATTAGAAACTTGCAGATTGATACCTCAGGGAAGCAAGATTTCTTACCAACCACGAAACCCTGAGAAGCTGACAGTCTCTCATTTGGACTAGCACTTAATTTTGTACAGATGTCGCACACACTGGCCCCAAAGCTTTCAATCAAATCCTCACTTCTTCCCTCACGGCTGTGTTTATTTGGAATAGTGAGCCTTCCATCACCCCTGTCACCCGTCACGGGCACTGAACAGAGTCTACCAGGCGGGTGCAATTGGCGCACAGGTCTTTACGCAGAAAGTCTCCAACGCCTGCCTCTTTCAGGTGCTGTCTGCTTGCTGGTCCCAGGAAACTGCACCCTGGGAGAATCCTGTTTTAGTGATTAGCATCCGTACATCCGGTCCAGCAGATGGCTCCGGCTAACACAGCCTCACTGATCTGGTTTCAATAAATCTTGTTAACCGAAAAAAAAAAAATTCTACATAACGGATGTCTTTTACCAGTCGCTGTTAAGGGATGGATGATTCTTTCTATCAAAGATAGTGTGACTTTGGCATTTGAGATTTGTACTGTTCAGCATCAAGTACTTTTAAATGACTTTACCAGTTTTGCAAAATGAGTCGCAAAAAACAAAACAAAACAAACAAACAAAAAAAACCAATGAGGTCCATGTTGAGAAAGATCAGAAGGGCTGACAGAAGTTGAAAAGCAAGGTAAGGAGATGGGTCGCAGGGTTTCCTGGTAAGGTCTTACAAGAGAACAAAAGCAGAAACAAAGAAAAGCAAGGTCTTGTATGGAACACACAGCTTAGTACAGTGTAGCGCTAAATATTTTATTAAATTAAATTAGCATATAACTAGAAAAATGGTGGATGGCCTGTCAGTTGATTCAAATTGGGTATTCTCCGCACCGACCTTTTAAAGGAAGAAAATATTCATTTTCTACAGTAACTCAAGGCTTTTTAAACGATGTAAAAAAAAAAAAAAAAAAAACAGAAAAATGAGTGTTTGGCACTCAGAGCACGCCAGCGTTCAGGTTACGTAAAGTCTGTTGGATCATACGTGGTGTCTGCTGCTCGACTTGTGGCCCGCAGTGACGGTCAAACGAGGACTTTCTGTCTCTGCCTCATGTTGGCCCCTCTGCCTCGTGCCTGTGTACACACCCTGGGGTGCCCTGCGACCAGCGGTAGCTATTCTGCTGTCCCACAAATGCCAACTCCACTCACTGCCTGACTGTTGACAGACATGAGCTGTTTCACACCAGGGAAGTGAAATAAGACAACGATGCTGCGCACAGGAAAATCGTATCAAGGGGCGAAAATATTATGTTTAGATAAAGCTGTTTCCTAAACCTTTAGCGACGTCCGATAAATCTGTCCCCCGTACAGCAGAGTACAGCCATGTGTGGCACCAGTGTCCTAGCGCAGACAGTATACACATCTATCTATAGCTCAGGCATCTGCTTGCAGCCATGCTAAACCCAACACTGTACCGGAGAGCTTGCTAAAACAGGGAAGTGAGCATGGCCATGAACAGGAAAAGGAGTTGTGTAAGAATGCTCCTTTAGGGATCTGCTGAGCAGGAAGAGAACCCCAGAAAAGCAAGCAAGCGCCTGTGGGTTTCACGAGAAAGAGAAGTGGCGACCCTGGGGTGCCCTTACAGCTCTCTTTCCATCAGCACTCCGACTTCTCTCTTTTGAAAATAACAACCCCCTTTCTCTTGTGCTTCGAGAAACTTGCTCAGATAATTGGTAGATTTTTTATACTTGTTCCACATAAATGTAATATCCCTATAGTCACTGAAACGTAAACATACAGGGTAATAGCATCCTGGGCAAAACAGCCTTTTTAGCAAGTTATGGATTTAGGGCCCCTCAGGCTATGAAAAAGTTACTTTGCTTTCTGTGTGTGATCATTAATTCAAAAGGTTGGGGCTGGCGCCATGGTTCACTTGGTTAATCCTCCGCCTGCGGCGCTGGCATCCCATATGGGCACAGGGTTCTAGTCCCGCTTGCTCCTCTTCCAAGTCCAGCTCTCTGCTGTGGCCCGGGAGGGCAGTGGAGGGTGGCCCAGGCGCTTGGGTCCCTGCACCTGGATGGGAGACCAGGAGGAGGCACCTGGCTCCTGGCTTCAGATCGGCGCAGCGCACTGGCCATACCTGCCATTTGGGGGGTGAACCAATAGAAGAAAGACCTTTCTCTCGGTCTCTCTCTCTCACTGTCTAACTCTGCCTGTCAAAAAAAAAAAAAAAAAAAGGTTATTTGGGGGATGGCATTGTAGTGCCGTGGGTGAAGGTGTCCCTCCTGCAATGCTGGCCCCCCACGTGGGAGTACTGCAGTCAAGCCCCAGAAGCCGTGTCTCTGAATCAGCTCCCTGCTAACCCACCTGGGGAAGCAGCAGAGGATGGACCAAGTACCTGTACCCCTGCTACCCACAGGGAGACCCAGATAGAGCTCTGGACTCCTGGCTTCAGCCTGGACCATCCTGGCCATTTCAGAAGTCAAACAGAGGAAGATCTCTCTCGCTCTCTCTCTGTCTCCTTTCTCTCTCTGTCTCTCCATTACTCTGCCTTTCAAAATATTTTTTTTTTTTTTGGAAAAAGGTAATTTGATGCCCTAGATCTTAGAATATCTCAGAATTAGTCCCTAGGCTGTGATTTTCTACATACAAATGTTGCACTGAATGAAACATTGTCAGGCCATAGAAGCAATACTTCTGTTACCTATTTTAATTGCTCCTTTCTCATGACCTTAATTTGGTAGAGGAATTTGGGGATCTATGTGGAGGTACAGATTTCTGGAGCCCTCCAGAAGCAGCTGTCCCCAGGGCTCTCTGTGTCCTACACTGACCTCTTATTTTACTGACGTCATTTTTATTACATGTGCAAGGCATGTCGATAAGTCAAAGCCATTCAGTTAAATACAACTAAGGCTGTACAGTCACATACTGACTGTTCATGCTGCTAGGACAGCTTCCGACAACTCTACATTGGGAGAATGGGACTTGTAGCACGCCTGACATGCAACCACCAAAACAAATGCGATCAACTTCTGTGCTTGGCGGGAAGAGACGCGCACCCACAGAGGACTGAGAATTACTTCTGTTACCCCAGAACTCCAGGTGACTTTCTCTGGACCGCCAAAGAGAATTTTACTCACCACAGGCCAGCTGCAGCAAACGGGGTTTATCAGGGATCCCCACGGAACACATCACCCCACCTTCCGTGTGACCTTCCCCTCCCCTGAGAGCTCTTTCTCTCCCCAACAGCTGCTCTTGCAAACAACCTGCTAGGCAGCGCTCAGATAAATGAAGCCCACGCAGGACCCTTTCTATCTTCAATCCAGCCAACAGGCTGGCACTCCTCAAGCTCATTACGGGGCCAGGAACTGCTGCAGGGCCAGGCCTGCACTTCCTCCTCCCTGGCAAAGCCTGTGGCCCCGCGTTCCCAGGATCTGTGGGGCCAGATCACACCAGCCCCAGTGCACATTCCATCCTGTCAGGGCACCCGCAAAAATAAATAACATTTACAGCGGAGTTTGGAGCTTGTGAAAAGCAAAGGGAGAAGAAAGTATCTTCAGAGTGAGTAGACAAGACACTGGAATCCACTGGATTTGTGGGTTTTAAACCATTTTTCAAGGGACACTAGAAATCTTTGTAAGGAGATATAGACTTGTGCTTATCAAAACCCCAAACTCCAACCCCAAATTATGGTCATGACAAAGTAAGTTATAATAAAAGGAAGTAACAAAGTAAAAGTTTCTCTGGCCTGAAAACAGCTCAGTGGAGGAATTTGGTAAGTGGCTGCTGGCCACCTAGAAAGTTCAAGGTCGCCAGCTAAGGTTCCTTCTGGTCATTCATTACCTACTCAGAAATGTGACTACCTCTGCTTTGTACAAAAGGCCTGGGGAGCCCAAACAAAGGGGACCCAGAGGTTTCCTTAGGCAAATATGTGCAAACTGAGCTGACTTTTAGATCAGGGACAAACCTACTGGTCACATCCAGTCCTCTGCTTGTTTTTGTATGGCCCGTGAATTAAGAATGGCTTTTACTTTTTGAAATCATGTGTGTGCATGCGTGTGTGTGTGTGTGTGTGTCGGGGGGTGGGAATCAAAGGAAGAATATTTTGAGATATTTATAAAAAACTCAAAGTTCCACATCCATCGAGTTTTATTGGAACACAAATACGCTCATTCATGTACCTGTCATGTGTGGCTGCTTCAGTACTTAAGAAGAGCTGAGTAACTGTGACCCAGACCACGTGGCCTGCAAAAGCCAACATACAGACCATCGGGTCCTTACACAAGCAGTTTGTCAACCTCGGTTTCAGACTGTGAAAGAATGTTTGCTTTTGCTGAGATACCTGACCAGGAGCATCCGCTCCAGGCTTTGCTGGAAAATCTCACAAGGCACAGGGAGAACAGAGAGAGAAGGTGGTCTTAAGACTTTAGAAAGCAGTGCCTACACTTGATAAAGAAGGCAAAGGCAGGAAGGTCATCAACTAAGGTAGTCTGGACTGCACTTACAGGTGCAATCCCCCAGAGCACTGGGAAACACACACACACACACACACACGTTCCTTGGTGGAGCAGAGTATGATGGTTTCATCTTCATACCAATTTATCAACTGCCTCTTGATGGTTCAGAATTGTATGCCTTGACCCTCTGCCTACTCTCTTGCCTACAAGCCTTGAATCTTAAGAAGGTGCTAGTCTAGATTTTCCTCAGAGGAGTCTGACATAGAATAGTGTCTGCCCTGGAGCACAGGTCTCCTGGCGATGGCCACTCGGGAAGGCTTAGGTGATGACTGGGAGAGACAGCTGGGTGTCAGCCTTGCTGGCCAACGGGCAGTGCTTACTGCAATGAATGACAAGTGTCAAGCCTGCGGTTCTATAGGGCTGTTAAAGCCGTTCTCAGGTTCCCACTAGGTAAGTCTGCTTTATGTTTCCTCTGCATTCTGAGAAAGAAGGAAAAAAGAAGTTGTTTTTTTTTTAAACTTTCATGAACGAAACTACCCTATGGGCTGTGGTATTTTTGTCTTCTCGGGGTCAGGGACTAAACCGAGACAAAAAAAAAGAAAAAAAAAGAGAAAAGAACAGATGTGCGCATACTTGCTGGGATTGTCAGGCTGTCTGCAGCCACATTTGCCCCATAGCAGTAATTCAGGCTCCCAGGAGGAAGCAGGCGACCAACCCAGCAAACCTCAGGACAATGGCCGTGGGGGACACCGGCCTCTGATCTCAGCGTCTTAGAGACCTCACGGTTTGGAGTTAGTGCAGAATTTCCCCTTTGCTAAGACCCTGTGTCTGCATGAGTTGACTATTTTTGAGAGCCCCTAATAAATAATTGAGTAGACTGTCTTTCTACCAAGGACAAGTTGAACAGTTTCTTTCAGAAGAGGAGCAACAGAATATATGTTTAACCAAAAAAAAAAAAAAAAAAAAAGTTGTGCAAACTCACCTGGAAAAATCTCCCTTTGCCTCCTATAAGAGAAAAAAATTCAACATGAGTGAAACACACTAATCCAGAGTTACCAACTTGAAAGTAATTCTATGGTCAGGGCCACTTCCCCAGTGAATGAGCTAAGTTTAATGAGCTAAGTTTAACTGTGGACTGCTAACCTGCTGTGCCCCTATTTTCCACAGGAATATAAATAAAGGGGAGCTGGTGCACCTGCTACCCAAACATCACATCTGAAATTAAACTTCTGAAAGTCATAGATGAAGAAAGTGACTCCACAATGACAAAATACAAGATTCCGCCTCTAGGCTCTGGTCTAACTTGTTCCAGGTTAAAAATTCAGAATCTAAACAAGTAGCCGGAAGAAACCTCTATTTCTTGTGCCACTTGTTGCTGTGTTTGGTATTATGCGCTATTTCCCAATTATACCAAGGATTCCAGAGCCTGGGGCCACAGAAACTTCAGTGCTCTTGCATAATGCCGTGAACAGAGCAGTTTTGTTCCCTGAACATTTGTTGCAAGGATATATTAATGATATCACTTCAACTCACCTTGCCATTCTTACAGCTAATACTCTGTAATTTTTTTTTTTTGCTAACATCCTTTTCTTTTTGTTTCTAGGGGGTCATGAAGCTGACCCTTTGATGATCAATTCTAGCTATTCTCTTGGCTCCAAGTGAGGAAACAGGGCCTTTCTCCTAGGCTCAGGTCAGACATACAACTTGCCTTTACAGAGTTGGGTGGTCCCAGAATTCTGTAAAATGAGAAGCCCCTATTTACTGCCATGGTCTCACTGATCCTGGCAGCTCTTCCCAACCTGTGGCTAGAAAACATTCAGCTGACCAAAGACAGAGAAGGCTATGGGCCATGCACGGAAAGTCTCACTTCTTCTTCCTTCTGTGTATGGCCTTGGGTTATAGAGAAGAGGAGGGAGCCACTTACCTGTAAGATATAGGAAGCTAATTCAAACACCACTTCACTGTCGACGTCAATAAGCTCCTGGAAGGGAAAACCAGCAAGGAAGGGTCAGCTTGTTCCTGATCGACGACTCCTCTCGACTTCCTGGAGACCCCAGACACCTGCAGTCCCTGAAGCCGCTGCTCGGAATCCCCTGGTCTCACACACTTACTGACATCGTTTTTTATAGCTCTTGGCCGGAAGGGGCGGTGGTCCTAGACCTACACGGCCATCTTCAAGGCCTTATCTTCAAATCTGGATGAGAAATTAAGGGGTGGGCCAGTTCCCAGATGTCCACAAACCGGACAGACTTCATTCATCACTAGAGCTTGGCTACCACCAGGACTGACTGCATTATCTTTGAAAGCGTGATTTCAGAACGAGTAGCAAGGTTTTGTTGAAAGAAAAGCCATAATAGGATTGTGACCCTTTTTTTTTTTTTTTGACAGGCAGAGTGGACAGTGAGAGAGAGAGACAGAGAGAAAGGTCTTCCTTTGCTGTTGGTTCACCTCCAATGGCCGCTGCGGCGGGCACACCACGCTGATCCGATGGCAGGAGCCAGGTGCTTATCCTGGTCTCCCATGGGCTGCAGGGCCCAAGCACTTGGGCCATCCTCCACTGCACTCCCTGGCCACAGCAGAGAGCTGGCCTGGAAGAGGGGCAACCGGGACAGAATCCGGTGCCCCGACCGGGACTAGAACCCGGTGTGCCGGCGCCGCAAGGCGGAGGATTAGCCTGTTGAGCCGCGGCGCCGGTTTAGGATTGTGACTCTTTAAAGAAGAATTAAAATCAAAATTAAAAAGAGAGTTCTTAGGTTTCCTGGCCACCGTCCTTTCACACCCTCAGCAGTTCAATGTAGCTCATGGCTACCATGCTGTCAGCACAGGTAAGAATTCCCATCACTGAGAAAGTTCTCCTGCTCAGCAACGTTATAAAGTCTAAGTCAAAAATACTTCTGCCCTACTAGTGTTTCTCCCCAGTATTTAATTGTAATCCAGGGAAAACGGTCTTCAAAGAATACAAACCTCCATTTGGTTTTGGAAAAAAACCCAATATACATTTTTCCTCCCCAAAATGTATCTAGTTTGTAATGTTTCTTTAAGCAGATTTATTGAGGTATAATTAAAAGTAAAAAAAAAAAAACCTGTACATTTAATGTATGCAATTTGATGAATTCAGATGTACATATATTTGTGATACTGTCCATGAAATCAAGGTAATAAATATATCTGTCACCTCCGGAAGTTTTCTTGTGTGTGTGTGTGCCTGTTGTGTGTGTGTGTGTGGTAAAAACATTTCACATGATCTATCCTCTTAATAGACTTACACATGCACATCATTATATCATCACTCATCATTATATCATCACTCATCATTATACATCACTCATAGGCTAAGTGACAAAGGGAATCCAGGAAGCAGCAGGCAATACTAATACATTAATTTAGGGTATGCTGTTCTTCTGTTGTTGTCCTTAAGTACAAATGTCTGTCTCTACAAGAGCAGTTCAAACAATTCATGGGAAAGCACAATTAAAGGTAAGTTTATGTTGGTGTAAGAATTTTTAAAACACACACACACACACAAGGGGTCTTTGAAAAGTTCATGAAAATAATGCATGCCACAAAAAAAGCTATGCATAGACTCCAGGATTTGTTTTTAAAGCTTTACTTATTTATTTGAAAGGCAGAGTTACAGAGTGGGGAGGGGAGAGGGAGAGGGAAGGGGGAAAGGAAGAGGGGGAGAGACAGATCTTCCACCTGCTGGTTCACTCCTCAAATAGCCCCAAGAGCCAGAGCTAGGCCAGGTTGCAGCCAGGAGCCAGGAACTTCATCTGGGTCTCCCAAGGTGGCAGGGGCTCGAGAGCTTGGGCCATATCTGCTGCCCAGGCGCATTAGCAGAGTGGAGCAGCCGGGACTCAAACCAGCACTCATGGGATGCCAGTGTTGCAGGTGGCAGTGGCTGAAGCCCCAAGCCACCCCATCAGCTCTAGATTTCAGAAATTTTTGCACCAACATACACTTTATTTTATTTTTCTGGGAGCCTATAGTGAGTGAATGCATGATAGAAAGAGCCAGGAGAGATTTAGAAAGCAGTTTTCCCAGCCCTCTGCTTTTCTTGAGAAGGGAAATCCAAAAACATTAAGGACTTGCCCAGCATCAAAGGGCCTTCACAGCAGTTGTGGGCTGGAAACAGCCCCCAATCTCTTATCCATTGTGTGTCTCAGTTTTGGCCAATGTACGCTCAAGAGCAATAGCTCTACATAATCCAAGTCAGCTTAAGGGGAAAAAGCTTTCCAACGGACTTATAAACCACACTCGAATGCATCGAGTTAGGGGACTGCCCATAGTTGGCCCCTGTAATTCACAGCAAGCAAGCCTCCAAGTATATCTTGGAGGAGGGCTATCATTTAGGCTCCTTGGGGCCTGAGGATTTCCAAGGCGGATAATTATGCTTCCCAGACCAGCCACCTGAGAAGTGCAGGCTAAGAGATGTAACAGGAACACGTGGGAGAACGGGGGACAGCCATTCTTTGTGTGTGACCAGCCGAGAGCTCCCTGGCTGCGATAATTGATACAGACTGTCACTGCTGGGATGCGGAAGAATGTTTGGAATTGCAGACCTGGGATTACCAGGTCCCATTGGAATGTAAATCATTTAACAGCGCACGAATGATTTAACAGAAACTCTGGAGCGCCAGGGTTTCCACAATGGATCTTTTCTGCTCTCGCCACGTCAATCTCATTCCCAGTGCTGGGCTTCCTGGATGCATTCCTGGGGTCCCCCCTAGTGTTATTGGAACTGTGTGCTCTCCTGTCAAACATTTACCCCTACAGGGCAGCACGCGGCCAATGATGGCTAATGGTTAACATCCCCCAAGAAGCTTATCTACTGTGCAACTCAAACCCAACCAGCAGAAAGTAGCTTTCGGTTAGGCGGGAACACAGGTCTTGATTGACTATTTGATTCATCTGGTAAAATAAAATGCCCTACTCGTTGGGGGGTGGGGTTGCAGGGGCAGAGCCCAAGGAGGAAGGTCTTTTATTTTACACAGTCCATTACATGTTTGAGGGATTGGTGGTGAATATTAACTGTAATGCAGGACTAGCCACAGCAAAGCTGCCATCAATGCACCATTCAATGTCTAACCTGTTTCACGCACCTTCTCTCCCCCACGTAACTGTCCCCAGGGTAAGTAGGGGCCAGCACTTTTACCTGGGGGGGGGGGGAGTTTCCACCTTCCCTGACCTTGCCCATCTCCCAGGGAAGGCATCAAAACCAACCAGAGCCAAAACGTGGCCAGGAGGAGGGCCAAGGACGAATGAACGAAGCGTTCCAGGCACTGCACACACTTCACACCTGCAACTTCCGATTTAAGAGAGAGCTGCATCATCACTTCTTTGCCCAAGCCCTGATGCCTCTTGCTCATAATACTGCTTCTTCCTTTGAATCTCGCCCTCTTTGGTGATCTGAGATTTCACTGTGATAGAATATGGCTCTCAACTTTGTGCCCACGCCACACATTTCCCATTGCACTTCACAACCTGGACACCGAGCTCCCCGCCGAGGGTTGGGAGATATTTCCAGGGATCCTCTTGTCAAAAGGTGCTGCCATCCAACAGGGAAAATGCATCTATCTTTTTTCTCATCTGACTTCTCTGGCAGCTTCTCTCACGTGTTTCTGCTCAAGCAGAGACAATGAACTGAGCGAGAGCCTCTGGAGTGCATGCAAACACATCCCAGACCATCCTGGGGCTCCGGGCTTTCTCCTTGACCGAAGACAAAGTGGGGAAGGAGGAGAGGGAGCAGGAGACTCTTCACAAAAGATGGATGGGCAGCTACCAGCTGCAGAAGCTGGCGGGGCCAGTCAGTCCTCTGTGCTCCGGCAGCCCGCAGCCCTGCACTGGAGCCCCCAGCGCTCTCAGACCCAGGTGAGGCTAGGCTGCAACAGGGGTGTTTGCTGAGCTACATCTGGCCTAGGACTCTGCTGGATGGGTCATCATTCTGTCCTGAGACCTGCTGGCAAGGGGAAGAGTCTGGCGGAAGAGAATGGGAAATCTTGGCTACCTGCACACTGTGGGCATCTGTTTTCCTTATTCAGGAACCATGTGTGCTGCTTCCTTTGATCTTTGAAAAATGGCACGGACACACAAGGTGGCCAGCTGCAGGTGTGTGTGTGTGTGTGTGTTCATGCTCCAAGCATGCGCTCAGCATTTTTCCACCCCAGGTGACGATGTAGGGAAAGGAAGAGGCTCAAGGTCACTGATGGGCTGCACAGTGGTTAACGATCTTCTTAGAACGATTTCCATCTGGGGGCCCGCTGGTGTTCCGAACCAACAGCCCCATGAGACCTCCCAGATGTTCTCCAACAGCCCAAGAGCTGCAGGGCCTCTTGGCTCTGAGGGCCCTGGTGGTGGTCGTTACACTCTTAATGGAAAACGTTCCTGCCTGGTCAGGAACTGTGGCATAAGATGGCTGATTTATGGACACACAGTAGGCTCAGAAGACTCTGGTGAGGATGACTTCCGCGTAGTCCACTCAGAAACACTTTCAGGGTCTTCCGAACGAATTTTTACCAATTGTTCGCTACTATTCTTTTTTAAAATTTATTTTTTTAGCTTTACATTTTTATTTATTTGGAAGGCAAAGTTTTACACATAGAACGAGAGAGAGAGACTCTTCCATCCTCTGGTTTATGCCCCAGAGACTGCAACAGCCCCCATGATCACGTGGGCCAATGACCCCTGGTAATGAACCCCCTTCTGTGGATCTATATCCTGCTGGTTCTGTCTCTCCGGAGAACCCTAAGCCAGTGCATGCCATCAAAGTAGGTCACGGTGCCCACACTCAGTCCAGCTCGCTGCCTGTCCTCTTGCCGCTGTGTGAGCTGTCATGCCTCATTGCACAACCCATCCAAACGACACAAAGCTGCCCTGGGCAAACAGGGGCTGCGGTGCAGGGTAAGACTGACAGGATCTTGCACAACTCCTCCTCTTTCTTAGTCCTCTGCCAGGTTTTCAGGAGTCAAGTCACTTCATGTCTGTCTCCCGCCACTCACTGAGCTGTGACTCGTTCTGATGATCGGGGTTTCTCTTACCGTCCACTGCACGCAGCCTCTATGACGGCCCCCATGGGATCTCTGTTTTAGACCTCTTGGCACAGCCAAGACGATGGGTCAGTGTGGCTGCTCCTGGAAAGCTGAAAGGTAGATCCCTCTCTGTCCTCCCGCAGGTCACAAGCATGAGTCCCGGGCCAACCACACCGAGAGATGGGACTCGCTCTGTGAGGCAGAAGCTGATGATTATGTTGGCTCTGCAGTGCCGTGGGATTGTGCTCTTGGCTTTGTTTCCCCCACCTACAGATGAGGTGACTTCATCTCCTCACTTACGAAGCCCTCAGAAGAGCTTCGATAAAGACCATGGACGTGAATATCCACAGGAGTGACTGCATTTAGACCTAAGTGGCACAGTGGCCCAAGGATAATCATTTCAACCTACTGGTGAAGTTCCCAGGCCAATGCAGACAGCTTGGAAAAGGAGGCTCAGCAAGACCTCCCCACCCTTCCCCACCCCGTCCCCATCAGCATACATGAAGCAGGAATTTGGGGCTTTTTCTTTTCTATCATGATCTGCTCTCAGGGCATGCGTGCGCGGCCCCCTAACCTTGGTGATTTCCAGGAAATGTGCAAATCCTGGCTCCCTGGAATTGGAAAGCAAACATTCAAAACTGTTTTCTGAGCACTGGGCCTGCATCTAGTACAGTGATGGCTTATGGAAGGCGACTGTAAAATCCACTTGGAAAAATGCCGAAGCCAGTGTCTTCCCCAGCCCCAAGAAGCTGTCTTCAGATGGCAGCCATGGGTCCCGTGACCTTTGTTTTCACTGATGCACAAGACAAGTCTAAAGGTGAAGTGTAATTTCAATGCCATGAACAGACTTAAAGAGCAAGTGATCAGTTATTTCAGGCCAGGGCAAGATTCAGCAGTTACAACATGAGACTCCTAAGTGCACATCTGGTTACTCTGTCCAGCCACTCACATCAGGGAACTCAAATCAAGGCAGTATCAAATTGCTCCTCCCTGGAAGTAAATGGAAATAGAAGGTTTTCAACATCAGCACCAAGATTTTCAAAAATCTCTCTTGTATGTAAGGAAGACTGGGGGCTGGAGCTAAGATTTCTTTATTTCCCAGATAACTTTAGGATCGATCACTGGGAGAATCCTTGCAAACAGATGTTATCATTTTGGAATCCAGCTGTTTGCAAGGCTCTGGGGAATGAGTACGAAGACTAGCTGCTGTCAGAGGTTCCATTCTGCCAGTGCAGAGCTCAGAGCAGCCTGCAGCATCCGCACGCACTCAATCGCTCCCGTCTCCCACGACAAGCCCGCTGCCTCCTACGGGGGCCGACAGATGGGCCGCTTCCCTTGACAACAGGAGCCACATCTGAAGACAGAGGAGACCTGGCAGAACGAGCCTGGGAGGAGAGGTCTGCATCCTCACGGGTCTCCCCGCAAGGGACACGCAACACCCCAGACAGGCTTCCCAGGGGCCTTTCCCACAGCAGCCACCTTGGTCGTAAGCTTCCTTTGCACTGGCCACCTGTCACCCTGGTGACAGCAATGCTATTGGGCCACATGGGTGCTCAGGGACACCCTTCTACTTCTTCCTGCTCCACTCGAGTGGACAATCACAGGCCCAGCCAGTGAGGCCATATAGGGGGTGAACCAGCGGATGGATGATTCTCTCTCTCTCTCTCTCTCCCTCTCTCCCTCTCTCCCTCTCTCCCTCTCCCTCTCTTTCTCCCCAACTCTGCCTTTCAAATAAATACAAAAAATCTTAAAAAAAGAAAGCAGCAGGAGGCCATGCCCAGATTCACAGGAGCTCCAGAAAGAGAGAGCAGGGAGAACAGGGTAGACAACATCAGAGAGAATACAAAGACTCTTCCAGACTAAAAAAGGATACAGGTCTCCAGAGCAAAAGCACCTGTGGGATACTCAGCATGATGACTTAGCGAGACCCACCACAGGCACCCGATTCTGAAGCTCCAGATGGACAGGTGAGAGAGAGGAGACCCTGATGGATCCCAGTGCGGTGGGAGGGGCTGGCACCTACAGTGGCCAGGATGGTGGGCTTGTCTACAACACCTTTGACGTTCTGAGAGAAACCTCCGTTCTGGTCGGATATGAGGGCAGGATGAAGACTTTCAGACATGCAAGAACCCAACCACTGCACTTCCCCCAGGGGCTTTCTCTGGGTGTCCGGGAGGATGTGCTCCAGCAAAACAATGGTGTAAAACAAACAAACCAGGCAGACTCCGGATGCAGAGAACCAAGGGCCCCACAGAGAGCTGGGGCCAGGAAAGACCCAGCTGGGGAAGCGACATCTTGGGGGAGAGCCGCCAGGGTGACAACAGGGATGAGGGAGGGCTCTAAGAGGGAGAAACAGCAGCAGTGGCGGCAGCAGAGGCAACCAGAAAAAAAACAGAGAGGGGCCCTGGCTGATGAATTATCTAGTACACTTGATTCCTATGCATTTGGGAGCTTTTAGAAAGAAAGTGAAGGGTACACAGACACTAAGCAAATAAAAGCTACGCGCTTACCCCCTTCAGGCAGAACACTGTCTGAGAAAGGAACCACAACCGTAGGATATCACTAGAATTCGTCATAGCAATGTTCTGCTGATGACCGTGCTACCATCGTACTGGAGGACACAGGGAATGGGCAAGTGTGGGTGGTTTTATGGGACTCCCTAATCCTTGCCTATGGTTACAGGAACTCAATAAATCTAAAGTGGAGAAACCACGGAGTTATTGCCTTGTGTCAATCATTTAGAAAAACACAAGACAAATACTAGAAGAAACAGCTGCCATGGTTCAAAATGGCACAACTTGGGTGGCAGGTGGTGGTGGTGGGGTCTTCTGGAATCACGTGACTTTTGTGCACCATACCTTACATTGATGAAGGTGAATATCAGTACTTTTTAAGGTGAATGAAACAGGAAAGAAGCAGGAATAGGCATGCAGCTTATAGCACCTGAACACCCAGGATTCTATGCACTGTGGGGATCACTCCCGGGAGACAGGGAGGAGGCTCAGGCTGGGTAGGCAAAGCTCTGGTTTCCCCGCCATGACTGGCTCAGGGCTGGCCCTGCCCACTGGGCTTGCCAAGGTGGTGGCAGTGTGGGTGGCAGAAAGAAAGCTACGGCCAAGAGAAACAACTGGGTCTGAATCCAAGTTGCTAATAACATCTTGCTGAGTCATCTCAGGGTCCTGTGATACCTCTGTCTAATCCAAAAGGAAGATGGAGCTTGGAGACAGTGGAGGACTCCATGCATGCTGCATTTACCCAGTGTCAGAGCTGGGAAGGGCACCCGAGTGTGTCCAACAGCAGAAGTCAGACTCCTGGTTGCTCCTGCACAGCCTCCCTACACGGCCTCCCACCCTCTTTACGTATTTAGTATTTACGGCCATGTGAAACAGGTTACACCCGGCTCTTCAACCTCTGCCGGTCCTCTGCCTTTCCTGAGTTAAGCCACCTACCCTCTCTGAACACCAGCTTTCTCCTCTGGAAAGCTCAGGATTCCTGTTCCGCTTCACTCGGAGGTTGAAGGCTCCAAATGATAATACATACAGAGGAAGGAAATTCAGTAAACACTAAATGTCAAGCTAGGCAAATGCGAATATTAGTTTTGATCCCTGAGGCTCCTACACAAATGTCAGAGAGCATCCTTGGATCATTTTTCATGGTTCTGATGACCAAGCCTGAGTGCAGAGTTCTGGAAGGACTTTCTCCACCCGGGTCAGCAGGCAGTGGATGCTGTCCGCTCCAACAGCACCCTCACCTCCAACGTGGTAAGTCTGTAATACTTGGTTCTGTGGATTTATCTTCCTTTCTTCTTTTCCAGGAATCTCAAGAGCACTCAGCGTCCATGAAGTCCTGCTCCAGGTCAGCATTAACCATCTTAGGGAGAAACCGTTCCCTCTCCCTTAACCCCCTGTCTATACAAGTTCCCCAGGGGTGGGGCAACTCTTATGTGACTAGAGAATGATTTCACGGGTTCAAGGACTGTCCAGACATTCACTTTGCTGCCCGAGTCTGCCACCTGGTGGACAGTGCTCACTTTACATGTCTGAACTTCACATCCGTGAGAAACCACAACCCATAGATCCTCTTACAGTTTGTGAGGTATTAAGGCTGGTTCTATTATTCCCACTCAATAGAGAGAAAATGAGGGCTTTTGGAGAGAAAGGAATTTTCAAGTATCTGGAACTGCATTTAGTGATTTTTTTCTTCATTTGGCAAAAGTAAGAAGTACTGTCGTGAGGGTGCTCTGGGTCGAAGCCCAGTTTATATCCTGGCTCAGAAATTGCCACCAGGTGAGGCTTTGCACAGATCACAGGGAATATGTCCACTGCTGGGCCACCCATAATTCTGAATTTTTGCACTTGGAGAAACTCTGTGCAATGAATCTGCTCAAGTACTTCCAGAAGGGAAGGTGGTGGCTCAGAGAACATTTCAGCTTGCTCTTGCTCTCTCTCTCTCTCTCTCTCTCTCTCTCTCCTATCTGTGTGTGTTTAAGTGTGGCAGGTTGTCATGATCCCCAGGCTTCTTAATGTTTTGTTAAAAATGAAAATAGAGGCTGAAAGACCTCCTTAGACTCTTTGGGGTCCACCCACTGGCCACTTTACCAACAGGTGTACTAGGCTTTAGTTCTCTGTGCTTCACGGGCAACCTCCACTCTAAGGAGACGCTGCTCTCCAGGGAGCAGCACACCTCCCCGCAGCTGAGCCCAGCAATCTGGAGTCAGGCCACTTGCTCCAATGCAGACTGATGCCACCATTCATTAGACAGGTGACTCTGGGTGAATCTCACCTAGCCTCATCTTCCTCATTGGGAAAACAGGGATACAAGGCAGTATTCATTTCAAAAGGTGCCTGAAGATTCGCACAAAGCATCAGCCCTAAGCCCACTGCAGGTTTTCACCTGTTCTGCTCTGTTCTTGCAAATAGGCAGATCTATGTTGAGGGCTGCATCCCTGAGTCACAACGTGTGTTATGGTTTAGATGTGATTTGGCCCTCAGAGGCTCCTGTCCTGGAAGCTTGGCCCCAGGGTAGGGGTGCTGAGGTGGAAGGAACTGTGGGGGTGGTGATTAGGTCCTGGGGGTTTTCGCTTGTGAATGGATGGATGCTGGCCTTGCAGGGAGGGCTGCAGCTCTAAGGATTGAATTTGTTCTCCGACAGCAGGTTGCTTTGAAGCCACGCCGTGTTCTGCACCCAGTCTCATCTGCACACACCCCTCCTGCCACTGTGATGTCATCTGTCACAAGGCCCTGGCCAGAGCTGAGCAGATGCTGGTGTCATGCTGTTAATATTCCAGAACCGTGAGCCAAGTAAACCTCTAACAGCCACAGGTATTTTGTTATAGCAGCAGAAAATGGATTAAGACAATGCGCACATTGGGGTTGGCCAGTGGAGTGGGGGTTTCCTATAAACATGTTCCCCCAGTAGTGGCTCTCAGTCAGGTGAGGTTCTACAAGCCCCTCTCCCTCAAGAGAGGTGTGGGTGCAGCAGAATGATACGTGGGCTTTTGGGGGTTATCCAATGAAAGGAAACACTACACGCACACAAGGGGAGTTGGATGCTGTGCAAGCAACTAAATCAGTTAAGAACTGTCTGCCAAGTAGGTGCTTTTCCAGAGAAGATGCACACATGGCCAACGAGCACATGAGATGTTTAACACCGAGAGGAGTCCTTGTGTTGCAGGAGGTCCGGGGTCGGTGTTAGAGGAGTAGGGCAGGAGGGGCATGCGGCTCCAGTCACGGGTCTGCGTCTTGTCCAGGAGAGATGCGGCGGATTCTTCTCTGCACCAGAGCCTTCAGGAATGGCACAGCTCTCACGTAGCAGCTCTCTGTGCAACGGCCCTCTTCTCTGCCAGATCCGCTGAGGTGTGTCTCGTGACCATGGAGAATGAGGCACACGGACAAGGAAGTAGTGAGCAGAGCTTGGAGGCCTGCCCCCAGCTGCATCTCAAGACTGCCTGGCTTGGACTTTTATCTGTTTCTAAGGCAAGAAGTTCTCCCTGATTGGTGGAGGTGTATGCTAATGAGATGTCCTACGTGAACCAATCAGAGGACTGACACTGAAGTATCCTGTTTTGCACAGAAGTATGCAGAGTGCTCAAACCAGGTCAGTGCAGCAGAAGCAACAACATCTGAAGATTACATGGTATATGTTTCTCCCGTGTCCCCCCTCCCTCAGGGCTCCTGGAGGGTTATGTCACCTGCTTCTTCTTCCCTAGGTCATTCCTTTCCTTTCCAGGGGGTCCCTAGAATCCCTATCAATCAGGGAAATACAAGTCAAAACCACAATCAGGTGATACGTCACATCCATTAGGATGGTTATTATTTAAAAAAGAAAAACAACAACAGAAAAAGAGTAAGTGTTGGTGAGGATGTGGAACTGGGATGCTTGTGCACTGTTAGTGGGAACATAAAACGGTGCAGCTGCTATGGAAGACAGTATGAGGCTCCTCAAAAAAGGAAAGGCAGAATTATCACATGATCCAGCAATTTCCTTCCTGGGCACCTACCAAACGCAACTGAAAGCAGGGCCTCGGGGAGGTATCTGTGAATCCCTGCACATAGCAGCATTAGTCACAATAACCAAAGGTGGAAACAGACAAGGGGGTTAAAGAAGATGTCTGTCGACACATGATGGAATACTATTTGACTGTGAAGAAGAAAGGCATTCAGATACACGCTACCTTGGGGACACAATGCTAAGTGAAGTGAACCAGACACAAATGACAAGTACCCTACGATTCCACTTATCCAAGGGACTTGGAATAAATGTGAAGAGACAGAAAGTGGAATGGTGGCTGCTAAGGAATGAAGGGACGGTGAGGGCGGATTAGGAATTACTGTTTGATGGGTGTAAGATTTCAGATTTGCAAAGCAAAGAGTTCTAGAGATGGACTGTGGTGATGGTTGGGTAACAACGTGAAATATACCGAATGCCACTGAGCTGCAGACCTACAAGTGACTCTGATGGCAAATTTCTGGGTATTTTACCATGAAAGAAAACTGTCACACTGAAATTACTACTAGCATTTTTCTTTAGGGCTGATGCTGGCAAGCCATATAAAAAAAAGTCAATACATTTTTTTTGGTTTTAAGGAGTTCACTCACATTTGCCATGCCTAAGTTGACAGTACACCGGCCATACTTGTAATAAGGTTAAAAAGCACCTCCCCCAGAAGCAGAAACAGACGGAAGGGATGGAAAGAAGCCACATTACAGAGCCGCTGCCTTCTGGTTCCAGAAGTTTCCACTTGCCCACAGTCATCAATGTACAAATTACTTCTAATCAACAGCATCACCCTGTGGCCCGTGGTCTGGTTCTCTCCCAGCTTCAGATGAGAGTTCCAGATTCCAGTGCCAACCAGGGCAGGAGGACGAGGCTCTTACCTTGTAGATACAGGACTTGGCGTTCAGGAAGAAGAGCTCGATGGTGGCATTGTCCTTCAGGTAGGAAATGCTCTCTATGTAGAACCTGGGAAAAGAAAAACAGAATGTGAACCACAGGGTCGGCCGGTCCTGCGAGCTACACAGAGAGACCCTCTAGAGCTACACAGCTTGGGACGAGGCACGGAGCTCCCAATCCTAAAGGAAGGAAAGAAAAAGACACCATCAATGCTCTTCCCGTGGTTCCTGTTGGAAGGCACGCTGTGTACAGCCGGTTAGGATGCCACGCCCGACAGCCCTCCTGGTAGCAGAAGAACCAGGCCTGCTTTCCACCTGCTGGAGCCGACTCCAACCAGACCATCTGCACTTTCTTTTCCCCTACCTCCTTGCCAATTTTCAACAGTGTTATTTGTTTTCATCATATGGCTTTTTGGAAGTAATCTTTGTCCAGTTGGATTTTTTTCCCTAGATTGTTTCTTCTGCTTCATCAGGTAAGGGGCGCAAGGTCCCATTTCTCTTTGAAATGACGACCGCCTGTCTTCCTGAAGGTGGCGAGGCAGGATTCGGTCTCCGCACACCCAGAGCACTGTGCTAAGTGTTCTTCACAATGGATGTCTACCCACAAGTGGATGTCTACCCACGTGGAGCTCACCGATGTTGTTAAGATCAAACACACTTATGTTAGATGTTCCTTTACACATTGACTTGGGAGATTATCGAATGCCTTAGGTAATGTACTGTCTCAGGGTGGGCTGCACTGACGGGGGTGGGGGTTGGCATGGCAAACATAGATGGGGATGGCTGAAACACAGCTGGAGGGAAGTAGACTCAGTGGGTGGCAGTGACACCCTTAGGCTGGGCCAGGGGGACGCGGGGTGCTTGGCTCTTGGAAACTGGGTAGATCAAGAGAGCGTAGAAGGAGAAATGAGAAGAAACAAGTACTATCACCTTCTAGAACATTCTTACAATCTGACATGGCTAGAACCCATGGCAGGCAGGGCAGGGGGAGCTGAAGACCAGCTCTGGGATACCCTCGCACTGGGCTGCAGCTTCCCATGACTTGGTCGATGGCCCTCTACCTACTCATTCTGAAATACCACAAATGGATCCAAACAATTTGTTGGCCAAAAGAAGCAGCCACCATGGAAGGAGATAAACAGAACATATCTGCAGGCTAGGTTAAGCCCACAGCCCACCAGTTTGCAACCTTTTGTCTACAGCCTAAATGATTAGCGTCTTCTATCAATTTTCAGGTGTTATTAATGTACTAGAGTCATTTCGGTTTGCTAGTGGATCTGGACTAATTCAGTTATTAATTGTCTCAATCAACAGATAGTAGCTGTACGGTTACCCTCACATCCCGGTCTGCAATATTTCCAGAGATGACAAAATGGTCCTCCTACTTTGCTGAGCCTAGGAGTGGCTTGATTGGCTGGCTGCTAGCCACGCCCACCACATCCCCAGAGCATCCAGACCCTGTTTTTGGAACAGGTGTCTCAGGCCACAGAGGTCTCCATCTAGGGTGTGCAAGGTCTCAGAGGGACTATAATGTTGTACAACTTTCAGCCAGCTAATAATGGAAACCAAAATGCAGAAGCAAAGCCATTTAAATCTGATTTCATTTTAAAACACCTCCATTTTAGATCCTTTACGAGGGGCCTTTGGCGACAGGTAGCCAGAATAGTCAAATAAATAACAGTGGGAGAGAGGGAACAATGGGAGGAAGGGACAGAGAGGGGAGGAAAGGACAGAGAGGGCAGGGAGGGATAAAGACAATGGGATAAAGACATGTGGTGGTACTTTAAATAGATGCCATTTCACACCCTGCAGATTTAGGCTCCAAGTTATGAAGGGGCCAGAGTGGTTGTCAACCTCAGGGCCCTCTGCGGTGACCCTGGTGTTGGGTACAGAGGGGCAGCACTGTTCCCATGACTGCCCAAGGTAATGAGGATGGGGCTAATGGACCCCAGGTAATGATCCTGGATATGAACATTAAGGCCCCATATCTTGGAATTTCATGTCACCCAACAATCCCTTGGCAACCTGCAGCTGTGCCCATCCCGGACGCATCTTGCTCCGGGTCTTGTTCAAGCTACTTGGTGAAGACTCCTCCATATTCTAGGTGGGTCCTTCTGGTCGGCCCAGGAGCTCCACGCAGGGAGCTCTGCTCCCCCTCTCTCCCTGCCCTGGGCCACGGTCCAGGAACTTCCTGCTTACTCAGATTTCCTTCCTCCCAGGCTGCCAACTCCTAGAGAGTTAAGACCAAATCTTGCTCACATTTGTATCTCAAACATATTTTTGAATACAAATATTTTTGAATACTGTGCTTGGCAGAGACATGAATTTACTGAGTATCTGTGATGGACTCTAATTTCTGACTTTTCTCCTTCCTATTCCACCTGGATCACTTATTTATCTATTGATTTGAAAGGCAGAGTGACAGAGAGAAAGAGAGAGACATACAGAAATAGATCGTCCATCTACTGAACAACTCCCCCAAATGGCAGCGATGGCCCGGGCTGGCCCATGCTGAAGGCAGGAGCCAGGAACTCCATCCTTGTCTCCCACATGGATGGCAGGGGCCCCAGGTGCATTAGCAGGGAGCTGGGTCGGAAGTGGAGCAGCTGGGGCCCAAACTGGCACTCACATGGGATGCTGGTGTCACAGATGGTGGCTGAACCTGCTGGGCCACAGTGTCAGCCCCCAGAGTTCTTTTTGAAGAGTGAGAAGGGTGACGCGAGAGGGAGACCAATAAAAAGTGGCTTCGCAGATGTCATCAGTTCCAGCCGGCAATCCTCTGCCTGCTCCTTCCTGTCACTGTTAACGTGGAGAGCCGTGACAGCAGCGCTGCCTCCCTGGTATCGCACCCCGGACAGCAGCCCAGGCCCCTGAGGTGGACAAAGGCCTTAGCAGCAGGATAACAATGTCGAGTTTCAATTTGCAGGGGCTGACATCGCTGAATTTGCAAAACATCATCATCTATCTTAGAACTGAGGAGTTCAGACATGGGGTGCCCCTCCCCGCTGCAGTGCCGGCATTCCATATGGGCGTCGGTTCGAGTCCCAGCTGCTCCACTTCCTATCCAGCTCTCTGCTATGGTCTGGGAAAGCAGTAGAAGATGGCCCACATCCTTGGGCCCCTGCACCTGTGTGGGAGACCCAGAAAAAGCTCCTGGCTCCTGGCTTTGGATCGGTGCAGCTCTGGCCATTGCAGCCATCTGGGGAATGAACCAGTGGATGGAAGATTCTCTCATTCTCTCTCTCTCTCTGCCTCTCCCTCTCTGTAACTCTGCCTTTCAAACAAATAAATGAATCTCTATAAAGAAAACAACACTTTCGTTTGCTGTCTCATAAATGAAAGCTGACAGGAAGCCCCTGTTCCCGCCCAGGTGGCTGTGTGCGACTCCCAGGGGGTGGAGTCGGCAGAGGAAGCAACAAACATGACCCGAGATGAGGAAAGCACATGTGTGCTGCTGACACAAACTGGCAAGCGGCTTCCTGTTAACCGTTATCACCGCGACAACAGCCAGCAAACCCTGTGCGTCTCCAGGGTTGCCCGTCCTGCCCTGGAATTGCTCTGTAACCTTGGATATTTAACTCATCTCCAACTTGCCACTGTGCCAAGGAACTAAGGCACCGCACACCTGCAGAGAAACAGACCTGTGCCACCCCCATCCCCAGGGAAGAGACGCCGGGGAAATGACGACTGCAGATGATTCGGATTCAATTAGAGATTTTCTTTTTTAAAAAAGTCAGTTCATACTTGGAATGTTCATAAGACAAGGGTCCTACTCCTCCTCGCCAGTAGGTGGCGATGTTGCATTTCCTTAATCACCAGTGTGGGAAAGGCTCCATTCACAAAGAAAATTCCCGGTCTCGGGGTGAATCTGGTCTTGGATTCAGAGGGTGTGTGCATGGACGGTTCTAGTTCTGCTCTGTTTTAACCAGGGCTTCACGGTGCTTTGATGTCTGGGCCCTTGCTGACCCTGGATGGTCTGCCCCTCCCAGAGTGGGCCATTTTTTAGGTCATGAGTGAGTGTGACTTTGACATGGCCATACCCCCATCACCTCTATTGGCTACCACAACCAGGGGCACTACGTCTGTGCCCTAATCACCCACAGACATGCACCAGAAAATAAAGGACAGCTCCTATATACCACTGAGGCTGCTGAGACCATTCAAACCACCTAACAGCATGCCTGCTTAGCCTGCCTGGCCCGTCCCAGGGAGCCGGGGCCACAATGCAACCTCTGGCCTACACTTCCCCTCCTGCGCTGACCAACATGGTGTGGGTGTCCCCTCCTGTTGGGAACTAAGTAGGACAATATCTTCAACAGTAGCCTTCTGGTCTGTTGGCCACGCCACACATGACTAACTATAAATCGAAGCTGTATTTTAAGACAGGATTTTTGGGGTCAGCACTGTGGCATAGCAGGTAAAGCTGCTACCTGTGACACTGGCATCCCATATGGATGCTGGTTCAAGTCTGGTTGCTCCACTTTCGATCCAGCTCCCTGCTATTGCACTTGGGAAAGCAGTGGAAGATGACCCAAGTGCTTGGGCCCCTGTACCTTCATGGGAGACCTGGATTAAGCTCCTGGCTCCTGGCTTCAGCCTGGCTCAGCCTTGGCTGTTGTGGCCATTTTGGGGTGAACCAACGGATGAAGATCTCTTTCTGTGTCTCCTTTCTCTTTAACTCTGCCTTTCAAATAAATCTTAAAAACAAACAAAAAACAGAACAACAACAACAAAAAAAACCCTCAAAACCAGGATGTTCAGTACACTGAGCAAGACTGAATCTTAGGGCTTCTTTTTGAGTTAAAAGAACAGTGGACTACCTTTTTCGTTTTTGCCATGGGCCATTTGGCTACTTGTAACATCATTCGTGGGCCATACAAAATTATCAACTTAAACATTAATGCTGCTATGAAATTCTCAGATTTCGAGACTCGGCTACAGCTGCCATGGTAGTGCTAGACCAGATGATCTTTGTGGGCATCTGATGGTCTGCAGGCTGGACGTTCCCTACGCCCCCTAGACCAACGGCAAACCCAGCAGAGAGGGTTCCTGTGCTCCATGGGCAATGCCACGCACAGGTGACCCTCACCTGAGACGGTTCGGCAAGGCAGGCCAGAGGAGGAGTGAGCCTGCGCTCTACGTTCCCTTCTCGTGCTTGAGCGGATCACACGCTCCACAGGCTCTGGCGCCCAGGAGACCCTCGGCCCCCTGGCTGAAGGCGACAGCTTGAACTCCGCCCGGCCAGGATGACATCAGCCAGGTCTGCTCTGCCAGCCCCGCCCCCGCCACTGCTTCTCTTCCCGCTCACACCCGCCCCCCTTGGCACTCGGGAATCACTGAATATTTACAGCAAGTGTTAATTAAATGGACCAGTGATTTCATTTTCTAACGAACACAAAACAGCACGTTTGGAAAGCTGACTTTTGGTAGCCAAGAGAGGCGATAATAACGAGAGCAGGAAGCTGTGAGCTTCTGGGGCCAGGTCTCTCGGAGCCAGTGCAGTTCGCACGGGGCCACCGGGCCACAGGGCCACAGTCAGGGAGCCCTGGCTGGGGAGACCGGGACAGTGGGGTCCTCTCTTCCTCACTGAAGCTTCCTGCCACCACCTCTCTTAGTGTTCACTTCAGCTTATTGTCTGCGAAACTTACAGGCTGAACAGACAAATCTAATCTCTGTTTAGTTGCCTGCAAACAGTGGAGATGACCAGAGCTCCAGGAACACTCGGAGCACTAAAAAGCCAACAAGGAGGCACAGCAGGTTAATGCCCTGGCTTGAAGCGCCGGCATCCCATATGGGCACCGGTTTGAGTCCCGGCTGCTCCTCTTCTGATCCAGCTCTCTGCTATGGCCTGGGAAAGCAGTAGAAGATGGCCCACGTCCTTGGGGCCCAGCACCCACAGGGTAGACCCAGAAGAAGCTCCTGGCTCCTGGCTTCAGATCGGCACAGCTCCAGCCATTGTGGCCATCTGGGGAGTGAACCTTCGGATGGAAGACCTCTCTCTCTGTCTCTACCTTTCTCTCTAATTCTGTCTTTCAAATAAATAAAATAAATCTTAAAAAAAAAAAAAAAAAAAAAAGCCGGCCGGCACCGTGGCTCACTAGGCTAATCCTCCGCTTTGCGGAGCCGGCACACCGGGTTCTAGTCCCGGTCGGGGCGCCGGATTCTGTCCCGGTTGCCCCTCTTCCAGGCCAGCTCCCTGCTGTGGCCAGGGAGTGCAGTGGAGGACGGCCCAAGTGCTTGGGCCCTGCACCCCATGGGAGACCAGGAGAAGCACCCGGCTCCTGGTGCGCCGGCCACAGCGCGCCAGCCGCGGTGGCCATTGGAGGGTGAACCAACGGCAAAAGGAAGACCTTTCTCTCTGTCTCTCTCTCACTGTCCACTCTGCCTGTCAAAAAATAAAAATAAAAATAAAAATAAAATAAGAAAAAAAAAGCCAACAAGGAAGACAAAACAGACCAGATAGCCAGAAATCAGTCTAGGCACAAGTTCATGCCTACAAAAGACCTACAGATTTTCTGGGGGTGTGCAGGAATATTTTGTTTGTATTTTCCTGCATCCATTTCTTAGGCTTGCCTGGTGAACAATGGGAGCGGTTACTGTTCTCAGACCGCCTTCTCACACACCTTACAGCACTAAACAATAGTGAGGAGCTGAAGGCACATATTGGTGACACTGGGGAATGGGGAACGGTGAGGCTGGCCAGGCTTAGCAGAAGTCAGGTCACACCGAGAAAGCTCAGGGTGGCCCTTCTCTTCCTGAGGATAACAGAGAGCCAGAAAAAAGAAAAAAAAAAATGAGCAAGGAGCGGAGGAGAATTCTAGAAAGATGCTCAGCATGGATATTTAGGGGAGATGGGAGGAGGCCAAAGTGGCTGGCAGGAGGGAGAGAGCAGGTGGGAGACTGCAGGCAAAGGCAACGCTGGCTCCCAGGGTTCTGGTCCGGGGGGGCTCCCTGGGTAGTGGCACCTGTCGCAGAGCTGAGGGCTGTGCTGGGGGCAGAGAGATGACACCATCCTTCAACTCTGGCTGCATTTGTGTACACGTTTGTGCCTGGTGGTGGCAGAGGGCCAGGAGATGGGGAGAGCGGTCAGAGGAGTCCCCTCCCCGGTCAGAGATGGAACTGGCAGCCGCAGACCATGGTGAAGTGCACGCTGGGAGGGAGCAGGGAGCGAGGGGAGGCAGGACGAGACCTTATGGACACTAGCGTTGGGAGGGTGAGCACAGCGGGGGCACCAGCAGTGACCCCCCCCCCCAGCCAGAGGGGCCAGTGAGCAGATGGACCAGGAGAGTACAGAGAACTGGGACGTGGGGAGCCTATTCTGGGGAGCCCAGAGCCATGGCCACCATAGCAGAGTAGAGAGCCCAAGAGTGATGCCTGTGGGCTCTGGGGACGGAGACTGGCAATGGCCACAGGGTGTGAGGGGACCAGAATTTGGGGAACATGGGAGACAGCAAGTGCAGAGCTGTCTCCTTGAGCAAAAGGGGGTGCAAAGGGTAGTCCTTAAAGGCAGACAGGGGAAGAGGCTGGGGCCGAGAGCTCTCTGAGGTGCTGCAAGGGGCTGGAAGGGATGGTGGTGGAGGCTGGGACGAGGGTCACTCTTTCCTCGAGACGCATGTGCAAGCAGCAGACGCGCGAGGATGCTGAACATGGGGGCGGGCAAGATGAAGTTTGTGGGTAAGGGGGGAGGAAGCTGATGGAGCTCGCTTGTGCTGGCTTTGGTTTTCTACACAAAATCCTGCGCAGTATCGTGTTGGGGCGCAGCTGGTAAGCATGCAGTCTGGATTCAGTGGCCGGAAGGGAGCTGCGGGACTGTGTGGGGCGCTCTACCAGAGATGCTGGACCCGGGCTGTGAGGCCCCAGGAGCCTGGGGCGGCTCGCTACAGCGCCCCCTGCCGCCCAGTGCTGGCGTGCGGCTGTCCTGGAGCCCTGCCTGTGCAGATGATGGACGCTGCTGGTTCTAAGCGTGGAAAGCAGGGCGGGCCAGCGTCAGGGACTCAGGCCCTGCCTGTGCGGGGGGCAGGGGAGACCCTGATGAGCAGTGAGGACAGCGTTACTTGTCTCTGGGAGATGGACGCTGTGTGGTGCAGGGGGACAGGCATGGGGTGGCAGCCTGACCCAAGTGATCAGAGATTTCACCTCAGCTCCAGGCTGCAGCAGAATTGAGCTGAGCCTCGTGGGCCTTCCCGATACCTGTAGCTAATAAAGCCTGCTTTAGGGCACACAGCGAAGATTAACCATCACCCTTAATATACTGCTCTCCCACCCACGGCCCAGAATTAAGAATATTTGCCTTGACTCTTCCCAAAGGCAGCAAGTACATTCCTGCAGCTTCCAGACGGCACATTTTTATCACTGTCCTCTGTTATGATTAGTTATTGTTAATCTCTTCCCATGCCTAAATTGGAAATTAAGCTTTATCACAGGTAGCTATGTAAAGGGAAAACGTGGAATATGTGAGCATACTATCTGCAATGTGTCAGGAGCCCCTGCGGATCTTGGGACGCCTCCCCCATGGAAAAGGGGGACGTGCACTTGTTTAATCACAGAAATCCCCTCCTCCATTTCTCTTTATGGGTAATTATTAGGACCAGGAATCTAGCGCTGTTCATCACGGGTGCTCTGGCTGATGCGGAGTTAGAGGGGCCAGGTATCTCTGAGGCTACGTAACTGGTCCAGGGAGGCCAGTTCTGAGCATATCCCCCACCCCCCCCAAATTCTGCCATCCAGAAAACACCCTGCAGCCCCAGGCTGCTTAGAGAGACTCGCTCTAGACAAGAGGATGGAAAAGAACTTGGTGAGCTTAAAATTCATATTACCTAGGGCCAGCATTGTGGTGCAGTGGGTTAAGCTGCCAATTGCAATGCCGGCGCCCCCTATCGGAGTGCGGGTATGGCTAACACACTTGGGAAGGCGGCAGATCATGGCCGTAGCTTAGGCCCCTGCCCACCCATGTGGGAAACCCAGATGGAGTCCCTGGCTCCTGCCTTTAGCCTGGCCCAGCCACAGCTGTTGCAGCTGTTTTTGGAGTGAACCAGCGGATGGAAGATCTCTCTCCCTGTCTCTCTGTCTCTGCCTTTCAAATAAGAAAATCTTCAAAAATAAATAAACAAAATTCACACTGGGTAACATACGTGCACCTTGTTTTTCCTAATCTGTTGAAAGGAGGCGATTCGGCAGCCCACACTCCCAAACTGCTGTTGGTTTGCATTCCAGCCAAAGTATACATCAACAGTGAACAAGTGCCTGTCCTGGGACGGCAGCCCAAACACAGGGGACATAACATCAGTGTCCTAAAGCCGGAAGCCCTAAAGCTGGGCTGGATGCATTTATCTTGCAGGTGGTTTAACTGACTTGGCCACACCTGTGTTCTGCGGACTTAACACACAGATATCTGAACTAAAGGAAGAATGCTCCACACAACGGGGGTCTTGGGAGTCGGACACCAAGATGCGAGTACTGTGAAAACTCACTGGGGCTGCTCAGGGCCCCATCGTGCTGGGGCTCAGAAGGGCCAGTGAGCATTCACGGGGTGGGGGGATGGGCACTCAGCTGGACAGAAGTGCTTCTATGCCTTCCAGCACACTCCACAGTCCGGGTCTTTTGATGAAGCTAATTTATCTTACCACTCCTTTGGAGAAAACAGCCGGCGGGCATCTCTACAAAGGCACCAAGTTATAAATGGAGAATTCTTCTTAGGCAGGACGTCAAGGGGGGACAATCTGCCCCCTGTGTTGCTGCTCAGCCCACTGAAAAGTGGGAACCAGGGACAGCGGGGGTGCTGGCTTCCCCGGGGGCCAGTCCCAAGGTGATGCCCACGCTGGGAGCTGCTGCAATGGTTCAACTGGCAGCACAGGAGTGGCTGAGCTCAGGTAACAGAGGAGAGGGCGAGGTGCATTTTGGCAGCAGCGGCAGCAGGGAGTGAACGTGTATGAAAATGCAAGGACAAGGACAGAGGAGAAAGGGTGCAAGCTTTACAGCCTAGGTGGCTGAGCGAGAAAGGATGCCACAGATCTGACAGGGACACAGGCCATCTGGGAAGCAGAGGGAGGATAATGGATTTGGCTTCCAACACACTGAACTCGACGTACCCAGATGCCGATGTGTAGGGCACAACTGGACTTAGAAACCTGACACCTTCTCAAAGCATCAGTTTTCATGGGAGTTGGAGAGCGCAGCATTGTTTTCTGCTGGGCGGCATGTATAAAGAAACAGGAGACAGCAACTGTGCCCAACCATGGATTCAGATAATTTTTTTCTCATAAATGTTCTACGAGGTTGCTGCTGTGGTCATTAGAAAATGGGTGGCTAAGGACAGAGGGTCATTTTGGTGAGGGAGCAGAAGTGTGTGTGACATCTGGGTCATCAAGGGACAGGTGTTCCACCAAGTGATAAGATGCTGGCTGGGATGCCTGCGTCCCTTTTCAGAGTCCCTGGGTTTCAGTCCTGGCTCCCAACTCCTGATTCCAGCTTCTTTTGTTTTTTTTTTCCTAAAGATTTATTTATTTATTTGAAAGAGAGAGAGAGAGAGAGTCCTCCATCCACAATGGGGCCAGAGCTGGGCCAGGTGGAAGCCAGGAGCTTCATCCGGGTCTCTCACATAGGTGCAGGGGACCAACACTTGGGCCATCCTCCGAAGCTTTCCCAAGCACATTAGCAGGGAGCTGGATGGGAAGTGGAGCAGCCAGGACTTGAACGGGCGCCCATATGGGATGCCGGCACTGCACACAGTGGCTTAACCAGCTATGCCACAGTGCTGGCCTCCCCCAACATCCTCTTAATGCAGACCCTCAGAGGCAGTGATGATGGCTCATGTAATTGGGCTCCTGGCACCCATGTGAACAGTCTGCGCTGAGTTCTCACCTCCTACCTGTAGCCTGGCCCGGTCCTGGCTATTGCAGGTGTCTGGGGAGCAAACCAGTGAATGGGAACTCCCTGTCTGTCTCTCTGCTTCTCAAACAATTTTCAAAATATGTGAGTCTGCAGCCCCGTTTTCCAGTTCTATTGCTGGCACCTGTTAACCTCTGCAGCTTTCCTGGGAGGTCCCTGGTTTAATACACAGAGGACAGCAGGAAGTGCTGAGACACGATCTGTATTATATGCTCAGGTACAACACTTCAACCGCTGCTGCAAGGCACCCTGAGCTCTTGTAGAAAGATCTGATGTCCCCAAACCACAAATACCTTGGATGTTAACACACACAAAAATACACTCAATATGTGAAAAAAAAAAAAAAAAACACCCAATATGCAACCAAGACCAGTATTTTGTAAGTTATTGTTGGAAAAAAAAAACAAACCCCGAAAACCTGAAGAGGTGTCGGGGGCTGACATACGGTGGGCATACTCGTCCTTCCACCATTACAGGTTAATGATCTGCCTCAATCCAACTCGAGTCCCGCCTGATGCCACCTGCCCCTCCCAGCGAAACTGCTATGCTGTGCTTTCTATGATAGCTTCTCCATTAATCTGAGAAACTGCAGGCGCCATTAAGGAGAATACGGCGTTGAGATCATTCCCATCAGTAATGGAAATTGCTGAGATTAGCTCCGATATGTTCACAGCTCTTAAACAAATATAAAAAGCATTAAACGCAAGCTGCAATTTGCTCCGCTGAGGTAAAGACATACACTCCGGCCTGTTGAACGGACTCCACCCCTGACTTGTCTCTGTGTTGACTTCCCATCTCCTGTTGCAAACAGGTGCGTTGAGTCCTGCTTGTCTTCCAAACACCGTGGCTTAACGTTAACTACTGGAAACCCCACATGACAAATACAGTTCTCCTTGCCATCACAAAATTCCTTACAGAGATGGATCAACAGGGTATTGCCTGTTGCTTCTGACACTTGAATATACTGTATCCCCCCTTGCCAGGAAATGTTTGCTGTTGGGTTTCAACTATGCCAGTATGGGGGTACAACAGGCAAGAGGCTCAAGTGGCATTTGCGAGAGAAGACACAGAGCTTTGTTGTGGCGCTGCAGACTGTCATCAGGAAAGAATCCCAGGGCATGTCCTGTAAGAGGCTCAGGTTTGCTGGAGATACATAAACCCCTTTAACAAAAGCTTTTGTCTTCGCTCCAACTGAGAACGCAAATGCGTTGCCCATGCACGCATACTGGCATGCTTATACACTCCTGGGTTTCCAGCCACTGGCAAGGGAGCCATGCAAAGACCCTCAGAACTGGCAATGAACTGAGACCACCCTGCTCTCCCTTTCCTTTGAACCATTCTACCGTCCTAGGCTTTTCTGGCAAAGAAGAAAAAGAAACAATGAAGACGTCAGAGTGTGTCTCCCAGGCGTACCTACCTGACACAGAAGTACAACACCACGGGTCCGGACTTCTTAGGGAAGTCATGTTCCAACACCCTCCGATCTAGCTGGAGCCAGTTCAAATGTCCCCTGAGGAAAACAGAGACAAACTGATTAGGGCTTGGGGTTGTTGCAGGGGGTTCTGGGGGCGAGGGTACAGGTAGGGAAGAACAGGTGCACAGCAGGTAAACGTACACCTTTGGAATGGGTGTTTAGCTGAGCAGTTAAGATGCATGGTCCCTCCTCATCAAGTACCTGGGTCCCATTCCTGGCCCCAACTTCCAGACAATGAGACCCCGGGAAGCCACAGGTGATGGTTTCAGTAACTGATCCCTGCCACTCATATGAGAGACCTGGATTGGTTCCAGGCCCCCGCCCAGCCCCAGCTGCTGAGGGTAAAGAGTGAACCAGCAGATGGGAGCTGCCTTCCTGTCCAGCTGGATCCCTCTTGTCTGTGCCTCTGTCTCTCACAAAAATAAAGAAAAGTTTTTCAAAGAGTGGAGCTTCTGCCTCACGATGAGCTCTTCAGTGCCTGCAGAAGGCCAGGAATCATCCGGGGAAGACCACGACAGTGGAGGCACTGCGTGACGTACGCCGAGCAGGAGAATCCGGACCCCCGGCTCGAGCCCTGCTGTTTCCTAGACTGCACTGATGTGACCTCATCATTGTAACTCTCCGAGTTCCCACCACACTCCTGCTCGCCTTTCACACACTTTAGAAACAAGTCAGCAGTCCTCACAGGGGGTGGGGTAAGGAACTGTACAGTTTCTTACAAAACTAAATTCACACCTGCCACACAAACCCAACCCTTCTACTTAAGAACAAAATGAAAGCATATGTGCAGGCGAAAACTCTCACACAAATGTTCATAGAGACTTAACATCCAGTCCACAGATACTGCACATGAACAGACTCTTCAGAGACACTGTAAGAACCCCAAACTTGAAACCTCTCCCCCAAGTATTTACCAGTAGAGGAATGGATAGACAAGTCATGATATATTAACACAGTGGAATACCATGCAGCAGTAAAGAGACCGCCTAGTGATACCCACAGTAACATGGGTGGATCTCAAGGTCATCATGGTGCACCAAAGATGCCCGTGAGTCCACACTGTGTGAATCCACTGGGATAGAACGCCACAGAACACAGGCAAACTACAGTGTGAGAAGGCAGACTTCAGGGCGGGTGAGGGGTACCGGGAGAAATTTTGGGGGTGCTGGGTATATTCACCAACTTGATGGTGCTGATGGTTTCAGGGGTGCAGGCATACGTTTCAACTTACAAGCTGGAGAACCATCAGCCCGGCCTCGTTAGAGCTACCTTCAGCAGTGAGGCACAGAGATGCATGCTGACACACAGTGAGCCACTTCCGCATGGTTGTCTTCCAATCTCCCTTCCTTCCATCCATGGTAACTGGGCAGCTTCCCGAAGGAACGCTCACCAGAGGTGCAGCAGTGAGCAAAACAGACACCATCCCTACTGCCCCGGAGCTCACCTTCTCACAAGAAGACAGGCACTCCACAAAGATGTCCACAGTTGTTACGCAGTGAGTACGACTCGATGTTACTCACACTGGGACCCTGAGTTATGAGAACATCACTCCTCGCAGTCTACGAGGTGGGGCTGATCTAGCTGAGACGTGAAGACGGAGCAGGTGCTAACACAGCAAAGAGAAGAGGGGACAACTTCCCAGGACCAGACTGCACAGAGGCCCTGAGCTGAGAAGAGACCTGGCATCTTAGTGTCACGTGATCAGAAAGGGCGGAGGCTGGAGAGCGCCTTGGAGACCCTGTTGCATAGCCTGGTCTATGAAGAGCGAGGCGAGCCCCCGAACAAGCGCCAGCAGAGGCGTCCATTCTCCTCTCCCCTCTTGCCGTGACCTAGTCTCAGAGCATCGTCCCGTAGGGCACGGTCCTATCATCCCTTTACCTTGCAAGTTCACTTAACAACAGCCCCAGCTGACTGCACTGCACTTCCTCGGGTGACCGAAGCGGCATCACTCCAGTGTCAACAACGTCTATGCACAAGCAACAGTTCGTGGGTGATGAGCAACAACTCCATCTGCATCACTGTGTGTAACAGCGCTTGTACTCCAAACACAAGCTTGCCTCCGATAAAGAAGAGAGAACACTTTGCAGGCTTCCATCCCCTGTTTGAGGCTTCATTTAAACTCCCAACTTGAGTGAACACAGAAACAAGACAAAAGAAAAAGACACCCCCCCCCCCCGCAAAAAAAAAAAAAAAAAAAAAGCACAAAACTCCTTCCAGTGAAGCCCGTGCCTCTAGCTCTAGAAATGATATTTGCCTCACAATCATGGCCACCTGAGGAACTCTGGCCTGTTTTTTTTTTTTTTCTCCTAAGAATCTCGGCTGGACACACAGTTACCAGAACTGCTTCTTAGGACCTTACTCTGAAAATACAGAAGGGTGGAAAACAAAGGGAGATCAGAGTCTAAGGAAAGTGACTGGAGTGCACCAACTTTTTTTCAGCAAGGGGACAAATACCCATCTGACAGAACACAGGATCAGGAACCAGGCCCCTGGGTACCCATGTGCTCTCTGGCCGTCTCTGAAAAGCTGACAATGCTCCCACAGGGCATGCTGTTGCAAACTGCTGTGTCTTACCTCATGTCATTCCCTCTGCCAAGAATGCCCTCCCCCTCATTCTGTGCCCAGCGAAGCCTGGCCCCAGACTTTGGTTTTCATTTATTTCAGTGGCAGAGAGACACAGAGAGCTCCATTCACTGGTTCACTCCCCCAGATACCTGCAACAGCCGGGCTGAGCCCAGGGCTGAAATCAGAACCTGGGACCTCGATCCAGGTCTCCCACATGAGTGGCACGGACCTAAGGAGCTGAGCCATCCTGGGCTCTGCTCTGACAGGAGGCTGGAATCAGGGTAAGAACCAGGATGTGAATCAAGGCCCTCCAGAGTGGGACGTGGGCAATGTAACCGCTAGGCCAAACGTCCAACCTTTAAGACTCAACTCTCAAATGTCTGCTCCAGGAGACTTCTAGATGCCACACAGCAGGCCGGGCTGCGGCTCCTGCTCTGCCTCTTCCAGCTGCCATCCTGGGAATATCTCCATGGTTGCACTTCCTGCAGTCTACAGAACTTGCTTCTGCCTATGCATGCATTTTCCCCCAGTAGACTTAGCAGATCTAAAAAGTCTCACAAGAGCTCCTTATAATGTCAAAGTGTGGAGGGTACTGGGGGGGGGGGGGCAATCGTCAGATCTGATTCCAGAGGTGAAAGGCTCCAGCCACGCCCTTCCTGCCTCTCAAAATGCTCCCAAACTCTGCGGGCGCTCTCTTTGTGCTCAGCTTCCTGTGAGGATGCCATATGCATCCCACCATGATTTTGCTCACCGGGCTCCACCCGGTTGGAATTCATCCCCTCTCCAGCCTCTTGAACTGATGCTCAGCCATTGTTCAAGGCTGAGTTCAAGTCTTCTGGGTAGCAAAGGCTTCCTTGATTGCCTAAGACTGGAGTTTCTTTTAGACTTTTCCAGAACTTCTGATTTGTGTCATACATGAGGCATTTCGCATAATCTTGCATAATTAGTCACTTTACACACTATAATCCATCTCTCCAACTGAGCTTCAAGTTTTCAACATTTGTAAAAAGTCACCCCCGGAAACTAGCCAATATTAGGTGCTCACAAGGACAGTTTTCTCAGTGATGCATTTCGGAGACAGCGCTCCCTCTGATGGTGTGGATTTAAATGTCCATCTTTTGCTCTGCAGTGTTTCCTGAAAAAGGGTCTGGTGGAAACAATCTTTTCATGTTTCTCACAAAAGACATCTTTCAATCACCCACAGGCTAGATTGGTTCAAAAGCACAGTGCTTTTCTCTGGTCAACACAAAAGGACATGGAAGACATAATGTCCACATATGGCCGCCAGGTCAGGGTGGCCTTGAGAGATCCTCTCCCCACTCCGATGGCACTGACCACACAGATTGCCGGGGACTAGAAGCGGGTCCTGGGGCTGTCATTCACATGGTGGGGAATCCCCAAGGGGCAGGGACGCTGTGGGGAGAGGCCGAGAGCCACAGGTGTCACGCGGTTTACAAGCTGTGCATTCTTCTTTCTCCATGCTCACAGATGACAAAGAGATGTGCAGGTTCCCTCAGTAATTTCATCCCCCCTCATCAAACCTCCTGAAGAAGGACTTCTGAGCAATGGGCTTGTTTAACTGGAAATGCCTTTGTTCTGGGCCATTTATTAGTTGAGCTTTTCTCAAACAGTTAAATGACTAGGAAGGAAACTCAGAAAAGTGGCCAGGAAGTGAAGAGAACAGGTGGCGATTTCCATCACCCTAAATGGAATAGTTGGCTTCTGAAAGTAAACGACTTTCCTTTCTCCTCTTCCCCTGCCTGAACTTGGCTTTCCTTTAAAAGACTGATTGATTTGAAAGGGAGAGGGAGGAGGGGGAGGAGGAGGAGGAGGGGGAGGGGGAGGAGGGGGAGGGGGAGGAGGAGGAGGAGGAGGAGGAGGAGGAGGAGGGTTCACTTCTCCCGTGGCCACACAGCCAGGTCTGGACCTGGACCAGGCTGAAGCCAGGAGCCAGGGGCTTCTCCCGGATCTCCCATGAGGATCCAGGGGCCCAACCCCTTGGGCCATCTTCTGCTGCATTTCTCAGGTGCATTAGCAGGAAGCTGGATCAGAAGCAGAGCTGCCAGGACTCAAATCAGCACTCTGATATGGGACGTCGGCATCTTCCAAGTAGGGGCCCAGCTTGCCGAGCCACGATATCTGCCCCAGCCTGAACTTTTCAATTCGATTCCGTGAGAGATGGTACAAGGCACACACTCACCAGGAGGAGCGGACTTCCGGGCATGTGGAATCCATGGGCCCCTGAGGGGAAGGAAGTCAGCTCCCTCCATTTTACCAGCTATGGAAGTCTCTCCACTGGAGGCTGCTTAGCAAGGCACAAAGGGAAGGGCCAAGGGACTCCGGCAAGGCCTCGCATGGTAAGTGCCCACTGTCAAGGGAAGAGGTGGATGAAAAAGTAAAGCGAACACCATAGCTCTGGGGCCACCAGGTCTGACTGCAGTTGGAGTTGTTTCCTGCTCATTATATTCGATTTGCCATCGCAATGCCGGCACCCAACCCAGTGGAGGACTGCTCACTGCGGCGGGGCCTTTGCTGTCCCATCTAATCCCTTCCGGTGCTAACATTAGGGTCTCCTTCAACTCCCTTCTCTGAATCTGAGTTAGGATGAGATGAAGAGCAAAGGAGCATTTCTCCCACAGTTTAACCAAGAGAGGCCTGATAGCTTGGTTTTCATGATTCTTATTGATTTCTCATTAGAAAATGTACATTAGTACCTTTGCCAATAACAAAGCCGAACAAAAACAGCAGACTCTCAGAGTATTTTTGTTATTGCCTGACTGATAGCTATCTTTAAAGCGGACCAAGATAACGCTCATTTGGTTTATGGCTGCAGTAGGTCAAACTATTGGGTCAATAATAAATATGCAATGGCTTCCGGGGAATAGAAATTGGATGCATTCATTTAACACATTGCTTGTAGCTACTACATATAATACAAATAGATTTTTGGTTCAAGTGTTGGCACTTTCAATAGAGATGGCCTCAGGGAGAGCTTTGTTTGATAGAGTTACTGGAGGGTGGAGGTGTGTGCTAAGTCGGCCTGCTCCGATCACTTCTCCCACCCCGGGGAAAATGAATCCGGTGCCTTTCATGCTTTTACTGTCAGGTTATTTCATATGGAATGAATTTCTATGCAAAACCAAGCAAGCAAGAGGCTGAAATTCTTGCAGATGTCACGGGTTGAAGGTGGGACACTCTTCAAACGGAAGACTGTGCAGCCGTACAGTGTCCTTGGCTCTATCGTATGTATGCCCGTGAAGGGCCGCGCAGGGACACTGATGTAGCCAGAAGCCCTCAAATGAAAGAAAAAATGTAGGGAGGGAGAGAGACGAAGGTAGGATGTGTACTGGGGAGACCATATTCCTAAATCCTGGGCTATCCGGTCCAGTGGAATTTCTGGCTTTCATTTTTATATTTATAGGGGAATCGCTTATTCCATTATGTTCTCTTGAGGCTGTTCCAAGTTTTCTTTCCCAGTACCTCCTAAATTGCATCTTATTAATTACCTGCTAAACTACAAACATAAGCTCGACAAAGGTTCCGAAGCCAGTTATTTCCAGCGGTTCTCAGTGCATGCTAATTATTTGTTCACAGAATGGGCCAGCAGCGTCACAATGTGTCCTGTAGTATCATATTCAGCCGGTAGAGACACAGCGCTTGCCCTGAACAGCCTCCGTATTCTGTGAGCGTCCCTTTGCTCTCCTGGTGCAGGATCAGAGCTCTCCTCGTTCTCTGCATTAGGATGTGAAAAAATGAGGAGAAAGGGTGGGGCCCCACCTCCTTGGATTGAGCCACTCTTTTATTCTATATATCTTATTTCTTTATTTCATTTGCCCACAAAGAACTGTGTGCCAGCCCTTCTCTGGTCACTAAATAGAAGGGACTGAACAGCGAATGCCAAGTTCCCAGAAGCAGCTTCTTACAGCCCAGGCACAGAGGCGGCAGCCATGGCCTTTTCTCTGTCCTACCACATAGGAGTTAATGAATGGAAACCCCGGAGTATTTTTTTTTTCTTCAATATAAGTTTCCTTTATTTTTTTTCTTTTTTTGACAGGCAGAGTGGATAGTGAGAGAGAGAGACAGAGAGAAAGGTCTTCCTTTTTGCCGTTGGTTCACCCTCCAATGGCCGCTGCGGCCGGCGCATTGCGCTGATCCGAAGCCAGGAGCCAGGTGCTTCTCCTGGTCTCCCATGGGGTGCAGGGCCCAAGGACCTGGGCCATCCTCCACTGCCTTCCCGGGCCATAGCAGAGAGCTGGCCTGGAAGAGGGGCAACCGGGATAGAATCCGGTGCCCTGACCGGGACTAGAACCCGGTGTGCCGGCGCCGCAAGGCGGAGGATTAGCCTGTTGAGCCATGGCGCTGGCCATAAGTTTCCTTTTATTTTGAAATCGAAAGAGCGGAATGTGGTGGTTTGTCACGGTGAAGAGAAGCGGAGGGCATGTCCTCAGAAGGTGAGAGCCAGCTGCCCCACCCCCCAGACAAGCACAGGTGCAAGGCTGGGAAGAGGGGTACAAGCAGAACTGGGGGTGGCGATGGCTGGCAGATTTCCAGTAATGAACAGTTTTCCAAGCCGTCACGATTACAGAGTAAGGTAGCACTCGTTTTGAAAATAACTCACAAGAGGGAGTGCTCAGCCCTTCCCCTACCCACATTCATAAAAATAAACCTGTCACTCTCCTGCATTAGGAGGAGGTGCACGCCAACCCACTGACGCTCCCCCACTACCCAGACGCCTGCCTGTGCACAGCAGAGGTTGGGACCTCGGACCACAACCTCCTGGCCCCCCAGAGCCAGCCATCCCGCTGAAGATGGCGAGGGGACCCCAAAGACATGGCTGAAAAGGGTCTCAGCTCTGCCCCCATGGCTTCCCGACGTTGGGCAGAGTGATGGGTGCCAGGCCAGGCCCAGACCCCAGCCTCAGCCAGCGCAGCCCCTCTGGAAGGAGGGCGGCCACGCCTTTCCTCACCATCTGGTCCAACCCAGCTACAACAGGTGAGAGCCGAGGGGGCAGAACATGAGCAAGGAAGGCCAGGGGTGGGGGGGCAGGAAGAAGCAGCCCCCGGAACCCAACCTGAGTGGGGGTCCTGGCAGGCCTGCCTGTCCCCTGAGGACAAACCTTTCGTGGCACAAGCTTCAATTCACTTCTGGCTGGGATCCACACCCTGACCCCCGAGTCCCTGTCCTCAGCTTCCAATCTGACTATAAGGATTGAAGTAGTTAATCCGTTTATACTCGTAGCATCCGTCACCTGTGGTTCCTCACAACACACGCTCCCAAGGAGCTTCTTGCTATTTCATTTAAGAATAACCACCCAAAAATCCTTGTTGTCTTGTTAGTCCAGATTCAACCTGCAGACTGTGCCAAGAGGCGCCCAGGGCCAGGGCCGGGGCTCCGCCCACCCTCTCCAGCTGCCTAATCCTGAAGTATTTCTAAAGAAATGGCTTTCACGGAGCCACAGTGGGAAAACTGCCTTCCTACTCTGCTTATTTTCAAGTCACAGATAAGCCTGCAGCAGGGCACGCTCCTCAGGGAGATGGTATTCAGATGCCTCGGTCCCGTGCCAGGCAACTTCTGTTCCAGCAGACACGAGGACGCGGGGACCCCAGCGAGCCGAGCGTGCTCCCTTGTCCAGCGTTCCTGGCACCGCATCTACAGTTGCATTCTCCACAAGTCAGGCTATTTTAGATGTTAATTATTCTGGCAAATCAGATTCCCCAACTAGTACCAATCAAGTGATTCACTTAATTGAGACACAGTATGCTAACAAAAAATTAAATAAATAAAAATAGAGTCCTTAATTGGTGACCCTATAGGTTCTTAAACCAGGATCCTGGCTTCAGCGTGTCTGTGAACTTCTAAAACCTAGCCCAAAATGTTGTATGTAAACTTTGTGGAGGAGAAGGAATGTAACTTCTTAACAAATTTCAAAGGGATGTTGATTAAATAAGAGGTTAAGAACTATTCATTTTCTTAATTGGTATGTGAAAAAAACATTCTAACTGTACCTACTGTCTAAACTATGCAATAATGACTAACCATGTTTCTTCTCCCTCCCTCAATTTTCTAAATACTTGTTCAAGCTTTTTTTTTTTTTTTAAACATCAGTACTCATAGCAGTGGATGAACAACTCTTAAAAAATATGACAAGGCTCTCAACTTGAGACTTAAAGAAATTATGGCTATCATTACTTCAACTTGGGGTGTATTTGACAATTTTTGTTGATGCTCTGTTGTGTTTCTCCCAATCAACAATTTTTTTTTTTAAATTTTTGACAGGCAGAGTGGACAGTGAGAGAGAGAGAGACAGAGAGAAAGATCTTCCTTTTGCCGTTGGTTCACCCTCCAATGGCCGCCGCGGATGGCGCACCGCGCTGATCCAATGGCAGGAGCCAGGTGCTTCTCCTGGTCTCCCATGGGGTGCAGGGCCCAAGCACTTGGGCCATCCTCCACTGCACTCCCTGGCCACAGCAGAGAGCTGGCCTGGAAGGGGGGCAACCGGGACAGAATCCAGTGCCCCAACCGGGACTAGAACCCGGTGTGCCGGCGCCACTAGGCGGAGGATTAGCCTGTTGAGCCATGGCGCCGGCTCCAATCAACAATTTCAAAACATAATTAAAACATGGGTGCTAGAACAACAATGGAAATATTTCAAAATGAAATGTAAAAATAACTCTCTCAACAATGGATGACAATCTTTTGTAAAAGAAAACCTCAATTACAATGCCTTGCGATGTGGCACAGCAGGTTAAGATGCTGCTTGTGATGCCGGCATCCCATATCAGAGCACTGGTTCAAGTCCAAGCTGCTCCACTTCCGATCCAGCCCCCCGTTAATGCTCCTGAGAAAGCAGTGAAATGTGGCCCAAGTGCTCGGGCCCCTGCACCGGTGTGGGAGATCTGAATTAGAGCTCCAGGTTGCTGGCTTCAGCTTGGCCCAGCACCTTCCATTGCAGCCATTTGAGGAGTGAACCAACTAATACAAATTCTTGATATCTCTCTCTCTCTGTGTACATATACATGTTGTATTTTTCTCTCTAGTCCCCCTCTCTCTCTCTCTTTCTGTCTTCCAAGTAAATAAAAATACATCTTTAAAAAAAGAGAAAATCTCAGTTACTCTTTTACACCCAGGACCATTAAATCTGAACTCTGGTTCTCAACTCCAGTAGGCACTGTGGTATTGTACACGCCCCAGGACCCAAAGCTGAAGCAGAGTCTACTTCTTTCCTGGATCCACAGGGAGGGAGCAGAGGATAGCTCCTCCGACTCTTCCTCTTTCTATAACGGGGCTTTTGAAACTTGACTGCATGTTGTAATAAACTGGAACTCTGAAAAATCAGTGCTCACCCACATCAATGAGATCCGAATTCCTGGGGGTCAGCCCCAGGCACTGGTATTTTATAGTGTCCAAACTGATTCCAACATGGAACCAAGGGTGAGGACCATGACTCTAGCCAAACATAAACACCTACATTAAGTTCAAATTTACAACAAGCTCTCAGTTTGCTTCAGCATTGTTTATGGCTGTCAAAGTGTCATCGTCTACATGTCTCACCACGACTCCGAGCGATGACAAATGATCACCTCTATCTTTTTATTACAACAGAGGTAGTAAAAATAAAAGGAGATGGAATGCACGCAATCAAGTCGTGGGCTGGGAAAAGACATTCACGGAAAAATTGGAGAAATCTGAATAAAGTTCATGGTTTAGTTAAAAATACAGCACCAATGTCAATTTCATAATTTTGACGGATGTGATGTGGTTTGTAAGGTGCTGACATTTGGGGAAGCTGGGTACAGGGGTAAATAGGAACTCTACTATCTTTGCAATTCTCCTCTAATTTTCTAAAATAAAAAGTTTAAAAAAAGAGAGAAGGCAGCACTAATATTAATGCTGCAACATTCTTGGGCATAAATCTTTGCGCTATGAACCCAGACACTCTATTAACGCACACAAACTGGGGAGGAGAGAAGGAGTTACATAGGGGAGAGAAAGTTACAATTTCCTGTCCACCTGTCCACACTCTATTTTACGAATCTTTTCTCAGGTCCCATCTTAATGCCACAACCTATGTAGGGCAGTTCGTACTGAAAGAATCATGCAGACTCTGACCTGAGAGTCATGCATTTCACTCAGAAATTCTGCTGGGGCTGCTGAAAAGACGCTTTTGCACGCGTGTGCTCTTTTATGGTGTACAAGCTCTTCCTGGGTGTTTGATTTAGGAAATGGGCACGCACGTGTGGCACACCACAGGCTATGCACAGGGAGAAGCTTCCACTGCTTTTTTCAGAGTACAGAAGGTGTAGCTTGTGCATAAGTCACACACACACACACACACACATACACACACAATTTGAAAACACGGTGACTGGCGTTATCTTGTGTTGGTGTCCTGGGGCACAGAGCGGGAGGGCTGGGGCACATACTCTTACTGCTAACACTTTGCTTCCCGACCTAGAAGTCCCCAGCCCAGGCCAGAGGCACTCACCATTCTGTGAGGACAGTTTTATTCTTCCTCAGCTACCAGAAAAGAGAAAAGTTTAGATTGCAGAAGAGGCACCGGTGTCCGCTGGCCTAGGCGCTGTCAGGCCATCCTGACAAGTCCACTGCCTCCGGGTCCTGGCCTCCCTCTGCCTCCTGTGATTCTGTTCTCCTTATCTGTGTCCCCTGGAGGTGTCGGTTACAGAGTTCCTCTGGGCCTGGACACTCGCCCTCTTCCCCTGGGGCATCAGGCACATCTGTCAGCTCCTTCTCAGGAACCCCTGGCCAGCCGGGCCTTCTCCACTGCTCCCCTGCCGGCTGCCTGCTGCTCCTGCCTTTGCTGGAGAAGCCCATGCACCCAGACTCCAGGGAAAGTGATGGGAAGTGACTGCACGTCCTCTAGACACGCCGGGAGCATGGCTCGTGTCTTCTCCCTCACCGTCGCTCAGAGCCTCCGTGCTGTCAGCTCCTCTGCTGGAGGGGACACACACACACAACACACACACACACACACTTTCCAGGTCGGCAGAGAACCAGGACAGCACAGGTGCAGCATCTGAGCCTTAGCTGTATGACGCTTGGACCCCGTCGGGTGCTTCTCCCTCGGGTGCTCTGTGACTTCCGGTGCGCTTCATTCCTCCGGGAGCAGTGTGACCTTCTACCCCGCGGCCCGCTCCCCTGGGCCCTGCTGCAGCAGCTGTCTACGCAACATTCAGCCGCAGAGCTTCTTCCTCTTCGGCTCAGGATGACATGTTCGTTCTTTGATTCTCACTGATTCAAAAAGGAAGTCTAACTGGGACTCATCTGGAGTCGGCGGGATCTTGTCGCCAAGTAAATTTACTTGGGAAATGAGAACAATGGGGATATGATGAACTGGAACGTGTGGTTTCCTTCTAATTAGTGAAAAAGCAATGAAGAACAGTTTAAGGGGCTTACGGGTGATTCTCTAGATAAAGGGTAGAAAAATTTGCCTTCTTGGAAGAGATCGCTCTAGATGTGTATTTTTTTTAAAAGTTTTTTGTGTTTTTTTTTTTTTTTTAAACTACGGCGCTGGCTCATTTCCCCCATGACCTCACAGCTGTGCTTACTCAGCGCCACCTGCAGGCACAGCAGTTCCTCTGGGCCTGGGCAACCAGACCCTGCCTGCCCGACCAACCGCCTTCTTCCTGCTCAGGTCCCCGCAGGCCCCAGGACCAGGGCTGGCCTTGCTCTTCTTGGCTTTCTTTTCTTTTCTTCTTTTTCTTCAAGATCTACTTATTTACTTGAAAGTCAGAGCTATAGAGAGAGAGGGAGAGACATCCATTGGTTCATCCCCTCCAAAATGGATGCAATGGCCAGGGCTGGGCCAGGCCAAGCCAGGAGCCAGGAGCTTCCTCCAGGTCTCCCACATGGGTGGCAGGGTTCCAAAAGCGTGGGCCATCATCCACTGCTTTTCCCAGGCCTTTAGCAGGGAGCTGGATCGGACGTGGAGCAGCCAGGACACGAACCAGCACCCATATGGGATGCCAGGGTCACAGATGGTAGCTTTACCCGCTGTGCCACAACACCTGCCCACCTCACGCAGCTTTTCTTATGGAAGATGTGGCTTTGTTCCCACCGCTGGCTCCTGAGCACACTGCTGCCTGAGATGTCACTAATTTATAGGGTGACCATATGTTCCAGTCGGCCCACGACAGCCCTAATTACACCCCCTTTTATTCACAGTGTCTTCATTTGGGTAATAAATCAAACGACCGCCGTGTCCATTTGGGGCTCCCCAGGCTGAGTGCGTCTGTGACCAGCACAGATGCTGGTTTGCTCCTGCTTCAGGCGACAGCGCCCCCTGATTCTGCAGGCGTGGGTTCCCCAGCCACAAGCCTGACCCTGAACGATCACACTCTTAGGGACTCCCCTCGGTGGTTCTCCAGACTCCAGGAGGCACGGAGGGTGCATGCGTGTACAGTCTGCTCTTCCTACGCTGGGGTTCTGCATTCAAGGATTCAACCAACCTCGGATCCACAACATGCAGAGAAAACCACCTCGGTACTGAGCACGTATAGCCGCTCTCCTGTCATTATCGCTGAACCGTCCGCTGTTACTATTTGCACGGCGGTATCATTTTCTGAGGTATTTTAAGTAACGGAGAGAGGATGAGTGGGAGTCGCATGCAAATACTGTGCCCTCTATCTGAGGGGACTCAGACATCCTCGGATGCGGGACTGCAGGGTCCAGGAGCCAACGCCTGGCAGACACTGAGGGCGACTGTGTGGGTTTCTGCTACACTGCTTTGTTAACAGTCTACTAAGAAAATCACTGACATTTTACTATTTTCCTTCCGTGCACTGTAAAACCAGACCTCTACAGAGGCAAACTGAAAGACGGCTAAAAGTAAATATGCTTTTCATCAGATGAGTTTTGCTTTTTACAGTTTCGGCTCAGACAATGAAAACTGCCCAGACACTTCTCATTTTTGAATTTTATTATCAAATTCACTTCCTGGTATTGTTATTCCAACACTGGGGAAGAGATGTTGAATTTCCAGAAGTTTTCACTTAATGTTAATAGAAAACAAACTCATAGAAATCTACTTGTTTGAAAAAAAAACTTTGTTCTAAACACGAACCTGCTTGACTATAAGAACTAGTTCACCTTATAATTTTGAAATATTAGCATCATCCTTAATTATATCCTTTGGCTGTTCCAGGCATGATCACAAGGCCATTGAAATTCAGATGATGAACTTGGCCTGACCCCAGGACACAGGACCCAAGTGGCCTGCAGCAGAGTTCACTGCTGGCAGCTGAGACAGCCCAAGTCCAGGTCCCGCACTTTCCCTTCAGGGCCCGGGGGCCCAGGGTATCACTTACGTCTCATCGGTGAACGCTATTCCAAAGTATTCCTTTTCCTTCAGATTGAAGTGAGATGCCACGAGGTCGAGAAGCTCCTTGGCCAAAAGCTTGGGCTGGGGGAAGAAGACAATGGAAAAGAGGTAGGTGGTGAGACACGACTTGTCCTAAACGTGCAGTCTCAGGTCCCTACAAGTTTTCCAATGAACGGACTGTCTCAGAGTGCAAGTGTATCAACGCAAACGATTTTTATTAAACCCCAAGGATTAGGCGATCGGGACACAGCTGAACAAGGAGCCACGGGAAGGGTCACTGACAGATGAGACCTTCTTTCTGCCCTGCTTCCTAGCAGTTTTCTTCTGTCGACAATCGGTACTTGCTCTCCGGCAGGGCTGTCAGATCCAGGGCTTCCCCATCCCTCTACTTTTTGCTGAAGTGACTTTTTGAAAAAGTGTCACCTACTTAACTTTTTGAAAAAGCATCATCTATTTAACAAAGTCTGTTATACAGATGATCCCAAACTTAGGATTTCTCAGCTTCACAATGGCGCAAAAGCGTACGACAGCACCTGCTCTGGTTCATCCCGTTCAGGACAGCAGTCAATACCTAACACGAGAGATTCAATTCCGCTTGTAAAATGGGCTTTGGGTGAGACGACTGTGCCCCACTGTAGGCTAATATGAGTGTCCAGGGAACAAAGCGAAGGCAGACTATGCACAGATACAATGCTCAGCGCGTGGTGTGGAGGAAATGCATTTGCCATTTGTGACATTCTCTAACTTTCTCAGGACTGAACCCCATTGGAAGTCAAGAAGCATCCATACAGCGGCAGGCACTGTCTGAGCAACTGACAAATAGCAGTCTCTAATCCTCTTCACAACGCTAGAAGGGTCCTGCTATTAATCTGTACAAGGAGGAAGGAAGTCCCCAGGGACTCAGCAAGTGCTGAGACTGGGATCTGAATCCTGGCCATCTGTCCCCAAGCACTCTATGTTCCTATAATGTTATTTTTTAAAATCTAGTTACTTACTTTATTTGAAAAGCAGAGACAGAGATTGATTTTGCTCCACCACTGGTTCACTATCCAAATTTTGGCAACAGCCAGTGCTGGGCCAGGCTGAAGTCAGGAGCCAGGAGCTCAATCTAGATCTCCCATGTGGACAGCAGTGACCTACGTACTTTAGCCATCACCTGCTGCCTCCCAGTGTGTGTATTAGCAAGAAGCTGGAATCAGGAGCAGAGCTGGGATTCAAATCCAGGCACTCTGATATGGGGGTGTAGTCTTAACCACTATCCCAAATACTCCCCTTCTAATTTTTAAATACAAACAATAAAAGTATCCTCCTGCAAGAAATATTCAAATTAAAGTCAAATGGCCTGGAATAATGCTTAAGTTGAATAAATTAAAAATTCACCCATCTCTTGCCTTTTAAAAAATATTTATTTATTTGACTGTCAGAGTGACTGATGGGGGGAGGGGCAGATCTTCTCATCTGCTGATTCACTCCCCAGATGACCACAACAGCCAGGGCTGGGCCAAGCTGAAGCCAGGTGCCAAGAACTCCATCCTGGGCTCCCACATGGGTGATAGGGACCCAAGTACTTGAGCCATCCTCCACTGCCTTCCCAGGTCCATTAGCAGCGAGCTGGATGGGAAGTGGAGGCCAGGATATGAACTAGCGGCCACATGGGATGCCAGTATGGGAGGTGGCGGCTTAACCTGCTATGCCACAACACCAGCCCCTCCTTTTGCCTTTTAAAAGAACAGTCTTTATCTAAGTATGTTTCCTTGTACACTCTTCCTTGCAAATCTCTGACAATCTAAATATGTGCACTAGGACTCGGGGAAGAAAAGCATCACAAGCTGTTCGTGAGTACCGTCCGGGCGTTACCCACCTCGCTCTATCACTGTTGAAATGACCACAGAACACCAGGTCCCGAGAGCAGGAAGGGGAAAGGTGCGTCGCTTAGGGATGCAGAGCTAACAGGGAGCGGCTGTTTCTAAATCGGCCTCCAGGTCACCCACATGAAAACACACTGCCTCTTCTCTACCATCACCGCTCAGGGTCAAGCACGCTCATCAGACGTCTCCAAGCTCAGAGCAAAAACAAAGGTTCCAGAAGAGAAAATATGTGTGTGTGAACATGTGTGTGCACACGTGTGCATGTGTGTACGTGCACATGTGTGCGCATGTACGTCTATGCACATTATATTCCACTTTCCTAAGTATACTCCTATCCTGACAGTTCTGCATTTCTCTGTTGGGAGAGTGGCTAAAGATCTAACAGTCTGATTTCACTTTTTGGGTGCTGTTGCGGACTGAATTATGTCTCCTCAAAATTCATAAGAAAATTCGTAAGAGGAAGCCCTAACCCTTCATGGTATTTTGGAAATGGGGCTTTGGGAAACAATTAGGGCTACGTGCGGTCATAAGGCTGGGGTCCCCAGGATGGTATTAGTGCCTTTTAAGAAGACACATCTGAGGGCGTTTCTTCTTTCTGTGCCACATGAGGGCACGGTGAGGTGTCTCACCATGAGCCAGGAAGAGAACCCCTACCTGATCCCACTGGCACCCTGATCTCGGACACCCAGCCTCCGGAACCATGAGAAAATAAATAAACGTGTGTTGTCTCAACCGCTCAGGCTATGGTATTTTGCCATGGCAGCCTGAGAAGACCTATAATTCAACATTAGTTACTTACAGAGGGTCTGCTACGTGCAGGCAACTGGGCAAATGCTGCAGGGGCTCCAAAAATGCGCAAGACATAGCACCTGCCAGTCAGGACCTTTCCCATTTTTCAGGGCCACAAAGTATGAACCGGGATCCTATTTAAAATGTCAAAGCAGAGGCTTCCCCTTTGCTGCCTCGATCCTGGGCACATGGGCGTGGCCTCGGTCTCCCTTGGTTCACCAGTGAAAACCACTTGGGCTAATGAGTGGGCTGTGATGCTGTGATGGGACTTCCTCCCCAGAAGACAGAAATCAACAGCAGGCTCCATCCTGATACCTCAACACCATCTCACATTCTGTCACTCCATTCACACTGTATGTTCACAAAGCAAAAAAAAAAAAAAAAAAAAAAAAAAAAAAAAAAAAAAAACAACAACAACAAAAGCAGTCTGTGTAACGAACAGGGAATTCAAGGTTTTATGTCAGCTCTTTCCTTCATGCACAGGGAATGTGCTACCCCGGGGAGAACACAGTGGGGTGACCCATACATGGCACATGTCACATCACTGATGGGTTACGAAGCCGAAGGCAGGGTGGGAGCTCTTGAAGGCAATGCCATGTTCACGACTGGCTGCTGCCCGCTGCGCTGCCCACGCCACCTCCATTCCCACGAGGGGTCTGGCTGCCCAGTCACCAAGCCTTGACCCTTCCAGTTGGGACTGCGAGGTACTGTGGCTGCTTTGAAAATGGCAATGCACTAGAATGTTTCCTTGCAAATGACTGCCATCCTTCCCAAGGGTGGCACGGTATTCCTCAGATGCTCGTTATTTACTGGAACATTCGGCCGCCCTTGAAGCTCGTGTCATTCGTAAAAGCATCCTCACTTAGTGACAAGGCATGTCTTCAGAATAGAGCTGACTTTTTTTTTCCCCAATGTCAAACATCACTTGAACTAGAGTCTGCTGAATGAGGAGAGGGGAGCGATGACCTGGGTTGACTTGGTTTTACAGAATGAGGTATGGACGATAAGTACTGTGGGTTCTTAGAGATTATAGCAAAAGATATGGCCCAAACGTGGAAATGACAGAAAGAAGGCGCCTGCTCTCTGAGAGTTAAACTTTAAAGCCAGTATCTCGGTGAACTTGATCAGAGATATATGAATTCACCCAGGAAGAGAAAGAACGCCTCCAGGGCGGTGCATGTGATTCACAATTAGAAAGAAGATGGGGGGGAGTGAATGGAAGGTGGTCCATGGGAGGGGCCGGTAGGGAGGGCAGCAAATGTGATCTCAGCCAAGAGGCATTGAGTATTTGGGTCCCTTATTCAGTTAAGGCCTTACAAGGCAAAAGTTTCCAGGCACGGGGCTATGCCAGCTGATCACAGTATATTTCTCTCTCCTTCTAATTCCATACCTTCTTTTTTAAAGATTTATTTATGTAATTTGAAAGTCAGAGTTATACAGCAAGAGAAGGAGAGGCAGAGAGAAAGGGAGAGAGAGAGAGAGAGGTCTTCCATCCACTGGTTCACTCCCCAGTTGGCTCCATCGGCCGAGCTAAGCCGATCCAAAGCCAGGAGCCAGGAGCATTCTCCAGGTCTTCCCACATGGGTGCAGGAGCCCAAAGACTTGGGCCATCTTCCACTGCTTTCCCAGGCCACAGCAGAGAGCTGGATAGGAAGTGGAGCAGCCGGGACCTGATCTGGCATCTCTATGGGATGCTGGCCCTGCAGGCAGCGGCTCTACCCGCTACGCCACAGTGCCTGCCCCCTAATTCCTTGTAAGAACTCACTGAGGCCTTTCTCAGTTACCCCATTACCATCTAAAACACAGATTATCATTCCCCCGCTAAAGTAGACTCTGAGACCTGCGGTGTCAGGCGAGCTGTCTTCAGATGCACACCCAAGCTGTGTTCTGGATACACACATGGGATACCCTTCACCCTACAAAAGGGAAGATTTCTGGTTCTTAAAAGGGATAAAATTCTGACACATGCGACAACATGGATGAACACCTGAAGACATTGTGTTAAGTGAGAGAAACTAGACACAGAGAGACAAATATTGTACGATGACACTTAAAAGAAGTACCCAGACTAGGCAAATTCATAAAGACGGGAGCTCAGAGGCGGCACTGGGGGAAGGAGAGGGTGGGAAATCATGGCTGACCGGTGGCAGAATTTCTGTGTGGGATGATGAAAAGTTTTGAAATTGGTAGTGACTGTTACATAATTATGAATGTACTTAATGCCACTGAATTGCACATACTAAAATGTTAAATGTTATGGTATATATAATTTACTCCAGTTTACAAACAAGAAAATAGGAAAAAATAGGTCTGGTTGGCTTCAAAACTCACCTGTGTTGAGCCCTCCCTGCCATCCCCCCTCTACTCATTCCGTTTCCTGGGTAAGAGGTCAAGGATGATGTGGCCACAGGGACCAATGTGGCTCAGCAGCAGGGTAAGCCGCGGCATGTGGTACCCCTACTGGAGTGCCAGTTCCAGGCCCAGCTGCTCCATTTCTGATCCAGCTTCCTGCAAATGAGTGTGGGAAGGCAAGGAAATATGGCCTACATGCTACGGCACGTGCCACCTATCCAGGAGATAAGCTGGAGTTCCTGGCTGTTGTGGCTACTTGGGAAGTAGACCAATAGAAGAAAGACTGTCTGGGACTGGTGCTGTGGTGTGTTAGATAAAGCCACTGCCTGCAGCACCAATATTCCATATGGACGCCGGTTCGAGTCCCGGCTGTTCCACTTCCAATTCAGCTCTCTGCTGTGGCCCTGGAAAGCAGTAGAAGATGGTTCAAGTCCTTGGGCCCTTGCATCCCTGTGAGAGATCTGGAAGAAGCTCCTGGATCCTGGCTTCGGATCAGCGTAGCTCTGGCCGTTGTGGCCATCTGGGGAGTGAACCAGCAGATGGGAGACATCTCTTGCTCTTGCTCTTGCTCTTGCTCTTTCTCTTTCTCTCTCTCTCTCTCTCTCTCTCTCTCTCTCTCTGCCTCTGCCTCTCTGTAACTCTTTCAAGTAAACAAAATCTTTAAAAAAAGAGAGACTGATCTATCTCTCCATCAGTCTCTCTGTCTCACTGTGTCACTCTGCCTTTCAATTAAATAAATAAATCTGTTTAGAAAAAGACCACGTGAGCAGAAGCCACTGACTAGATGAAGATCACTACCCAGTTGGAACCAGCACACTTATCTGACACACTTATCCGTCAGTATTTTGAATTTGGTTAACGGTGAAACAAAATCAGGATTGTGAGCCTGACAGCACAAACTGAAGAATTCTGCAGAGTAACACATGTCGCCCTGAGAGCCGTGTAGAGACTGGCTTTGGGTTCCTCTGTGGTAATGTGGCCCTCTGAGTTAGCCTGTCACAATACCCTGTCCAGATTAAAGAAGAAGAAGAAGCAGGAGAAATTCCAAAGATTTATTTATTTCCTTGAGAGGCATAGTTAGAGAGAGAGAGAGAGAGAGAGAGAGAGGGAGAGGGAGAGACAGAGAGAAGGTCAGGCAGAGCAAGAAGCAGAGAGATCTTCCATCTGCTGGTTCACTCCCCAAAATGGCTACAATGGCTGGAGCTGGGCCAATCCAAAGCCAGGAGCCAGAAGTTAATTCCAGGTCTCCCACATGGGTGCAGAGGCCCAAGGGTTTGGACCATCTTCTATTGCTTTCCCAGGCCATAGCAGAGAGCTGGACTGTAAGAGGAGCAGCCAGGACTCGAACCAGCGCCCATATGGGATGCCGGATCCGCAGGTGGCAGCTTTACCCGCTATGCCACAGCACCGGCCTCCAGGAATTTCTAATTAAGGGCACCTAAAAGGCTCTGAGTAGTAGCAGTAACATGAAAATAAACATTCTCCTCTCAAAGTCCTCTTTTTCAAGGACTGCATCTATTTGGACATGAACCTGTTGTTTAAAAACTCAGCTGCATACAGCAGTTATTATAGATCACAGGTGCCAATTCTCAAGGAAGAAAAGCCCACAGGGATCACTCGAACAATTTACAAAAGGAGAAATAAAAGCAGTCGAGGAGGAAGGTACCAGATCCCAGAAGAGTTCAGGTCGCTAGTCCTGGATCTATCACCCTTTAAAAGCCACACACTGTTCAAAAACCCCACGGAGGGCTGCCCATCAGTGGAGGTGAGATCAGGGGCCATGCAGCAAACCTCGCTAAAACCGCTGAACTTCCAGGGGAGTCATCACAGCATCGCCCCGCCCACCCTGAGGGACTCAGGAACTGGAGCTGTGGGTCGCGGAATGGCTGCAGTTTAGGCATTGCGCCTTCTGATCTGAGACAACATCCCACCTGGACGTGGTGGTGATTAATGAGCTACACCGTTCCCAAAGTCTCCTCAGCTCCTTGAGAGGAAAGTCGCTGGGTAAGCAGAAAGCTTTTTGCTATTATATACTTTAAAGGGATGTTTACAGGCGAATTCTGCTGATTACAATTTGCCTGTTACTGTGCCGTAAACATCTGTGGAGCTTTGCAGGGATCGGACCGGGAGCGGGGCCAGAGAGGCAGCCTGTAGCCTCATCAAGTCCTAAAGGCCAGGAAAGGGGCAGGAGCCTACATGGAGATGTGAACAAGGCAAGTCCTGTGCGTCTTGGGTTAGAAACAGCCTCTTCTGGGTCCTGGGCCATCCTGGCCCTACAAGGGTGCTGCACTTAGACAATCCCCTCAAGCCAGTCATAACGCTGTTCATGCAGTAGCTTCTCTCTCTCTCTCTCTCTCTCTCTCTCTCTCTCTCTCTGTCTCAGATTCTCTTTGCATGGCCTTCTAAGCATGCATTTCTCTTTACATCTGGCAAATGCAATCTCCCTGCAGAATGCACTGCTTGGTGGAGCCACTCCCTGTGCTGACAAGATGGCCTTTCCAAGGAGAAAGGAGCTTAGAGACCTGGGCTGCAGCCATGTGCTCTAAGGAGGAAGGGAGAGCAGCTCTTTGTCTTGGTTGCTCTGACTCCACTACCTAGATCTGAGTTCCTGAGGACCCTAGATTATTCCAGTGGGAAGACGGTTCTGATCAGGCCCTGGCCACTGCTTGGCCTGTCTTCTACCGACTGTGATGAATGCAATAGCACAGAGCACGTGGGTAGGGCTGTCTCTGGCCACAAGACAAATCCTTCCAGGAATCAGGTGATGAGGTGGCACTGCTCCAAGTTTTTTTAAAGACTTGTTTATTTATTTGAAAGGTCGAGTTACAGGGAGAGAGGGAGAGAGAGACAGCGTGAGACAAAGATCCTCCATCTGCTGGTTCACTCGGCAAATGATAGAAATGGCCAGGATTGGGGCTGGGCCAGGTCAAAACCAGGAGCCAAGAACTCCATCTGGCTCTTCCCATGGGTGCCAGGGGCCCAAGCACTTGGGGCATCTTCTGCTGCCTTCCCAGGCACATTAGCAGGGAGCTGGATCGCAAGTGGAGCAGCTGGGACCTGAATGGGCCCCATATGGAATGTCGGCATCACAGGCAGCAGCCAGACCCACTGTGCCACAATGCTGACCCAGGAACTTTGCAATTTTTCACAGAATATATATGCTCTATTTACAAAACACCACTGTATCTTTATACATTTTTTAAAATTTGGAAATCAGAGAGACAGTGAGCTCCCATCAGCTTGTTCACTTCCCTACATGTTCACAATGGTTGAGGCTGGGTGGGGGCCAAAGCCAGGATCCGGGAATTCAATCCAGTGGGAGGCTCCTGTGGGGGCGGGGGTTAAGGACTCAATTACTTGAACCATCACTACTGCCTCCTGGGTCCGCATTCACAGAAGCTGGGGTCAGGAGCCAGAGTGGGGACTTGAACCCAGGTTCCCTGATGTAGAACGTGGGCAACTTAACCACTAAGCCACATACCCACCCATCGACCACGACTTTAAAGGTGAAATGTGCTCATCCCACACAGATGGTCTTGGGCAAATCATATAAACCCTCGGGGCTTCGGCTGTCAGCTGTCAAACAGTGCACTAGAGTTGAAGGAGTGGAAATCCTAAAATACCCTCCTTTGTGTTACTAAATTTAATTTCTCCCTTCCCTCAGACTGCCCAGCCTCCCCAGAGGTCTTATTCGCTTGTTAAAAAAAAACCTCTACAACTGACTCAACTCGCCCCGATCGCTTCTGTCTCATCAGTCACCACACCCCACCTGTCTTACACCACCTTCGACAATTGGGGGAGCTTTTGTGCCCCCGTTTTCTCAGATGCAAAATGGGATAGTGACTCTGCCCACTTCACAGGGCTGCTGGGAGAATTCAATGAATGAGCGATATCTACCTAACGTACTTACAACAGCGCCTGGCATGTGGTGAGCGTTGTACGTGTTCATTGCTATCTCAGTTCTCCATCACCTCACTCACGTATCATTACCGACAACAACAACAAAAAACCCCAAACCTTCTAAATGGTACAGGTTCGAACGCACACCTGACAAGCTACCCCCATTTACCCATCCGACGTCATCTTTGCCCAATTCCCTAGGAAAAAATAATTCCCGCTCAATATCTTTTCTGTTGAACTAAAGAAAACACCTGTTGTGGACCCATCCTCTCTCCTCCCCCTTCCTATTTAAATGTTATCCTGCCGAAAGCTCTCTTCCTCCATGAAGCCCTCCCTGACCACCTCCCCTACCAATGTTCTCTGTCTTCTCTCAGTTCCTAGAGCATTTACCACAAGCACCATATTCTCCCTTGACGTGGGATCTCATGTGGTGGTGAGCTTTGTGTGCCATCTGTGTACCCTGAAATGGGCTGAATGGTGGCCTCCAAAAAAGGTGTCTACATGCCACTCCCTGGAATGTGTGGATTTTAGCTTAGATTACCAGAGCTGTGATTAAGGTTCTTAAGAGGAGGAAATTACCCTAAGTTGTTCAAGGGGACCTAAAATATATCACACATCTCCTTGTAAAAAAGCAGCACTGTTCACAATAGTCAAAATACATCATCAACCAAGATGCCCTTCATCAGATGAATGGATAACAAAAATGTTGATCAAGCGTGCTGTGGCGTAGCGGGTAACCCCCTGAGCTGAAGCGCCGGCATCCCATGTGGGCGCCGGTTTGAGACCCAGCTGCTCCACTTCTGATCCAGCTCTCTGCTATGGCCTGGGAAAGCAGTAGAAGATGGCCCAAGTCCTTGGGCCCCTGTACCCATGTGGGAGACCTGGAAGAAGCTCCTGGCTCCTGGCTTCAGATTGGTGGATTGGAAGAGACCTCTCTCTCCCTCTCTCTCTCTCTCTCTCTGTCTCTGCCTCTCCTCTCTGTGTAACTCTGAGTTTCAAATAAATAAATTAATAAATCTTTAAAAAAGAAGAAAATATTGCCTGCAGGTTGAGGGGTTGCCTGCAATGCTGGCATCCCATCCAGCACCAGTTCGAGTCCTAGCTGCTCTGCTTCAGATCCAGCTCCCTACAAATACACTTGGGAAAGCAATGGAAGATGGCCCAAGTGCTCAAGCCCCTGCCACCCACATCGGAGACTTGGATGAAGTTCCAGGCACTTGGCTTTGGTCTGGCTCAGCCCTGGCCATTGCAGCCATTTGGGAAATAAACTGGCAGATGGAAGATCTCTCTCTCTCTCTCTCTCTCTCGTCTCTGCCTCTCTCTCTCTCTCTCTCTCTCTCTCTCTATATATATATATATATATATATATATATGACTCTGCCTTTCAAATAAGTGAATATATCTTTTTAAAAATCTGGTATATAAACACAATGGAATATTATTCAGCTATAAAAAGGAATGAAATTCTACCATTTGCAGCACATGGTTGGAAGTGGAAGACATCATGTTGACTGAAATAAACCAGACACAGAAAGACAAATACTGCATGTTCCCCCTTCTACGTGGGAGCTAAAATTAAAAAAAAGAGAAGAAAAGAAATGCCTGTGGATATCAGTTTTGCTGCAAATACAGTGTTTTGCCAAACACTGTTTTAACTCCTTGTCCAGCAAATGGATAGGAATTACATACGACTATAATTCTACTGAGCTTGTGACTATTTTAAAAATGTACTTTAATGAGTGAAGTTGAACATCTTTTCATTTGATTATTGTGTACAGCACATGCCTATGTGCCTGCTGGACTTTGTTCTTTTTTACTTTTTTTTTTTTTTTTAAATTGAACTCTTTATTTAGTGGAGCCAATAAACCACTGACTATAATGTAAACTTACACTGTTACCTCAAAAACCAAATAAATGCAATATTTTTGAAAAGAGGAGGCGGGCAGATGTTTGAGACAGAGACACAGGAGAGCAGAAGGCGAAGGCAGAGGAAGAGACTGCACAAGGAAGACACCGGCCAGGGACAGCCGGCAGCCACCAGACGCCAGACGAGTGAGCAGCCGACTGTCCCCCGGAGCCAGCCCCGGGCTCCACGTTTCTGCTGCTTTTAGCCACCGAGTTTGTTGTGACAACCAAGAGGACGCCCGCACACCCTCAGACAGAAACCCAGAGATGGCATGCCTGCTCCCCAAAGTGCCTGGGGTACAGTCCCGGGGCGGAGGAGACTTAACACTTGCTGGCACTTTGAGAGGAGCGGGTTCCTGGGGGGGGGGGGGGGGAGGCACAAGAGCCTGTGCCCAGGAGCTGACCCTGGGGCTCTCCGCAGGGGACTCAGTCCCCTGGCACCCCTTCTAGTCCCCCCCCACCCCACCCTGTGCTCTCCCTGGGGCATCTCACAGACTCTAAATCAAAGGCATTGCCTCTTCCCAGTTAATTGCATTAAAATAATAAAAGCAAATGTCAAACAAGAGCCATCCAACAGCTCCCTTCTCTGCTCTGGGAGGAAGCACAGCTAAGCCTGAAGACCGCCCATCAGCTCTCCCTCTCCTCCAAGGCTGTTCCAGATAATTCTCACAGTGACCACGGGGCTGCTGGGAGACGGACCGGACCGTGCCTGCTGATGGCACGGAGACAACCACCGCTCGGTGCCCAGCACTGCCAGCCCAGCAGCTTTGCCAGGGACCCTGGCTCCCAAGGGCTGGGTGATTCCTTGGGAATCACCTTTTGAATCATCCTTTTGAGGACGGCTGCAGCTTTGAAGACAGCAGGAAGCATCGGGTCCTGGGAGCCTGCAGAAAACGTGGCCAGGCTCCTCCAGCTTTCTGAGTAGGAGGGGCTAGGGTTAACTTTCCAGAAAACCTAAAGGGATGCGGGGAGCCTGGCTGGGGGTGGGGGTGGGGGGCGCCATTTGCGGTGAGGAGGCAGCGTTGAATAAATGATGCCAGCGCAGGCTGCTGCCCCTTTGAAGTCCTGCCTGCTGTTGTGTGTCCCTCCCCCTCCCCCTGGGGGCTCGGCAAGGAGCTAGGCGAGTGTTCATTGGCTGCCTCCTCCTGGGGGAGGGGGGCCGTGGTGGAAGGGGAGGTATGAGGTCACTGCTGTGCGGGAGGACGGCAGGTCTCCCAGGTCTCCCGGCCCTGGTACCCTCTGGGCTCTGCTCTGATTAGCTGGGGAGGCTGATTTCCTTCCTGTCCTCTCCCGGCACAGCTGCGGCTGGGGACAAAAGGAGAGGCTGCTCCCTTTAAGCAGGCTGAGCTGAAGAACAATGGGGCCCCTGCTCCTGGCTAGGGAGGACCAGAGAACTCCGTCTGTCCTCTGTCTGTCTGTCTGTCTACCTGGCAGCACACAGGTCCTGCTTGAGAGAGCACTTCTCCATCCCAGAGGCCCCTCTCAAGGCCAGACTGGGCTGGCAGTGGACAGGAGATGAACCTGTCGCCTCCAGCTTGGAGTGAACACAGCTGTAGGTCACAGCCCACACTGGCTGCAGACGTGGGGGGGCCAGCACGCACAGTGACCTTGCAGTGAGGCCAGCGACTGTCCCCGCCTTTGCTGCCTGCCTGAGTGCTCTAGGAACCAGACCCCCCTCCAAGATCACTTCCTTTTGACAGAGAAGGGAAGTAACCAGCCAGAGGCACCTGCCACACCGGTGAGGTTGGGCCACCTGGAAAACACCGGGGGTACAGACGATCTACCTGACCCACTTAGTTCAGGGGCCAAATCTAAGGCCCAGAAGCCTGACCCACGACCAGGGGGCCACCTTAGCCACCAGCTTCCGATGAGCCAGGACCCAGGTGCTGGACAGAAGCCCTTTGCCCTCTTATTATTCCATGTCCAGAAGAGGCTGGGCAGGTCACAAAGCCCTGAAGCTGGAAAGAAGAAAAAAAAAAAAATAAAAACAAAAGGACATAAAAGAAAAAGGGGCCCGAGGCAGGACAAACAAAGGCAGTCCCTGAGGCAAACGAGGCAAGAGTCTCTGTCTCTGTGCACCTGCTCTGCTCCCCCGCCCAACCCCAAGCTTGACTTGTATCATCCCAGGTCATATTCAAAACAGCCCAGCCGCGATTCCTACACCAGGACACTGGGGCTTCGCAATGGTAAAGGCACACTCCTTGACTTTGGGTGGTTCTTTGTTAGAGATATTGGAGGCTGAAGTGCACTGAATACAGGTAGCCTGCCAATCATCCCAGCTTAGCCTCATCTGCCATAAACATGTTCACAGCACTTCCATCAGCCGACAGCTCGCCAAAGCCTCCTGTACACTATGAGCATGGAAGATCTCGCGTTATTTACCGAACACTGCACTGACGGTCAGAAATGGAATGGTCGGATGGGTGCGCTTCTGTAGGATCAGAACTCAGGGCCACTGCTGTGTGACCAGGAACGCACCCTCGCAAAGGGCACAGAGCCCATCAGGGCTTGAGTTAGAGCTAACTCCAAAGCCCAGCCCTTTATTTTATTTATATGTTTTGAAAACATTTTCTCACTGACAAAAAGCGTTATCTATCTATCAAGTACGTGCTGTTCTGAGACATGCACACATAGTGGACTAACCAGATCAAGCTAATTAACATATCTACCACCTCACACACTTAGCACACTTTTTTGTCTCGGCGGTATTTCCAGTTTACTTTCGTGGCAATTTTCAAGTGGAGAAGCAATTGTTATGGACTAGAGTCATATGGTGTCCAGCAGAGCTCCTGGACAAGGCTTTGTATTAAACATCGGGGTCCAGATCTGGCACGGAGAGGCTCTTCTGAGGTCGGAACACTCAGGGCATGGGCGATGCTTCCTTCTCAAGGATTTTGTCAGAGAGGAAGTTCCCAGTGGGTGTGGATCATGTTTTATTAGTGTTTGTAATTCTACATCCCGACATAGTCCCTGACACATAGCAGGTGCCTCTTAAAGGTTTCTCCTTTTCTTATTTAATTAAATTAATTATTTTGAGAGACAGAGAGAGACAGACAGACAGACAGAGAGCAGGTCCACACTTGCAATGGCCAGGGCTGGGTCAAGTCGAAGCCAGGAGCTGAGAACTCAATCTGGATCTTGCACATGGGTGAGAGGAACCCAACTGGATATTGACACTCTGAGGAATGAAGATGCTTGGTGGTGATCCCCTAACAGATCATGAAGCCGTGATTCCAGTCCAGGTCTCTTGACTCTGAAGCCTTCCTGCTTCCTCACTGAGCCTACTGCCTTCCAGGGTGCACTGGCAGGAAACTGGAATGCAGAGTGGAGCAGGGACTCGAACCCAGGCACTCCGATAAGGGTTGCAGGTGTTTTAGCTGGCATCTTAACCACTCAGCCAAACACCTGCCCCTTAATGAAGGCTTCTTGTTGGCAAAATGGGCTGAGGGTGGAGTATTTAATCCTTATTCCAGCAGGAGGGAGAGGCTGAGCCTGGCACAGAACTGCGAGGTAGCAGTTGTGGTGCGACAGAGCGAGGTGGGACCAGACATCCCACGCTCGGCTGATGCAAGAGCCGCTGAGTTTCAGCAGATCCACCACCTCCAGGCCCCTGTGAGAGGCCTGGGAAATACATGTTCAAGGCAATGTTGCAAGGACGTGCCACGGCCCTATCCCCAACCCTACATCATTGTATTATCTCCTCCTCCCCCAACCACCTCCGGCCTCTCTAACCATCCCCCATCCCTTCCCCACTCCTCTCTCTCAAGACTCCACCATTGAACCATGGGATGGGGACTCCCTGGGCACAACCAGCTTTGTTTCCCAGCTGTTCTCCTTCCCCCTCTCCTTTTTATACTCTTATTCCTTTGGTCTCTTCCTCCTCCATGCATGTCCTTTCTTCCGTGTTTTTCTAAGACACAGCCTGGTCTCAGCGTTCTGAAACTTGGGGCTGCTACCAGTGTAGCAGGGAGGCTTTCTCCTCCATGCATTTGAACGCTGCCTATTGGGAAGGCTCTGACAGGCGTACATAATTATTGCAACCGGCTCTTCTAGCCAGCTGGGGGAGCCTGCTTTATTCAGGATCGCCCCAGGGGACTCTGGGAGGTGGGCAGGTGTTCATTAGGGAGGTCTCCTGATTAACACAGTAAACCCCCAGACTGCAGCCTGCTCAAGGCAATGTCACTAGGACTGTGAATGCAGCCTTCGTGCATTAATGAAGCAATAACTGTTTTGGTGAGGGGAAAACACAGAGAGGAGGCAGTGCACAACTTGCCTCTGCCAGATACAGCTGTCAGGTCTCTGGTCCAAATTCTGAGGCATTTCTAGCAACTATGGGGATACTAGGTTAAGCTCCATCTTCTTGTCTTTCTAAGTTTCACCTTCCACAGCCATCTTGCCAACTGCTTCCCTTTTTTTTTTAAGATTTACTTTAGGGGCTGGAGCTGTGGCGTAGCGGGTAAAGCCACCGCCTGCAGTGTCAGCATCCCATATGGGTGCCGGTTCGAGTCCGGCAGCTCCACTTCCAATCCAGCTCTCTGCTGTGGCCTGGGAAAGCAGTGCAAGATGGCCCAAGTCCTTGGGCCCCTGCACTCATGTGGGAAACCCAGATGAAGCTCCTGGCTCCTGGCTTTGGACTGGCGCAGCTCCTGCCATTGCAGCCAACTGGGGAGCGAATCAATGGATGGAAGACCTCTCTCTCTCTCTGTGCCTCTCCTCTCTCTCGGTGTAACTCTGACTTTCAAATAAAGAAATAAATAATTTATTATTATTTAAATAAATTATTTTATTTATTTCAATTATTTATTGAATTTATTTATTTATTATTTTATTTATTTATTTATTGAAAGGTAGAGCTACAGAGAAAGACAGAGACATCCTCCAACCACTGGCTCACTCCTGAATGCCTGGGGCTAGACTAGACCGAAGTGAGGAGCTAGGAACTCCACCCAGGTCTCCCACATGGGTGACAGGGACCAAGTAGTTGGGCTGTCCTCCGCTCCCTTCCTGGATGCACTGGCAGGGAGCCCGTTGGAAGCAGAGCAGCTGGGACTCAAACTGGTGCCCATATGGAATGCCGGCATGGCAGGCGGTGGGTTTACCCGCTACATCACGGTGCTGGCTCCTTCCACTTGTTCTGATTTTCCTCAAAAGGAGGCTGGTTCTGGATACTCTGTTAGGGCTCCATCTAGTCCTGCAGGGGGTAATACATTACTAATCCAGATGTAAACCACTCATACATTCCCCAGGGGTGAAGTTCCTTCTCCGGGGTCAAATAGCACACTGCAGACTGGGGATCACTGAGATGGGTCCCGTGGGTCCAAGGACCAACTGAAACTGGACGGCTGTCAGAGCAGAGAAGGGAGTCACCCTAGCGCAACAGGAGTCCTGAAATAGGCTGTCTGGTGCCGCCTTGGTGAGGTTTGATGACCTGGATTGCCAATTTTGTAGTCAGCAGTAGCTGGGAGCTCCTAGGATTTCATACGCCAAAGGACTGCTTAGCAACAGGGCAAAGTAGAGGAGTAAAGCTAGGGTCATTTTTTGAAACTGCTTGCTTGCTACTTTCCTAGTGTAATGGCCTGAACAAGTGACTCCCAGGCCACCTGCTGTCCTTTGCCTTGGATATGGCTAGCTTCCAATAAGGCAGCTTCCTTGCTACCACATTGGTGCCTAGGGTCACGGGTCTTGAGGGGTTAAAATACAATAGAGCACCAGGATCTCTCTGAAAATGTCGCTGTCCTGTTCATGAGATGTGGGCGGTGGGTTTGCAATCAGAACCCAGGGCTTGGAACCCCAGTTCTTTTTCTTTTTTCTTTTTTAAGATTTATTTATTTGAAAGTCAGAGTTACAGAAAGACAGAGCAGGGAGAGAGAGAAAGGTCTTCTATCTGCTGGTTCAATCCCCAGATGGCCAAAATGGCCAAAGCTGCGTTGATTCCAAGCCAGGAGCCAGGAGCTTCTTCCGGGTCTCCCACACGGGTGCAGGAGCCCAAGGACTTGGGCCATCTTCTACTGCTTTCCCAGGCCACAGCAGAGAACTGAATTGGAAGAGGAGCAGCTGGGATTCAAACCAGTGCCCGTATGGGATGCAGACGGAGGGTTTAACTCACTGCACCACAGCGCTAGCTCCTCCCAGTTCTTTCTGATGTATGAACTGCTCACTTCTGGCCTTGGCTTTGAAAAGCTGGGACCATAATATCCACCTGTTGCCAGGACTCATCATTGCTTACAAAGTACTCAGCACACAATAGGTGCTTATTAAAAGAAAGATCCACTTTTCTCCTTGATCAGTAACTGAATCCCCATAACAAAAACCACTTATCCCCTCATCCCTCTGACAAAGGCCTCGTTTTCTGATCAGAATCTAAATCTTCTCCCATCTGCACCCCTGCCCAGTGCCTCCTTAGGGTTAAAACTCCATTCACTGCGTGGCAGAAAAGGCAGCTGTGGGTTTCAGTGTTTGTCAGCGTTCTCATTCGGATGCACCCGCGGTGCCTTCTCTGTGGATGCCCGCTGTGGACCGCTCCTGCGTACTGCTGGCAGGAACCTGCTAGCCGGCTACATTTTGCTCTGCTGCTGATGCCATTTTCGATACAGAGGAAAAGGCACTCTCTCTGGGGTAGGAGAGGACTGAACAGCTGCCCCAGGTGCTGGCTTCCTAGGAGGCTAAGATCAATTTTTGGCTGAAAAATTCCCCGACAGCACTCCCTCCCTTCTGATATGCTAATGAAGGGGATGCAAACAGACCCACTGCTGGGTCCAAAGAAAACCTGTGCTTGCAAAACCCTCACTCTGATCAAAAATAGTATCTTACTATTTACCTACATCCCCCCTTCTTCTGAAAGGTTTCAAGGGAGCTTACAGAATTTTAAATAGTTTTAAACAAAGGGATAAAGAGCAAGAATCAGACAGCCCATAGAAAGGGGTCAGGAGGTGAGGTCAGCCATACAGTCCCCCCTCCATCTGCAGGGGGTCCATTCCAAGCCCCCTACTGGATGCCAATGGCTGTCCCAGAGCCTGTATACACTGTGTTTCCTCCTTTACACACAAACCTATGATGAAGTTTATTAATTAGGCACGGTAAGAGATTAGCAACAATAAAATAATCATAAACAATCCACTGTATAGATAACAGTAGAACAATGTACTGGAATTAGTGTTATATGATCCGGGGCTCCATTGCAGTGTAGCGAGTAAAGATGCTGCCTGCAATGCTGACATCCATATATTTGGGTGCCTATGCGGGTCCTGGTTGCTCCAGTTTCAATCTAGGTCTCTGTTAATATGCCTGGGAAAACAGCAGAAGATGGCCCAAGTACTTGGGGCCACGGTACCCATTGTGGGAGATCCAGATGTAGCTCCTAGCTCCTGGCTTTGGCCGAGGCCAGCCCCAGCTGTTGCAGCCATCTGGGGAGTGAGCCAGTGGATGGAAGGCATCTCTCTCCCTCTCTCTCACTGTAACTCTGATTTTCAAATAAATAAATAAATCTGCATATTAAAAAACAGTTATGGGAGGGTGGGTGTTTTGCCTAGCAGTTAAGACATTGGTTAAAATAACTGTTTCTTATCAGAGTGCTTGGGTTTGATGTCTTCCTCCAGTTCCTGACTCCAGCTTCCCACTAACGCAAACCCAGGGAGGCAGTGGTGATCACTTGACTGGCTGGGTTCCTGCGACCCATGTGGACTGGGTTCCCGGCTCCCAGTTTTGGCTTCAATCTAGGACTGGCTATAGTGACCATTTATAGAGAGAGTGAACCAGAGGATGGGAGCTTTCTCTGCTTGTATCTCTGCCTGTCAAATAAATACAAGATTTGTTTGAAAGGCAGAACGATAGAGAGAAAGACAGACAGAGAGGTTTTTTCTCTCCTTTGGTTGACTACCCAAATGCCTCCAACAGCCACAGCCAGGCCAGGGAAAAGCCAGGAGCCAGGAATTCCATTCTTCCACCCACTGTTTCACTCCCTAAATGGCTATAGCAGCCAGAGCTGGGCCAGACCAAAGTTAGGAGCCAGGAGCTTTTTCTGAGTCTCCCACATGGGTGCAGGGGCCCAAGCACTTGGGCCATTCTCCGATGCTTTCCCAGGCACATTAGCAGGGAGCTGGATCAGAAGTGGAGCAGCCGGAAACTGAACCTGCGCCCACCTGAACCTCAGGCTGCAAGCCAATCCTCTATGCTACAACGCTGGCCCTTTGATAAGTTTTTAACACATGTTCATGTTGGCTACTTGTTAGGCAGCCTGGCACTGACTTTCTGTCTTGATTCTTGAAAGCCAAATCATGTCAGAAATATGGAGTCAGGCCCAATTCATGCAAAGCAAAATAGGCCCCTGCAGGCTGAAAGCAAGGAATGCCCAAGAAGTCATGTTCCAGAAAGCAAAACCTGACGGACTGGGCCAAGCACCTTTGGATCTGCGACACGGACTGGAGGTGCTAGTGCCACCTGCCAGGGAGCCAGAACGGCCCTGACCTGTGTTTCCTCTGTGGCAGGTCTCCAAGCACACCCTGGGGGACAGGAGGTTAGTCTCACCCATCAGCGGGAGTGAGCAGGGGTCCCGCTGCTGCCGCCTGTTTCCGGGTGCTCTACTCTCTAACGCTGGGTGCTACTGCTCCATAGCAGCTCCCTTGGTCTTACTGGTCCTTCTGCTATCTATGCTCCCCAAAATACTTTTCATTCAAGAGTCCGGTGGGTAGACCCTGCTACAGAGGCAGCAGCCTTGGCCGCACGTGCTACTCTCTAGGGCTGACCCTAGTGGATCCTGCAGCTCCGCGGGGAACTCACAGAGCTATGGGAGGCCTGGCCTGGAGCACTCTGCCCGCAACATTGTCCAAGTTCATTTCCTCTCAAGGATGACAACCTCCTGAGGTCAGCATGGTAATGTCTTTGTTTCCATGGAGCTTGGTCCACTGTTAAGCAACTGCCTTGGTAGAGGACTGTGAGGAACGGTGGACACAGGACTGTAGCCGGAGAAGCCCGCATCCTGGCCCCAAACGGTGTTCCCACATCAAAACCCTCATCACTCTTGACAGGAGCCTGGGAAGAGCTCACCTGATCTGCTGGTCCCAACTCCCACCGAACTCAAGCGCCTCCCAAAGTGGGAGACCACCCCTTTCTCAGCAGGTGTCAGAGGCACCATCAGCCGCTGGAGGTCTCTACTTGGGAACCAGGACTCTTCCAGATATGGGTCCAGAACTTTCTCTTCTGTGTATGATCCTATCGGCCCCCACCATGCCACGAGAGCGGAGCTGAGAACGTGGCGGGGTGGGGGGGGAGGCCTGTGTCAGTGGGAATGGGGGGGTGTGCATCCCAGGTACCCAGCTGGCTCTTCTTGTCAAAAGAGTTTCACTGGAAGAAATCGGGGTCCCCTGAAACACTGAACTTGAAGGTGGCAGTGCGATGTTTCACAGGCAGTGCCTGGGCCCTCTGACCCCTTCCCCTGGAGCCTGGCAATGACCTCATCTGGGATGTGATTGTGTGCTCGCCCAGCTGCCCTCCCTCACTCTCTCCTGGGGCCTTGGCTTTCCCTTCTGGAGCCAAAGCGCATCCATGTGAAGACGGGGGAGTCACCGCTGGCTATGACCTCGTGACACCAAGCGTCTGCTGGGCAGGGCGCTGTCGGTCCCTGGCCCCCTCCCCTGTGTCTGAGTAGGCAGGGTCACAGCAGGCCCACGTCCAGGCACAAAGGAGGTTTTGTCGTCTGTGCTGCTGCCTTTCAGAGCCTCTCTGATGGACCCTTCTGAAGACGGCAAGGATTCAGGAAGGCAGGAGGAGACGGTGAAGATAATGGGAAAACATCTTCCTCCCCAGAGCTCCTCAACAGCCACGCTGCAGACTGAAACAGCCCGGGGCCAGGGTCCGAGGTCAAAGTTCTTTCCCTGTCTCCACTGACCTCAGAGTGCTACAGCTGTGAGGGAAACGCTGGGGTCCGCAGTCCACTCTCAATGGCTCCATTTAACTTAGGCCTACTCTCTGGCAGGATGGGCAGGGGGCTTCAAATGAATGCAATACCCATGCTGCCGTCTAACACCTTATGGGGAGCCTTCCTCTGATGACCGGGGAAAGCAAAGCTGGATGCTGACAGATAAAAGAAGTTTGACCCTGACCTTCAGGTTCAAGGTCATGCAAGGTGTTTGTGTATGCATGTGGATGCACAAGGTCAACATTGTAACTTTTTTCACTCCATCTGCCACCTCATAGTTGGACAAAGGGAAAGGTGAGCTGCTCACTTCCCCAGTCCTGGCTTTTTAAACCAAGCGCGACTTTGCCGAGTTTCTCTGGGTGACCCTGCGACCTGGGGACCTGGACATGCAGTCACAGCCTCAAGGATCCAGGATCACTGTCAGGAAACAGGAAGGCTTCCTAGTCAGAGACCTGGGCAGGAATGACAGCTTCCTGAACGACTATGGGATCTTGGCCAAGGAGCTTAATTTCTCGGCGCTTAGGCGTCTTGTCTGGACCTCACACCAGCAACCCTCCGGACGCTGTGCCGAGATTAAGTAAGACAGTATGTGTACAATGTCATTCAGTTCTCGACACCTGATGATTACCTAACGCTTGCTAATTCCTTCCCTGTCTTCCTTCTGCACTTTCACTCCACACTCTTATCAACATCCTCACCCCGCGCTTCCTTCTGCGCGTGGCACAGCCCCCCAGCTGCCACTGCCTGGGAAACCCCGTGTCTTCCTACGGCACAGACTCCTCCCTCCATCAGAGTTCAGGCCGTCTAAGGACGCAGTAGTTTTTTGCAGCCAAATCAGAGGAAAGAAATCTCTTGGCACGTCATCTTGCAGATTTGACTTCCTCGGTTAAAGAGTGGAAGAGAAAAGGGCAAACAGCAAGCGCCAAGCCCTGCCCTGGACTCCCACTGGAATGCACTGATGACAAGTCAGACCAGGAAAACCAATTCACCTGCCCAGATCAGAGCGAGGTGAACCCAAGCATTGCTTTTCCTGCACCCTTCTGATAGCTCTTTCAGCATCTCGGACAAAATACAGCCCGAGCTGTCCTTCCCCTAGGCCCTCCTGGCCAATCAGTGGCAGGAAGGTCAAGGATTGTCCACTGCACTGTAAAGATTCTTTTCTCCAGGACTCCTGGGCTTTGTTTAGAGCCAGAGGTTGTAGAAGGGGAAGCAGGAGGTGAGGGCAGATGTCGCCGGGATGTTGCGTCACATCAGCGATGTTCAGCCTGGGCAGCACCTTCTGAGTAACTGGCAAGTTCCCAGGCCAGAGACCCCCCGGGGCCATTGGCACTGGGTGCAGCTGGGAACCTGCCAATTCCAACGTGCAGCCAGGGCTGGGAGTCTGTTCTCAACTAAGAATCCCTGTGTTGTAGGGAAACGTTTATGTGTGATGTTAATGGAGTGTCGACACCTTCCAGCTGCCAAGTGCCTTCACGTACGCATCTGGTCTCCATGTACTCAGCCCACTATCTACGGAACACCCACTGTGTGCCGCGGATACATCATAGCGGGCCACAGCTCCCAACATCATGGAGCTCTGGGACAGCAGTCACACAATTAGCCTAATTTATGGGGCACTTGCCCTGTCCAGGCCAGTGAATCCGATTCTGGAGCTGCTTACCAGCTGTGTGGCCTCAAGCAACAAAAATGCAACTGTCAATAAAATTTCGGTACATGTGTCATGGAGTGCTGTGAGGATTGGAAGCCCCAGGATAGAGAACAATGCCGGCATCTACTGAGGACTTGACAAGCGTCCAGGGATCCACACATCAGTGCACTTGATCTCAACAGTTTGGGGAGGCAAGTCTTGGTTTTATTATTATTCCCACCTAAGGTCATTCAGCTAGTACACGGAAGGGCTGGCTTTAAAACCCAGGCCAGAGGGCCCTAATTCCTTGCTCTGAATGCTGCTGGTGGGGGAAGAAACAATAACAAAATCCACAAAAGCCCATCCAGTTCCATACAGTGTGTGAGGGCTGTGACAGACACAGGGCGAGCCACGACAACAGAAGTTGGTTAGCTGAAGGGTTGCACGTGGGAAGGCGTGCCTTCCAGGGGAAGGGAGAAGATCTCTGAGTGCGCTCTCAAGGTTGGCATAGGCAGCCATCTGGCTTATGGGGCACGATCAGATGGGATCACTACAGATAAAAGCAAATGACCCAACACACAAATGCCCTCCGCTTTATGCCTGGAGAGGTGGAGGCACTGAAGCAAAGAGACTCCGCAAGGTCACAGAGCTAGCACGGGGGGCAGTCTGAATAGAAACCCAGACAGACCACACGCAGGGCTCTCCACCGCTCCCCCCATCCCCACCTCATGATTTACTTATTTTTTTATTTGAGAGGTAGAAAAATAGAGAGGGATGGAGAGCCGCAAAGAGAGATCTTTCATCCCCTAGTTCATCCCTCAAATGGCCTAACTAGCTAGGGCCAGCCAAAGCCAGGAGCCAGCAACTCCATCCAGGTTTCCCATGTGGGTGGCAGGGGACCAAGTACTTGGACCATCTTCTGCTGCCTTGTCAGTTGCATTAACAGAGAGCTAGATCAGAAGTGGAGCAGCTGGGGCTTGAACCAGCACTCCAATATGGGATGCCAGCATTACAAGCGATGGCTTACTCTGCTGTGCCACAGTGCTGGCCCCTGTGCCCTGTCCTAACCAGAATGTGACACCAACCTCCTGTCAGTGGGAAGTGTTGAAAATATGCCTGCTTCCAGTCCAAACAGCAGTCCTAACATCACGCCCTTTGGGGTATCTCATGCCATTGCATTCTGTTTGGTGTCCAGTAGGCTGGGTGGTATCCCATGGCTGCAGTCTGAATTTCCTTTTAGTCACAGGCAGAACATTTTAGAAAGCCACAGGGCACCAGGCTCAGCAGGACTTGCCAGAATCTTCTATGCTCTCTGGGGAAAGAGTGTGGATGGAAGAAGGCAGAAGATGGGCAGCTTCCGACCTACGGCTCCAAGGACTCGCAGCCTGGGAGCTCTACCTGGCCTCTCTTTTCCCTTGAAGTTGGTTCAGCTGCAGGAGTGGGGGTGGGGTCCACACCTGGATTTCACCCTGGGTGCCTGGCCGTCTCCGGGGAGCATCCTCAGGGCAGGAGGCTAAGTCTGTGTCCTCTCTCAGCAGGCAGGTTTAGAAGGAAGAAGGTGTGAGCAACCCTCCCCTCTCTTCTTGAGAATGAAGTGGTTCCGGGACCACTCGGCAAAGTCACGCTGGAAGTCCCACTTTGCGCTACTGAGAGCCTATTTACAGGTGGAGCTTAGCACATCTTCAAGTGTTTCCCTCAGAGAGGCTGTGGCGTGAAATTCTACGTGGAGAGAATTTAGAGGCACAAAGGATCCCTCACCAAGGAGGGTCTGGCTGCCAACACGTTCCATAAAGTTCCACAGTGTCAGGCACATTCGGAAGCTTTTTGTAAAACATTATCAACTAAAATTTATCATCTTAACCTTTTACAGATTTGTCTCATTGGTTTATTTTATTTATTTGAAAAAGGAAGAGAGGGAGAGGCAGAGAGAGGGAAAGGGAGGGAAAGAGAGACAGAAAGATCTCCCTCATCTGCTGGTTCAGATCCCAAATACAGGCAACAGCACAGCCCCAAGCCATGAACCAGGAATTCAATTTGGGTCTCAATATGAGCAGCAGGGACCCAACTACCTAGGCCATCACTCTCCCTCCCAGGGTCTGCATTAGCAAAAAGCTGGAATCAGAAATGGAGCTGGGACTCGAACCGAAACACTGATGTGGGATGCAGGCATCCAGGCAGTGTCTGCCCTTGTGGTAGCCTCTTTAAAGTGTTTAATTCAGTGGTGCTGAGTACATTCACATCTTCAGATAATCCATCTCCAGAACTCTTTCTTTTGCAAAACTGAAACTCCACACCCATTCAACAAGGTATTAAGTTTTGTTTTTTGTTTTTTGTTTGTTTGTTTGTTTTTAAAGAAAGTTAAATCAGTGGTATTTTCAAGACTGAGCAGGTGTGGCCTAATAGGGGAGATGGGGTAAGACCTCTTTCCACACATTCATTCAGAATTACATCATTGAGCCAATTCCTTAAAAAATGTTTTATTTATTTCCATATATTTGAAAGGCAGGGTGACAGAGTCAGAGATAGACAGATAGAAATATAGACAGACAGGTGATAGATACAGATCTTCCGTCTGCTGGTTAAGTCCCCAGACACCTGCAACAACCAGGGCTGAGTGGGCCAGACCAAAGCCAGGAGCCAGGAATTCCAACTGGGTCTTCCACATGGGTGGTGGCGACGCAAATGCTTGGGCCATCACCTACTTCTTCCAGGCACATTAGCAGTGGGGAGTCTGGACAGCGCAGAGTCAACAGGACTGGAACCAGACACTCCAATATTAGAATGTGGGATTCCAAAGCAGCAACTCAACCTACTGTACCGCCATGCCCACCCCAATCCCACTTCTACTGCCTGTTCCTTCATTCCAATGTCTCATGAATACAAGCATTGTTGCGGTGGACTCATTTCTGGGAGGAGGAGCGTGGTGAGCGCAAGATGTGCGGAGTTACCACACAGACCCTGGAGGAGTCAGGTGAAAGCAAGCCAGAGGTGAGCAGCCCGCAGACTCGTTTATTTCAGTTGCTACAGCAGCTTATATAGCCAAGGCAGCCAATCCGGTCAAGGGGCAGTCTGTGCCCTAACCAATCACAGCGTGTTGCCAGGCAGGCTCCGTTGTCATGTGGTTTCTGAAGCCATTCCTGAGTAACTGATGCTCACTTGCCAGTGGCCATCTTGGCATGGCCTTCTCATTCCACCGCATTTCCCCCTTTTCGTTTATTTCTGAGCAACGGGAGGCATGATTCTTGGCCACACCATTGTTGACCCCGTTTCCATGTGGTATCCCTATGCAGCTGTGCCTGTCTTAGGTTGTCCCCCAGGGGATCTTACCTGTCGTTGACTAACCAGCACTCAAAACAGGAGACCACAGGAGTGCTTGCTCAGATGGGGGTAGGAATGAGGAACAATGGTAATCAGGAATGGCATGACCGCACACAGGCTGTGGACCGTTTGAGTGGCTGACCAGAGCGAGTGGGGTATAAAACAGTAGCTGATGTGGCTGTGGGCAGTTTCTAATGTCTCATGAATACAAGCATTAAGAATCTAAGAAACAAAGATACTCAGGAAATAAAAAAAAAAAAAAGCCCAGTTATGCACAAAACACCCTAACTCACCGAGAATCTTACCCAGGAGTATCTTATTTATAGATCACCACTATCTTGGGAATAAAGGATTCTACAACGGGTTCTGAAAAGGCTGATTCTTAGAAATACAGCTTTTATTTCTTTAATCTTTCTTTAAAGAGCTCTTCCAAAAGGAAATCTTAGTGATCTAGATGAAGCACGGCTCACTTCCTGCTAGCCTAAACTGGGAGGTCAGTGTCATGTACGTGTCACTCGGAGCGCCGTGCCGTGCTTTTTATGAATATCAGACACTATCTGTCTCTCTGTGCCGTCTTAACTGACACAGGGCTGTGCAAAAGGTCTGACTCTGAACTTGCCTTTACCCATCTCTCTCTGAATATATCATCACCATGTCCCTGAGCTGGGCGAGCCACAGAAACAGGCAACCTCAGAATTACCCCACATGCCTACCTGGGAGGGTGCCAGGCGGCACAGAAACTGCAATGGGTGACACATCCTGCGGCTCCAGTTGGCTGGTAAAGCTATCAAACACACACAAAGCTACATGGACCGTTGGTCAGCTGCAGCCCAACCCTGGAGAAAGGTGTCTGCTCCCGGTTACCTGGGAGCATTGCATTTTGCATTTGGATTTCCAATACTTGCCTCTGGATGGCAGCCACAGGCATCAAAGGGTGGAAGTACTTGAAATGGAACTTTTCTAATGTAACATCCAAGAAACAACTGGACCTGGCCAACTTGGGCTTCTATTGGTTTCCTGTCCGTGCACCTAAGATGCCAACTGGGAGTTTCCCCAGGAGTGCAAGGCCAATGGTGAAGTGTCTTCCAGATCCCAAGAGAACAAAAGGACAGGTGGGAGCCTCGCTGGGTGCCCGGGGAAGGCCAGTGGGCCAGGCTCCTGCATTCAGGAGGAGCCCCCCCCCCACATGGGCCCTCACTGGCCCTCACTGCCGGTGCCCAGCTTCAGCCTGATTTTTAGGTCAGGTTCCTGTGGAAAAGCCTTGTCGTTAGGCTTCTTCCTGTCTAGTCTTCCTGTCTCATGAGGGGCCTGAGAAGAAGTGAAACTCCCACTGGGCTGAGTGTGCCCAGAGCCTGACCTGGGCTATGCTCATAACCCCCAGGACCCTGGCTTAGCATCTGGGGCGAAGGCATGAGAAGCAAAGACGCCAACACAAACACCTGCCTTTCCTTCCAGGAGCCCCTCCACCTTCCTCCCACGGTCCCCAAGATGCTCTGAACACTCAGTGACAAAGTGCTGGCGGAGCTCTCCGTGGGACATAAAGGGAAATTGAACGGCAAGGGGTCTGGGTGGGTTCAGGAGAGACACCCTTGTTGGCTGCAGGTGCAGAACCAGTCAGAGATAACTTGCTGATTTCACGGGTGCATGTGCGTGTGTCAACGTGATCAACCTGGACACTTTCACCAGGTGCAGTTCAATGTGTGTCAATCATGTCTCAATCCAACTGCTAAAATGTACCTGCTGCTTTTTTAGACAAAAGAGATGGTGCCTGGCTGTGGTGAGAATTCAAGCAGTAACATATCTGCAGTGAGGGCTTCCTGTTCCAGCCCCCAGTTCTCGAGGCTTTGAGGTAGGTGCTCCGTCACACACAGTGGCCCAGCCCACAGTGGACACAAGACAAGAGGCGAGGGCTCCCGCCTGAGAACGTGCAAAGGTCAAGTGTCCAGGCAGACATTTCTCTTCAGAAACCGGCAGTCCGGTCCTCCCTAAGATACATCCCTGCCTGCTCGCTGGAGCTCAGCCCCCTCGCCGGCTTCTCCAGGGGAAGAAAACCAGGGAGCAATCAAATCCTTGCCTACTGAGGCTCCTTTTAGTCCCTCCCGTATTAATGTCCCAACAGCCCAAGGGTGGCAGAATTTGAAGGCTGACATTCAGAAAGATTTCTGAACAAGAGACTGATTTCATTTCCCCAGAGCACTGGGAGGACTACACTGATGTGGCTGAAATTTCTGATCCAGACCACAGTTCTTCAGGATTACAAAGTACACCAAGGGGAAGAGCACGGAGGCCCCCAGGAGGAGGTGAGCAGGGACATGAGACAGCCCTGGTGAACATACAGGACACACCTCCAGGAAGGTGCCTAAAAGTGGGTGATTTAAACAAGCTGGAAAGAGAGCCAAACGGCTTTTTAAGCCAACAGGGTTAGCATTTCCCCCTCTTGATGATAAATGACCTCACTCTCACCTCTGAAATTCTCTGTTCTGTTTTTTTTCCCCCTTAGTCCCACTTTGGCAAACAGACTCCCAGACAATCAGATCACTTCCTGTGATGGCAACATGCACAGAGCACGTGCCACTGCGGTATCGTCTATCTGAGAGCGTGGGGTCAGGCTGCCGAAGGGGGTCCCGAGACAGGGGTCATTAGGAGGCACTAGAAGTAAATGCAGACTTTTTTTTTTTTTGCCCCGTTTCAACTTGCGTTCATTCAGCAAGGCAGCGAACAGAATGGGTAAGAGCAGGGCTTCGATACTGGACAGACTTGGGTTGGAGCCCAGTTCTGTCACTAGCAGAGCTGTGCGAACCGCAGCTACTTAACTCTTTGTGCCTCGGATTCCTGCACAGTAGGCCATCGTGAACAATCACAAACAATCAGCAAAAGCACACAAGGCTATTTAGTAGAATGCCTGGCAAGTAAATATTTACAATTTGATGTACTGTTACATACTTTACATGTTGTATCATGCAATCCTCATGATGGACACATGAGTGACAACTACGGACTTGGCACTACACAGCTCAGCAGAGAATCCCAGATTTTAGTTTTTCTTTAAGGAATGGGCATCAGCACGTCTTGCAAGGAACTCCTGTGATATTCATTAGAGCTTTTTGTAGCACCGTTGCTCAATGCATTTTTATGCCATTTCCTTATCTTGCTAACTTTTCCTTGGGAAGGAAAAAGGAGTGGCTTAGAAATCATCCTTTTTTTTTTTTTTTTTCTGTCATGGGGAAAGCAGACACAGAAAGGTGAAGGGGCTTGCTCAGAGCCACCCTGTTAGCCTCTGGAGGGGCTGAGCCGGCACCTGCGCATTGACAGAGCCACACAGGGAGTTTCCCAGGGTGCAATTCCACAGGTCCCAGTTCTGGGGACCCTGAGAACCTGTATACCCCAAAAGGAGTTCACGGCCAGAAGAGGCAGGAGTGTTCACCTTCGGGGAGGCCCGGGACGACTGGCGAACCAGGGGTCGACATCACAGAGGTCCTCAGTGGTTTCTCACATGCAAATACACCCATATCTCAGATGAGAACATACTGCGAGGCAGTCCCCAAACTTCCAAGACACAGAACCCTCTCTGGCACATTGCTGGAAACACTGGTGATTCAGGGAATGGTTTCCTTGGGGGAGATTCCCTGAGAAAGGACCACACAAACTTAGCGCCTGCTTCCTCTCTCCTGCTCTTAATATGGTCACTGAGCTAGGAAGAAGCTTCTTGCAAAGCCTATTTGGTGGAGACCGGCCAGGTTCAAGGGTTCTGACGTGTGGACTCTGGAGTCCCAACTAGGCTCTGAGTCACTGCTTCTCCTGAGAAAAGCACCCAGAAGCCAAGGATTGCAGCCAAGATTCCAGACCTTGTTTCATGAAACCGAGGACAGCATTCCGTGTGGTTACAAAGGATCTGTAAGGGCCAGCACCACGGCTCACTTGGCTAATCCTCCGCCTGCGGTGCCGGCACCCCGGGTTCTAGTCCTGGTTGGGGCGCCGGGTACCAGTCCCAGTTGCTCCTCTTCCAGTCCAGCTCACTGCTGTGGCCCGGGAAGGCAGTGGAGGATGGCCCAGGTGCTTGGGCCCTGCACCTGCATGGGAGACCAGGAGGAAGCACCTGGCTCCTGGCTTCAGATTGGCACAGCGCACCGACCATAGTGGCCATTTGGGTGGTGAACCAGCGGAAGGAAGACCTTTCTCTCTCTCTCTCTCTCTCTCTGTCTCACTGTCTAACTCTCTGCCTGTCAAAAAACAAAACAAAACAAAATAATAATAAAAAAAAAAGATAAAGGATCTGTAAGGAAGTCAGTCATGCTTTTAGCCACCATCCTTTTTATAACATTCAGTGTGAACGGGCATGAGCGATGTCATCAGAGTCCCCCTCCTCCCTCTGTGGGCACCAGGAGAGTCCCCCCTCCAGGGCCCTGACTCTGACGGTATCACCTCGCCTTCCACAGGAAGCCATGAGTGTGGTCCTGCCGTGCCTCCCAGCTAGCTTTACATCCAGGCTCAGGCTCATCTCTCTTGGGCAAAGTGCCTCCTCAATGCGCACATGTCCAGTTACGGAGAACTGTCGAGGTCTGCTGAGGGAGCACTTCAGAATGCTGGTGGGAAAAAACGGCGTAAAAGAGATGCTGAGGGAAGAGTGTTTGGCCTGTTGGTTAAGGTGCCATATTGGGGTGCTTAGGTTTGATTCCCAGCTCTGGGTCCTGACTCCATCTTCCTGCAGACTCAGGGAGGCAGTAGTGATGGCTCAAGAGGTTGGGTTCCTGCCACCCAACTGGGGAACCTGGATTGAGTTCCTGGTCTCCAGCTGCAGCTGGCCCGGGCCTCAGCTGTTGCAGACATTTGGGAAAAGAACCAGTAGGTGAGAGAGCTCGCTCTCCTTGTCTCTCTGTTCTTATTTTAATAAGTAACTTTATTTTGGTGCAAACTTTTTAGAAATTGCACAGTATGGGCCGGCGCCGTGGCTCACTAGGCTAATCCTCCGCCTTGCGGCGCCGGCACACCGGGTTCTAGTCCCGGTCGGGGCACCGATCCTGTCCCGGTTGCCCCTCTTCCAGGCCAGCTCTCTGCTGTGGCCAGGGAGTGCAGTGGAGGATGGCCCAAGTCCTTGGGCCCTGCACCCCATGGGAGACCAGGAGAAGCACCTGGCTCCTGCCATCGGAACAGCGCGGTGCGCCGGCCGCAGCGCGCCTACCGCGGCGGCCATTGGAGGGTGAACCAACGGCAAAAGGAAGACCTTTCTCTCTGTCTCTCTCACTGTCCACTCTGCCTGTCAAAAAAAAAAAAAAAAAAAAAGAAATTGCACAGTATGTTCACGGAGTACGTATCATAGATGTCAAATTTTTTTGCACCAGAAGAAACGTTACCTCCTACTTCCATTTTCCTGTGAATGTTCTGAAGTTCCCCATGTATCTGCTCTCCACCTGCTCACTCTCTTCTTCCTGCTTCATGTTCCTACAACATCCAAACAGTCAGGAGTCTGGTGGCCTCCATGAGAACCTGCCCAGGGGACACCTTTCAGGGGGTCAGAGGAAGAAAAGGGGCTTTGTTCATCTGGAAACCATCCTTGCCATCAAGAACAGGGTACGGGGTTTGCACTGGGGTGCAGTGGGGTTGAACTGCCGCTTATGACATTAACACCCCATACTGAAATGCCAGTTTGAGTCCTGGCTACTCTGCTTCTGACCCAGCTCCCTGCTCACATACCTGGAAAAGGAGCAGAAGATGGCCCAAATACTTAACCCCCTGCCACTCATACAGAAGAACAGGATGGAGGTCCTGGGTCCTAGCTTAAGCCTGGCTCAGCCTGCTGTTGTAGCCATTTGAAACGTGGATGGAAGATCTCTTTCTCCCTTTCCCTCTCAAATAAATAAATCCTAAAAAATGAAACAGGGCATGACATGCCTTCTCAAATCATCCCCTTTTTAAAAGCATCATGGGAAGCTCTCTGAACGACAAGGCACCATTTATGGTCCACTTGGGTCAACTTATCTCTGTCATAAGTTCACTGTGCTGACTTCAAGGTTGCTTTCCCCAGGTCAGCCTATACTGGGGTTCTATTCTGTAGACCTTCCACTGCTGTGGGAGCCGGGCAGTGCCTGGTGTCCTTGATTACTCAGTCTACAATACAGACCATAACCATGACATTGAGTTACAGCCATCTGGGGATGACTAGCAGCACACAATGATGAATGAACGTCGCTGCAGGGCTTGGCTGGAGGAATTACCACCGCTAAAGGCATTCAGGGGAAGTTACCATTTATTTAGTCATCGGTTGGACACAAGACTAAGGAAATTCTACTCATGAGGAAATACTTTTTGAATGACCATCCTCACTGTTCATCCCAGCTGACAGGATTCCTGTTGGAAAATGCCCACCAAAGCCACTCCCAGGAACTCTGGGGAGGTGAGGCCACAGGTCACCAGACTTTGGGTACCATTAGCATCTTTCTTTCCTTTCTCTTTTAAGCTTACAGAACACTAAGAACTTAGTAATAGGCCAGCGTTGTGGAATGGTGGATAAAGCTACAGCCTGCCATGCCAGCATCCCATATGGGCGCTGGTTCAAATCCCAGCTGCTCCACTTCTGATCCAGCTCTCTGCTCATGGCCTGGGAAAAGCAGTCAAGACAGCTCAAGTGTTTGGGCCCCTGCACCCACCTGGGGAACCAGGAGGAAGCTCCTGACTTTGGCCTTGCGCAGCCCTGAAGATTGCAGCCATGTGTGGAGTGAACCAGTGGATGAAAGATAATAAATACATCTTGAGAGAGAGAGAGAGAGAGAGAGAGACTCAGTAAGATATATGTGCTCTTTCCAGATTGCCACCTGGCCATGTTGAAGACACCGGCTCAAGGCTCCTTTGCCACACCCCATGCCACACAGCTCCCTGCAAGCAGCCTGCTGCTTCCAGAGGGCAGGGTGCCTGCCGAGCCATCAGCCGCGTCTCCAGTGGTTGTGCCTCGGGAGGAGCAGACACCTCACGCCAGAGTGATGACTCAGGTCTGGGCCAGCGGATGCTGACCCCGCCAGGCCTGACTTCCCTCTGGGGAAACACTGAGTCTGCAGGCTGCTGCAGCCTGCAGGGCCAGCACGGTCGGGGCCACCCCTGCGAGAGCCGGGGGATTCAGCCCTGGCAGCGCAACAGCCGGCCTCTCCCTAGAAAAATGACGGCACCTGGCCCCCAGCACTGCCCCAGGAAGCTCCGTGGGAGGCAGCTCCACACACTGCTGCTTTTGTGCCTTACAACTGCCCTTCCAAGCACAGATCATGATGTACTCTTTTCTTTCCCTTTCCTTTGTTAAAAAAAGAAATTGTCAATCTCGAGGTTCGAGGTTTGAAGAGGTCACTTGTTACTGTTATGGGATTGAATTGTGTCCCCTCAAAAGAAACTAAAGGGGCCGGCGCTGTGGTGTAGTTGGTAAAGCTGCTGCCTGCAGCACCAGCATTCCATATGGGTGCTGGTTCGAGTCCAAGCTGCTCCACTTCTGATCCAGTTCTCTGTTATGGCCTGGGAAAGCAGTGGAGGTTGGCCCAAGTCCTTGGGCCCTGCACCCACGTGGGAGACCTGGAAGAAGCTCCTGGGTCCTGGCTTCAGATCAGCACAGCTCTGGCCATTGTGTCCAACTGAAGAGTGAACCAGAGGATAGAAGACCTCTCTCTCTCTCTCTCTCTGCCTCTCCTCTCTCTGTGTAACTCTTTCAAATAAATAAATCAATCTTGAAAAATAAATGAAAACTGAAGTCCTAATGCCCAACACATCTCGGGATGCGGCTGTAGTTGGGAGGCGATCAGGATTCACTGAGCTCATCAGGGTGCAGCCGTGGGGTCTGGATAGAGGTGGAGACACCAGGGATGTACACCCAGAGCCAGGGCTGTGTGGGGCACCACGGAGAAGGAGCCGTCTGCAAGCCAACACCTTGCTCTCGGGCTTCTAGCCTCTAGAACTGTGAGAAACAGTTTCTGCATTTAAGCTACCTTTCCCAGCCTGTGAGGTTTTGTACGGCAGCCCGAGCTGACTAATACAGTATGGGTTACCAAGAGGTCGGAGGTTGAAGGTCATGCTTGGGGCGCCCTAAAGACTTCAAGTGTTAACTCTGGTCTTGCTTTACAATCAAAGTGTCACCTTAAGTGTGGCACTTTCCTCAGTCCTGCAAGCCATTTTAGTGAACACTTACTAAATATGAGGAGCTCTTGGGGACCCCGAAATTTGAAACCAGCTGCTCAGCAGAGGACCCCCTCACTTTTCAGCTGACATCCCAAAGTGAGTGCACATTTTCTTGTTGAGGACTGTGTTCTTTTTTTAAAAGATGTATTTATTTATATGAAAGGCAGTTACAGAGAGGCAGAAGCGGGGGGAGGGGGGGGTGTTCGATCCCTAGATGGTGCAACTGCCGGAGCTGAGCTGATCTGAAGCCAGAAGCCAGGGGCTTCTTCCGGGTCTCCCATGCAGTTGCAGGAGCCCAAGCACTTGGGCCATCTTCTTCTGCTTTCCCAGGCCACACCAAAGAGTTGGATCAGAAGTGGAGCAGCCAGGACTTGAACCAGTGCCCATATGGGATGGTGGCACTGCACAAAGCAGCTTTACCCACTATGCTACAGCGCCAGCCCCAGGGCTATGCTCTTAAACTTGAGGAGTCTGCACTAATCCAGGTGGTCAGTCCCAGCTAGCTTTTTTCCTGTGCATACAGTCTGCCCGTCACATTGCATTTCCTCATTCTTTCACAGTCTGGGGCTTTGACAGTCCCAGATAGGCTATTATGGAGCTAAGCACTTGAAGGGAAAGGTATCTGGTGGCCAAAGAACCCCATGATTGACTGAATTTTTGGGATTCAAATCATTACCTAAAAAAATAACGTGGTGAGCCTAGGACCCATTCCTGTTCCTTATCCCGTTGACTGAGCATCATCTAACCCAGTAGATGGAGTCACTGATACAGAGTTTAGTTGTCTCTTTTGTCACAAATGAGGACAAAGGTCATAAGCGGAACAAATCAGAACATTTTTAACTATTCATTTATTCACTCTGTCCCTTCACCCAACAGCACACAGTCAGGCTTTTGATGATGGCAGCCACCACTTAGGGGCCACCATGTTCCAGGGAGAAACGAGGTGCCTGGTTTTCTTATTACTAACTCTCATCACAGGCACACAAGGCAGTCATATTTCCCGAGGCCACCCACCAGGCGCATGGGGAAAGCGAGCCAGAATTCAAACTTGGACATGACTTTGTCTAAGTGTGAGCTTTTCCTGCGTCTGTGGCTCTTCAGTTCTGGGGGCAATGGCAAAACAGGAAAATAATGTAAACTTTAAATAGAGCTAAATGTATCCTATTTGAAAGACTGTCCTTCACGCTGATGGTATATCCATTTTAATGTGTTTTCTATTATATAAATGAAGCCTAAAGTAGACAATAGTGTTTGCTCATATCCTGAACTTGGAGGAAAAAAAAAAAAAAAAGAAAGCACTTCAGCTCCACTTTCCATTTATTTTTAAATTTTCTAGGTCTGGAACTGCTGCATCGATTGCTTTTATGTGGGAGCCACTGAGGGAAAGGCGCGCAGCGTGCACTCAGTTCTTAGTCTTAATTCACCACGAGGTGGCTGGCACGCGAGTGCCCGGGGCAGCGGCCCTGGACCAGCCTCTGGCTCTATCACTGGGCACTGCTCTCAGGCTGGCTCCATCTGTTGGGGGTGGTACAGATGGAGGCTCAGAAGCTGCATTTCTTTTCTTTTTTTTAGAAAAGATTTATTTTATTTATTTGAAATGCAGAGCAACAGAGAGAAAGAGCGAGAGACAGACATCTTCCATCACTGGTTCACCCCCACTCCAATGACTACAATGTGGGTAGCAGGGCCCCAAGCACGTGGGCCATCTTCTGCTGCCTTCCCAGGCCCATTAACAGGGAACTGGATTGGCACTGGAGCAGCCAGGACTCCAACTGGCTCTCACATGGGAAGCCCACATCACAGGCACTACCTAACCCGCTGTGCCACAACACCAGCAATGAGAAGGTGCATGTCTAACATGTCCCCAGGTACTGCCTATGCTGCCTGGCACTTCGAGAACATTCTGAGAACCACTGGTTTCAACCATGGCATCAGCTCCCCCCCACACCCCCACACCCCCGTCAGGGACTGGTTCAGATAGGGGAATATGAACCTCCTCCAGGCTAGGGTGGAGGAGGTTTTGAGGAGTAGGGAGGGACCTCTGGGAAGTTTTTTCTTCCACAATAAAAAGAGTAGGGAAACTCCCTTTCCTGCTACACATTGTTGTGTGAAGATGACCTGACCCGTCTACCATTCCTGCTGCGAAGGACAAAGAGCCTGCAGAACTCACACGGAACGAACCGCATGTGATTTCACTGTGCACGAACAAAGTGAGGCCATATGCAAACACAAGTATTTGTTTATAGCTCATGAGTACAATTTGGTGAGAATCCCATTGTTGAATTATGGGTTATGAGGCAGCTCTGCTCTGGACTGATGCATTGTACGTGGATGTGTGTGTGTGTGTATCTTCGTGTGTGTTATCTGCGTGTGCGGATGTAGTTCTGTGTACACGTTAGAGTGTGTGCCTGTGAGTGTGTGTGTCTGCATGGAGTGTGTGGATGTTTCATAGACTTAATACTGAAGGCATTGCAATATCACAACATTCGCTAGTGTACATGTAAATTTTACATATAAAAATTTACTCACACTTCTCTGACTCTGTTTCTCATATGTGACAAAATGAAATGCAGTACTGAGGGTTATTAGAATTCCAAAATACCTTTACAGGAAATACACAGATATGAGTCTACTGATACTCTTTTTGTTGTTTTGTAAGTCACCAATGCTATTATCCTCGTAAGAGTAAGAAAGGCCAAAGTACAGGAATGCTAATAAAAGATTTTTATACTGTCCTACCAACATATGGCCCACTTTATTGTAGTCATATATCTTGAGATCTATCAACAATATAAAATTTATGAATCACTGTACTGATCTATTACCACCCTCAAAGGAGTCCACATGAAATTTTAAAACCTTCTTCCCTAAAAGAAAAAAAATGCCTTGATCCGTTTGCAATGGCAGTTAGTCACTTCCTGGGAAATGCAGTTCTCCAGGGAACTGTCCGAAGCTGCTCTGATGCTGGCGGCTTTGTCAGGCGCATGTCTCTCTCAGACCGGCACAGACAGAATTTTGTTTGAATACATTCAAATGTGCAGCTCACTGCGCACTGCAGAGCTGGGCTAGCAGAGGTGAGCGTGTGGTGTTACTGGTTAAATGTTGCCTGGGCGGCCAGTGCTGTTGTGCAGAAGGTTAAGCCCTTGCCTGCGGTGCCGGCATCCCGTATGGCCGCCAGTTCGAGTCCCGGCTGCTCCACTTCCAATCCAACATACTGCTAATGCATCTGGGAAAGCAGCAGAAGATGGCCCAAGAACTTGGGCCCTGGCTTGCACATGAAAGACCAAGAAGTTGTTCCTGGCTCCTGGATTCAACCTGGACCAGCCCTGTCGTTGAGGACATTTGGAGTAAACCAGCAAATGGAATATCTTGCTATCTCTCTCTCTGTCCTGTTCTTTCTTTATCTCTGCCTTTCAAATAAAAAAAAATATTTTTATATAGATATTTATTTGAAAGGCAAAGTTACAGATATATATATATATATATATACATATACATACACACACACACACATATATATATATATAGAGAGAGAGAGAGAGAGAGCGAGCACTTCCATCTGCTGGTTCACTCCCCGGTTGGCCGCAATGGCCGGAGCTGCACGTATCTGAAGCCAGGAGCCAGGAGCTTCCTCCAGGTCTCCCACGTGGGTGCAGGGGCCCCAAGGACTTGGGCCATCCTCCACTGCTTTCCCAGGCCATAGCAGAGAGCTGGATGGGAAGTGGAGCAGTTGGGAACAGAACTGAGGCCCACATGGATGCCAGCACTGCAGGCAGCAGTTTTACCCGCAATGCCACAGTGCCAGCCCCATAAATAAATAAATCTTTTGTAAAAAATGTTGCTTGGGATCCCAGCATCCCATATCAGAGTGCCTGAGTTCAGCCCTGGCTCTGCTCCCGACTCCAGTTTCCTGCTAATGCACACTCCGAGAGGCAGCAGGTGAGGGCTCAAGTACTTAGGCCACTGCCCCTCACCAAACAGCCCCAGACTGAGTTCTTGGTTCCTGGCTTTAGCGTGGCCCAGCTCTGTTTGTTGCATCATTTGGAGAGGGACCCAGGATATGGAAGATTCCTCTCTCTCTCTCTCTCTTTCTCTCCATCCCCCCTCCTTTCCCCTCCCCTCAAACTATAAAAAATAACTGATTAAAAAGCAAAAAAAAAAAAAAATTCTGGGTTAGTGCACTGCAACCTCTGTGAAGGATACAGCCCCTACTGGGAAACGCCAATGAGCACATGAACTTGTAACTCGAATCTCTGAGCAATGGGCTAGGAAATCCAATCCCAGCCTTGCTTATAAGAGAAAGCATACACCTTCAGTTTTTACCTCCCCACAGATCACAGCTAACGTGATCTAGTCATATCTCATTGTGCTTCGGCATCATTTTAATGTAAGGATAAAGTCATTTATAAGACACTAGGATGCAGCCATCAGTTTTTTTCTATTTTATGCCCAAGAGTGATGAGTGATTATTGGCTTGCTCTGACATAATTGCAGCACAATGCCTAATCCACTTGTCTTGATGGTTCTCTGGACTCTGCATAAGTACATAGATATCCTGTCATCCTGTGACCTTGCCATCTGAGTTGCATAGCACTGGAAGGCTGGGCAGTGACAACGACTGTGACTGAAAAGATTGGGGATGCTGTGTTGAGGAGCTTGGGAGGTTAGGCAGTTAAGACATTTTGGATAGAGTTACTCTGGACTCTATCAATACTCCATTATGCCTTGCACAGAATCATACGAAGACCAAATTACTACGAATAATGGCACCATAAATTATGTCTCAATTCAGTCTCCTAAACGCCTTCCCCCAAAACCGAGGTAGTTAACATGCCCATTTAATAGACGAGGGAGCAAAGGCACATGACCGTGACTACTGAGTGGTCTAGCCTGGCCTCTGATTTCCAGCTAAGAGATGCCTACTATGTGCCAGGGAGCCTTCTGAGCACTTCTCATGTTGTAATTCATTTAACACCAATCACAAGTCTGTGAGGCAGACACAGTGTCAGTGTATAGATGACAGCAGGAAGACTGGAGACAGTTCTTGGTCCTTGTATAAGGGTGAAGAATTGAAGCCTAAACAGGTTGTGCAATTGGCCAAGGTCGTGGAGCTGCTAAGCACTGTGGGTGGGCTTGAAGCCAAGCCGTCTGTCCCCAGAGCCTGTGCTCTCAGCATACTGGAACCAACTCTTATACTTTGGAGTCAGGCGTCCTGCTTTTGAACTTGGTCTCTACCATTTTGTAGCTGTGAAACTCTGAGTAAGTTCCTTACCTCCTCAGTGCCTCAATTTGCTCATCTGAAACATGGGAGCAGTGGCAGTGCTCTACCTCATAGAGTTACGGGGCTGAAGAGATATCTGAGCACATATTAGACACTTAGAACAATGTCTTGAACAAAAATAAGTGGCCACGGGCCAGCACATGAACTTGTAACTCGAATCTCTAGCAGTGGGCTAGCAATGGGCTACGTGCAGCGGATTAGGCTGCCACTTCTAAGGCCAGCATCCCATTTCACAGTGTCAGCTTCAATCCTGGCTGCTCCGCTTCTGACCCAGCTTCCTGCTAATGTGCATGGGAAGGCAGCCGAGGATAGCCCAAGTACTTGGGCCCCTGCCACCCATGTGGGAGACCAGAAGGCTGTGGAGAACGTTGAGTCCAGAGTGGTTAGCATCTACACTTGGGTATCTATGGCAGTGGAGAAGGAAGCTCATTTCCTTATGAGGGCAAAACTCTGTTAAGATGCAAGGATGGAAACGGTGTTAAGGAATAAGTTATAAAGGAGAGCAGGTGGCAGGTGCTGTGGCATGGAGGTTAAGTCATTGCTTGGGATGCGCACATCCCATACAGAGGGCCTGGTTCAAGTCCTGGCTACTCCATGCTTCTGATTCAGCTTCCTGCAAATGCACCTAAAAGGCAGCAGACGATGGTTCAAGTACTTCAGTTCCTGCCACCCACATGGGAGGCCCAGATGGAGGTCTCAGCTTCTAGTTTCAGCCTGACCTAGCCCTGAGTATCGTGGGCTTTTGGGGAGTGAGCTAGCAGACAGATGGAAGACCTCTCTCTCTTTCTCTCTCCGCCGCTCCCCCATTTCCCCAGCTCTGTCACTCTGCCTTTCAAATAAATAATAAACAAGCTTTTTGAAGAAAAGAAAAGAGGAGGGGAGTTCTAAAGCCTGGCTGATTTGGAGATTCATGGGCTCACTTTCACAGCAGGTACAAGACAAAGTAACCCTGATTTGCTGGGGGGGTGGGGAGGGGCATCATGCTTGAGCCAGGTGTGTGAGGCTGGAGGTGCCGCCCAGGTGGCCAGTTACAAAGACCCTGTAGGCAACTGGACATGTGGGCCTGGGGCTTTGGCAAGATATGGAATCCTTCCACATTGCTCAGGCAGCTAAGCCATTAGCTGTGTGCTGGCCTTGTGAGGAAACGGGAGAAGAGAAACGGAAGGGCCTAGGGGAAGGTGTGCCGGGTAGAAGACACTCAGCAGCTGTGAGTTCTGCAGGCCCTCTGAGTCCATCCTCCAGCACCTGTGCTCCCTGACGATGTGGATGAGAGACCACAGGTGTGGCAGCCCCATGGAAAAGGCGAGCTGTCCCAGCCACAGGAGAGCCACCCTTCAAACTGTGAGAAGTCCTGTGGCCTCAGTAATCCCTTCTCACCTCTAGAGTGAACTCTCAGCCCAAATGGAGGGAGGGTTAGGTCTGCTCAGCCCAGGGGCGGATAAGAGGCATTAACCAGATAAGCACCTCTCTGAACTGAGCAGCTTGCCAAAAACTGGTCTGGGAGACAGGAATAAAAAAGCGATGCCAATCTCAGATGTGTTAATGCCCAGGTTTCCACCACCTGGCCATCCTTTCCAAGAGCGCCAGTTTCTCTCCATCTCTATACTTTTCTTTGGGGTGAGTACATACATTTTTTAAAAAAAGATTTGCTTATTTATTGAAAGGGATGAATGAGAGAGAGAGAAAGAGAGAGAGAATCTTCCACCTGCTGACTCAGACTGAAACCAGGGACTGTATCTGGGTCTCCCATGTGAGTGGCAGGGGCCCAAGCACTTAGGCCATCTTCCACTTCCTTCCCAGGTGCATTAAGCAGGGAGCTGGATGGGAAGTAGAGCAGCTGGGACTTGAACCGGTCCTCATATGGGATGCTGGCACTGTAGGAGGTGGCCTCACCCACTGTGCCCCAATGCCGGCCCCGACACGTGTGTTTTCCTGTGTACTATCATTATTCAGGTTTTGCTGAGTTGTGTTGTGTGATGAGTTCGTTTTCACCTCCCCCTTTGGCAAGAAGACAGAAGCTGGAAGCACACAGCCTAACAGCCATCTCCTGAGGCTCTTGCCTGCAAACACTCTTACAGGGCTACCCTAGAGAATACATAGAAAATGATTTTGTAGAGGGATCATAGGATAACCCAGCAGTACAAAAAAAGCCAACACCAAAACACAGACAGCAACTGTCCGCAGCCTGACCCAGCCCTGGGAGGGTGAGAACGGTGCCATCTTCCCTCTCTTCTCTCCCCCATCGCTCTTGGTGTGAGGACAAGGAATTGTCCTTTTAACAGGTCAAAGTCAGCCAAACAGTCACAATTTCAAATGGTTCCATTTAAGGCACTTTAAGATGGTTAAAACTAACATCAAGGAGGAAATGGGGCGCAGAAATGGGGTGCAGGATGGGGAGATGGAGGAGGGGCAAAGGAAGCTGTTGCCAGGCAACCAGCAGCCTGGACCGATCTGCTCTGGAGCTGAGGATGTAGAGACGCCTCCTCTCCTTCACCTGCGCCTGGCTGAGCTGTCTGGCCCTGGAGCTGTGGGTGTGCTGGGAGGGGGTGGAGGGTGCCAAGGGGGCAGGGGAATCCCCAGACATCTACATCAATCTGCAGCATCCTGACATGCTTCTCCCCCATCCCCTCAGGGGTCCTGGGGCAGACGGTGTGTGATGACAAATGCCTCTGTGTGCCCCCAGCTTCCCTACGCAGCTTTGAAGGGCTTGGCGGAGGCAGGAACTCCTGGCGAAAGCAGCCCAGACAGGAGCAGATGGCAGACATGGATGACGCTTCGGCAGGGGCCCCGGCAAGCAAATCAGAAGGAGCTCACCTGCCTGCCGCGCCCAGCGAGAAGATGCACAAGCAACTTTTTTTTTTTCCTGGGCAAATAATGCCTTGGGGGAATTCTTGGCGTATTTGGCAGAAAACTGCCCCTTGCATTTTTACCAAAGATGATGAACCCCAGAAGCAGCTGGGGGTGGGGGCAGAGAAGCTGGGTGTGTCTGTGGGTGTATGCTCACATGGACAGGGTCCCAGTGTAGTCACTTATTCTAGGCAGTAGCACTACAGCTCTGAAATTTCAAAGCAGCCACTTACAGGGTTTATTTTTATTTTATTTTATTTTCCCATCCCATCCTCCACCAGACTGTTTGCCTTGCCCTCATGTTGCTTTACCCGGAGCCTGCATCAGCTCAGGTAGCCGTTAAGACAGAATATCACCGGCACCACTGTCAGAGACCCGTGATGCGATGGTGATTTCACCTACTGCCACATGGGTTTCTTCCACACCTGATAGCCTCAGGCTTACGCATGATGTGAAAACCCTTCATCCTTTTAGGTCACATGCTCAAATCGTTTCCAGGTAGATTAGGAGCTGAGTTCAAAGGAGCAACATGATCTGGGTACACCCAGCTTCAGTTGCAGACCTGAGTTAAGGTTCAAAGTCTTGCCTTTCCCTCATTCTGGCTTTTTTCAGATGAGTAGCTGTGTGCTCCATCCGTGGAACTGCTACACCTTGGTGCTAGAACTGTACAGAGCAGTGCCCTCTCCATCCCCCGGTTCTGTTTGCTTTGCTTCTGTTTGGTGGCTCGGGGACAGACTCACAGGGGAGCGCTGCCACGTCTCGGGTTTTTACTGCACGGCCTGATGGTGATGGAGTGAAGAGAGCACAGGTGTCCAGAAGCTCTCGGCTCCAGGGATACATGTGCACTACCTAACCAGTGACGTGACTGTGAGCAGTTAGTAGTGAACCTTTCGAAATTTCTGCTTGCTTATCTGGGATAGCACCTACCTTACACGGCTACTACAAGGGTTAAATAAGATATGCTCCATAGAAAGTCTAAAAAGAATGGTAAAATGTAGCCACTATTGTGTAGGATACCCAGTATTATCCAGGCATCTGAGTAACCCTAAACAATTCTATCAGGTACATAATTTTTTTCTTCATTTCTAAGATTTTCTCTATCCTTTCCAGGCAGCTGCTCAACAAAAAGAGAATACGAGGAGTGGGTGTTTGGCCTAGGAATTAAAATGCTTGTATCTCACATCAGAATATCTGGGTTTGATTCCTAGCTTTGTCTCCTGACTCCATCTGCCTGCTAATGCAAACGTTGGAGAACAGCAGGTGATGGTGCAAGAAATCGGGTCCCTGCCATTCATATGGGAAACCTGGATTGAGTTCCTGGCTCCCAGTTCTAGCCCTGGCCCACCCGCCAGCCATTGTGGGATTTGAGAAGTGAACCACGTGCTCTCTCTCTGCCTCTCAAATGCAATGTGTAAACCTGTATGTGTGTTCATGTGCCTACACCACAGAAGTCAGCCCAATATAAAATGCCAATTTCTTAGTAGCCATATTTGAAAAGAAACAGGTGAGATTAATTTTAACTATACCATTTCTTTAACCTAAAATATCCAAAACATGATCAATGCAGCACAGCGAGATCAATACAAAAGTCACGGTAAGAACTCTGCTTATTTTCATGCGTAGTCTTTCCAATCTGGTGTGTATTTCATGCTCACGGCTCGTCTCCATGTGCCCTGGACACACTTCAAGCGCTCAATAACCCCACGTGGTTACTGGCCCGCACTGTGGAGCCTTCGCCTTTGCTGGCACTTCCAGCCCACTGGTTTCTCGAGATGGGGAACACCCTACCATTTGTGGCAATAATCCTGTTATCTTTAATTCTCTTAGAAAACACTGAATCGTTAGGTTTGCTAAGTTTCTCAGAATCACGGGACACTCTGTTCCTCTATTTTACCAGAAGTAGGCGGTTTTAAGTGCCTGCCCATGGCCACCGAGACACTGGGTCAGAGGGGAGAGACAACATAACCCCGGGACAACTTGGAAGCGAGAACGTAGCCTCACGTGGTGGGACAGCTTTCTACACACAGCAAGCAGCCAGGGTCCCTGGGCAGAACCGGGGGATGGAGAGGGCACCGCTCTGTACAGTTCTAGCACCAAGGTGTAGCAGCTCCACGGATAGAGCACACAGCTACTCATCTGAAGTAACACTCAGATGACACGCTCCTGGGAGTGGAGGGTCACATCTGTTTTTCTCATTCTGGCCCGTCTTCCTGCAAGACAGGATACTGTACAGTACCAAAAGCCTCAAGAGAAACCATTAAAGGAAGGACCACACCTCAGCCATTCCATTCCAGTGAAAAACTACTCTATTCTTAAGAAACCCTGGATAAAGAGTCCAGAACCTTCCTAACAACTGCGAGGACTCCCTCTACCGACTCTCTGTGTCTGGAAATTCTTCTTGAAGTCTTATTGTCACTATGGCTAAAGCAAACATTCTCTCCTCTTTGCTTTTAAAATGCCCTTCCCAAACTGCACACAGATCACTATCAAATTGGAGAAAATCCTAAAGGAGCAATGAAAGGCAAATAAGACTTGAAGTTTGGCCGAGTACAAAACATGCCTGGGCGTCCCCTCATCTGGCTAGGAAAGCCTCAGGAAGAGGCTGACCAAGAGATGCAGGCTACAGGGCCCTCTCTCATTTAGATGAATGATTCTGAGTAAGTTTCTGATTGGTGGAAACAATTGAGATGACAGAGCTTTTACAGATACCATCTGCAGGCTGGACTGGTGATCTGGGTGTGCAACCTAGGATGCTCCCATGACCATGGTGGAAGACACGAGCTGTTGCATTCTGAATGCTCACACCATCCTTCCAGCTGCTGCTTTGTAGAACTGAAGGGCTTAAGGAGCCACGTGGCAAAGATGTGAGTCAGGAAATTGCCTGTAGATTCAGGATTAATTCCTGGTATGTCACTCTTGACCTTTTGCTCTCGCCTCCATAAGGGTAACGCACAATTTATTCGGGGCAATCAGGCATTTGGAAGCACAGATTTCACTCAGTCATCTCAAAGGACTTTAAAGCCTAAGCATTAATGATTGACACTGTGGCATACGGGTAAAACCTCCGCCTGCTGCACCAGCATCCCATATGGGCGCTGGTTCGAGTCCCAGCTGCTCAACTTCCAACCCAGCTCTCTGCTGTGGCCTGGGAAAACTCTGGAAGATGGTCCAAGTGCTTAAGCCCCTGCACCTATGTGGGAGATCCAGATAAAGCTCCTGGCTCCTGGCTTCGGATTGGCTCAGCTCCAGCCGTTGCAGCCATTTGGGGAGTGAACCAGTGGATCGAAGCTCTCTCTGTCCATCCCTGTCTATATCTCTCTTCTCTTTCTCTCTGTTACTCTGTCATTCAAGTTAGGCTTGCAGCCATTTTCCTCTACAATCCAGAGAAGAGAAACATTATGCTCAGAGTGGCTGGGTTTCCACAACACAAAATTATTTGCGTTTTTGTTTGGGTCCCAGCATCCTGCTTCTGAAGAACTGAGTTGTAGCCTTTAAGGAGTTTCCTGTAATAGTCAGTGGCTAAAAACTAACTCCCACCTCTGCTGCTTCTTTCTTCCTAGTATCTTTCCATTGGTCACCCTGTGTAACGCCATCTGCTTCTCCATGCAAGACTAACACTTTCTCCAAACCTGCCTGTCATCCTACAAACCTTTACAGGTAATGTAGGTGCCTTTTCGATCCCTCCCTATCCCAATTCCCAGTTGAAAGATCAGAGACAGCTATGGCTTGGTCTAAGCCTCACTACAAATACTCTGAATTCATCCTTAACAACACTTGCAGCAATTAATCTACTTTGGCGAGGAACTACAAATGAATCTGAAGGCTATCACGCTGTGAATGCAAAGTATCAAGAAGAATGGTTCAGGTTCAAAATGTTTTATTCTATTAAAAACCTCAAGATGAGCCGGGCGCCGCGGCTCAGTAGGCTAATCCTCCGCCTTGCGGCGCCGGCACACCGGGTTCTAGTCCCGGTCGGGGCACCGATCCTGTCCCTGTTGCCCCTCTTCCAGGCCAGCTCTCTGCTGTGGCCAGGGAGTGCAATGGAGGATGGCCCAAGTGCTTGGGCCCTGCACCCCATGGGAGACCAGGATAAGCACCTGGCTCCTGCCATCGGATCAGCGCGGTGCGCCGGCCGCAGCGCGCCTACCGCGGCGGCCATTGGAGGGTGAACCAACGGCAAAAAGGAAGACCTTTCTCTCTTTCTCCCTCTACTGTCCACTCCGCCTGTCAAAAATAAAAATAAAAATAAAAAACCTCAAGATGGGCCCAAGTGAGTTAGAGAGTGGTGACTCCCTTTAGAAAGGACTCTGTCCAAAGGATATAATCTAGGACAACAGAACTTGGTAGACTCGTATGTTTAATCAGCTTTTCCCCCCATTAGCTTTAGCCTTGTTTATCCAAATTTTGCTGAAGCCCATTCTGCAATGCAGTTTAAAAATCTCCCCTTTTATATACAGTTGTGTGATGTGTAATGATGTTTCGGTCAATGATGGGCTGCATATAACAACAATGGTCCCATAAGGTTATGTCACTCAATGACATCATAGCTGTCTTGGTTTGTGGAAGTACATGCTTACTTTGCATAATGCCAAAACTTCTCATCCCAGCCAGTAAGCAAACCATGACTACACAGATAGGACCCTTGGTGTCCTCAGGAGACTGGTTCTAGGACCACAGAGCATGGGGATGTGCAAGTCCTTCGTATAATGTTCTAATCTAGGAACATCCTCTTATATACTTTACATCATCTCTAGATTGCTCATAACTAGTGTGATGTAAACAGTTGTAAAACTGCATTGTTGGCCGGCGCCGCGGCTCACTAGGCTAATCCTCCGCCTTGCGGCGCCGGCACACCGGGTCCTAGTCCCGGTCGGGGCGCCGGATTCTGTCCCGGTTGCCCCTCTTCCAGGCCAGCTCTCTGCTGTGGCCAGGGAGTGCAGTGGAGGATGGCCCAAGTGCTTGGGCCCTGCACCCCATGGGAGACCAGGAGAAGCACCTGGCTCCTGCCATCAGATCAATGTGGTGCGCCGGCCGCAGCACGCCAGCCGCGGAGGCCATTGGAGGGTGAACCAACGGCAAAGGAAGACCTTTCTCTCTGTCTCTCTCTCTCTCTCACTGTCCACTCTGCCTGTCCAAAAAAAAAAAAAAAAAAACTGCATTGTTTAGGAAATAATGACAAGAATGAAAGTCTGTACATGTTCAGTACAAACCTAATTTTTCCTGAATAATTTCAGTTCAGAGTTTGCTGAATCCATGGATATAGAACCCATGGATACATGAGGGCCACCTGCATGTTTCGTGCTCAACTAAGTTCCCTGCCAAGCAATGGGTTCAATGGCAAGAAGTCCTTAGGGAAATAACAACAACGTGTCTTAGGGTTCACGCATTCTTTCTTTCAACACGTGTTTATCAGTGACATTATGTACCAGGCATTGGGGTCACACAGTGACCAAGAAGCAGACTCAGCCCTCAAATTGTTGAGGTTTCCAGGAAATAAGGCTAAGTAAATAACCACTGACAATAAGGTGACCCTGGCTGTGTTTCAGCGGTGACAGCCAGGACCCAGAGGAATAGACAGCAGAGCCATGGACCACTTTTGTGGGGGTGGGGGAGTTTGTTCCCCCACTACCAAACACTAGCCAGGTTCAGGGGGTGGGGTCTGGGAAGGAGAGCGCTCTAGGAAGATGGCAATGGTTCCAGCATGTTCCATAGAGGGCTGGAAAGAGAGCAGGAACTTTGCTCGTTTGTCCTAAATGCATTTCCTTGATTTCTATAGGGTTGAGGATAACTATTCTCATCAGTGGCTGTGCACACCAGTCATTAAACATATTTTCTGCAGCTCAAGTCCCTTGTAGCTGCTCCCATTCAGTTTCCCAAGGCACACTGGCCAGTTTACAGTTACTGTCATGTGAGAAGGTGGCTTCTTTCCAAGCTTTTAAGCTTTGATTTGAGAAAAACACAGAAAATATCCCAGACCATTCACTATTAACCCCTCATGCTGACCATTCACAAGTGAAACTTCCAACGTTGGTGAGCGATTCTGCTACAGAGGAGACCTTACTCAACCATGCTTTTCCTTTCATTACCCCACTGCTTCCAATCCACACCACAGGGCTGAATTTCACGAGCCTTGTAACACAGGGAATCGCGCCTAACAAGGACATAATCTAAAAGGTGGGGGAACTCCACACACAGGGATACATTAATCACAGCATGTACTGGTAATAGTGGAAAAACAAAACAAAACAAAATTTAAATGCACTCAGATGGATGAACGATTAAATGAAAATAGTATATCCATTACAGGAATTTATGTGACTATTAACAATGCTGAGTACCTTGGCAAATGCCTGTAAAAGGCAACGTTAAGCAGAAAAATAAAATACATAGAATTACACATGCACTATGATTACAACCACACAAAAGATATAAACATGAGAAATGCTGGAAAGAAGTCCACCACCATGAGAGCAGTAGCTGAATTAGAGTGCTGGGGCTGAGTCCTTCCTATTTTCTCTATTTCTTTCTCTTTTTCTCTGCGTTTATCAAATTCCAATATACATATTTTAAATTTATTTATTTATTTTCATCTTATTCGAGAGGCAGACAGACTGATCGATGGAGATCTTCCATCTGCAGTTCACTCCCCAGATCAGCCAGGCTTTGCCAGGCTTTGCCAGGAGCCTGGACCTCCATCCAGGTACTCCATGTGGGCAGCAGGGAGCCAGGTTACTTGTGGCCTCCCAAGATGCATATTAGCAGCACGTTGGATCAGATGCGGAGTAGCCAGGATGTGAAGCAGGCGCTCACATGTGGCACGCGGGTGTCCCAAGCGGCAACTGTGCCAA